>NC_062216.1:174165328-174533453 GCF_902686445.1 Sciurus carolinensis
TGCAGTGTGGGTGCATGGGCAGGTGTGGCTGCTCCTGGTGGGACCCCAGCCCCTGCCCAGTCACACCTGTGACGGTGCCCCCTTCAGCCATTGGCCTGCTCCCGACTGTTTCCAGGCACACTGCAGGAGAGCAGGCGCCGTGCCTGCCTCCTCTGAGCGCTCTGCTCTCTCAGCGAGAACTTGCTTTCTCGTGACGCTCTTGCTGAGTGATCTGGCATTGCCTGTGGATGGTGATTTGTTGGAAGCACGTGGCTGCCATGGCTCCTGCTGCCACCACTAGTGGTCACATGCTGATTTCATGATAGCAGCAGCGTTGGGCAGATCAAGGGAGAGGGCCTGTCACACGCCTTTTACAGGTGACCAGCTAAGGCACAGCCAGTTAGGGACCTGCCCAGGGCACGTAGCTAGCGCTGGGTGGTTTTGCAACCTGGTCCTTGGGCACCAGCCAGTGGGTGCTCGCTGACCTTTGGTAGTGCCTGGGGTGTTGAGTCACCTTTCTGTGATGTTCACTGACCTCTGCTGAGCTTGTTATGCTGTTCTGGGGCATAGGGACTCAGGGCCCTGCTGACATAGTGCAGGAAGCACGTCCCCTACCACAGGCTTGCACACCGAGGCTGTGGCTGCGCAGTGCCGTCTGGTGGTGGTGGAGCTAGGCTTGGAAAGTACCACCTGGTGTCTCATCTGATCTCTGCCCATCCCACTGCTGCCTGGGCTCACAGAGCCTGTTCGGTGCCACCAGACAGCATCCTGGGTCCCGACGGGCCGTGGGACAAGACCACAGGAGCCTGTGTGCAGAGGTGATCACGTGGTGCAGATGGTGCTGTGATGAGTTTGACTCTGGAAAATACAGTCCTTCTGGCAGCAAAGCGCCAAAGCCGCAAATGTCGTTTGCTCCTACCAAGGTCCCCCCCATGAGGGGGAGGGCACAGCAGGGATGGCTGCCTGTTCCCCTCAGCGCACAGGGGTGAGCAAGGCCTCCCTTGAAGGTTGGCAGTGCCAAGGTGGTCACAGTGTCTGTTATGGGCAGACAGGATTGGTGGGGAAGTGCCACCTGGTCTTTGGACCAGGACCCCGGAGGCCTCCCTCCCAGCCCTGCGCCTGGCTACGCAGCATGGGGTGGTCCCAGGGCGAGGCACAGCCCCGTACTGCAAGCGTGGCGATGGCTCTGTGGGTTATAGACCCCCCGTCCCCCCCCCCCGCCGCATGAGGTGGATAATTCAGAATGGCGCAGGGCTAATAAACGTGCCAAGATTCCCAGCCTGGAGGACTCCACTGCCTGGCGCATAAATAAGACAAGCCTTTTTAAAAGAGATCTGTATTTAAGGGTGTTTGTCTGTGTTCTCCGCCTGCTGGAAAGGTCACCTGGATAGATCTTTCCTTCCTTAGCATTGCAGGCAGTAAGGAATCAGGAGTTTCTATTCTCCCCACCATCCAGCGAACCTGGGGGACTAAATTAGATTCTGAAATTGAGTGTGCAGTGGAGTGGTAAGCCGCCGTGATGGGAGGGCACTGCTTCTCACCTTGCAGGTAGCGAGGTCATGATAATACGGAGCGAAGTGGATTAAAAATAAACCAAAGGTATTTATTTATGACCTGCTCGGAATCGGATTGGCATCCGTGTAAGTTGCATCTAATGGTGAAAGACAGCAGATGATGTTGATGTGTCCCTGAGGACATATTGCCAGTGAAATTTGCTCCGTGAATTCAATTTAAAGGCCCACAGAAAGTATCCAAAATGCAAAGGAAAAGGGGGGTTGGCATGCAGCCATAGCAAAATGACAATTAGAGGAGCGTCCTGGCACGGAGCCCTCGTGGTGCGCGATGCAGGAGGGCTGCTCATGGACAGCCAGGCCTACGCCACCAGGGCGGGGCCAGGCATGGGCGGTCACCAGGGCAGCGGGGCCTGTGCCAGGCCCTGCACCAGGACAGCTTGGCCTGTCTCCATTCTGTTCTTCACTGCTGAAGAGAGCCAGGACGAGGACCACACAGAAAGCAGGACTCGTGCTGCCCAGCCAGCTCTGCAGCGCCCCCTCCGTGCCAACCTTGCGGGGGTCCCAGAGGCTCCCTCAGGTTGGGATGACCTCGTGAGGCTGTGCCTTTTCTAGACAGATGGTGTGGGCAGCCTGAGCCAGCTGCCTCCTCTGCCACTTGTCACCTGCCAGGTGCTGGGAAGGGACCATGCCAGCACCCTGGGAGCCTGACTACCTTCCTTACTTCCTTCCTGCTTCTGGGTGGGCAGGGCGGGAGCAGGTGGCCCTGAGGGCGCCAAGTCCACACTAGGATAGCGTCCAGCAGGGCCATTGCAGCAGTGTGTGCCGCCCTCAAGAAGTCTTCTGGCTTCATGAGGAGGGGGAGCCTGGCATGGGCCAGCCCCGGCCAGGGGCCCAGTCCCTGCTTCCTCTCCTGAGACCCCCCAGCCCAGGGAGCTGTCCCGGCTACAGGTCCTCAGAGCCTGACTCCTGCCAAACCGCCAGAGGTCCGCAGCCCCTCCAAACCCACTGTGCCCTCAGCGAGGTGGGCTGTGGGCTGCTGGGAGGGGCTGCATGTGGGTGCACAGTGGGGGTGGGCTGAGTCCTGGCCCTGCCACAGTTCCAGTTAGGAGGTCACCGTTCACCAGTTGTCTGCGTCCCAACCTCTAAACTCCGAGTTCTGGAGATGTGCCCTTGTGTCCTTTGCGGGCGTGACTTGCGCACAGCCTCTCCGGGCTGAGCCATGGCCATTGCAGGCTGGGTGCTTGGCGAGCAGGGGGTAGACTCAGAGCAGAGCTCCTGCTTCCCGGAAGCCAGAGGAACCAAGTGACTGAGCGACAGGGCCCATGCGTGGGCCCCGTGGGCCCGTGTGCGCATGCCTGGTGCTGGTGTGCTGCTGTGGCCCCCGCGGGTGGTCCCCGTCTGCACAGCTATACAAGGCTGGGCTCGGCTCGGCTCAGAGGTGGCACTGCCTCAGCTGCTCCACTCGGCCCGGGCACATGGCGGGTTGCTGACACCTGGTGCCTCCACACACTCGGCTTGCTTTCTTCTGCACAGGGCGGCTGTGGCGGGGAAGGCCTGACGAGCCCCTGCTCTCAGGTGAACCTGAGCCGGCTCCACCCTGTGTCCCCTGCCGGAGCAGGGGTGGCGCAGCTGCGTGTCGCAGAGGCTTCTGGTCACCTGCCCCAGCCTCCTGAGCACAGTCTGTCCCTGAACGTGCTGGTGTCTGCCTCCCTTGTAGCCATGTGGACTTAGGTCAATGGCCTGCAGATGCGAAGTGCGGTCAGCTGCGGCCAGCAGCCCTCACAGGTCAAGCTGTGAGTGGGAGGTGGGCTGCTGGAGTGGAGGGTGACTGCCCTGTCTCGGGGCCCTGGCCTGCAGCCCCTGCTGACCCCTCCTCTGACCTGCCTTCTCTCTCCCCACAGGAGCTGCTTCTCTTCCTCCAGAACCTGCCCATGCCCGCTGGGGTGACGAGGACATCAAGCCTTCTGCTTGCTGAGGCCTACCGCCTCAAGTTTGTCTTCGCAGATGCCCCCAATCACTACAAGAAGTGAGGCCCGGGGCCAGTGACAGTGGGCCTCACTGTGCAGAGGCAGTGTCCTCTCCTCACCTGGCCAGCTGCAGGCCCCTTTGAGCTGGTGCTGGCCAAGCACTGCCTTGGGAGCAGCCCAATCCTGCAGGCGACTTGCCAGGGTGGGCCCAGGCGTCGAGGGCTGAGGGGGGTGGGGCAGCTCCAGTTTCCTGAGATACCAAAGAGAGCCAAGGAGGGTCCCAGCTTTTGGGGACCAGAGATGGGTCAGGCGTCCCCCTCACTCTGTCTCTGGAGTGTCCCTTGCCAAATGCCCACCCTGGAACCCTAACCTGGGGGCAGCCAAGCGGCAGAGCCTCTCAGAGGCCTGCTGTCCAGGAGCCAGGCAGAGGAGGGGCGGCTCTCTCAGACCTTCTTCACCGTGCAAAATCTCCATGCTGCTGAGTGAGAGAGTAAAATGTGGACAGGATGCCGAGCGGGACCTTGCCATCTGCTGGAGCCCTGTGTGCAGAGCCGCTGACGGCCAGCCTCACCCGGGCCTGCAAGCCCTTCACCCTGGGTGTTTGTTTTTGGTTTGAGTTTGGCTGGAAGGCCGCTGTCAGACGTTTGGATCTCGGGGACCGTGGGGCAGGAGGTGGGGGCAGAGTGAGGCCTCTCTCAGTTGCCTTACTTTCCATGTCTAATCTTCAAAAGAGAGACCACCCCCACCCCATCCTGGGGGCTCCCTGTTCCAGTAGCACTGGGTGGGTGGGGGCTCCTCTCAGAGCAGGATGACCTGGCCTGTCGCTGGGCCTGCACTGGGGCGCTCTTCCAGGCAGAACTCCTCGCGTCTCCTGGCTCCCAGCAGCTCCGTTGCTCTTCCCTGGGTCTGCGGTGAGTTAGGCTTGATCGCTTGCTGTGCTCACCTGCTCCTCGGCTCTGCAGGGGCTGCCTTTGCTGCTCCACACCATCAGACTTGCTTCACACACACTCTCCAGGTGACATGGACACCCTGTGGGGGCCCTGGGCCACAGGTGGGGTCGGTGGCCGCAGCCTGTCTCACCCTGAGCCAGGACAGGGCCCTCCCCTCAGCAACCCACTGTTGCCACTTCTCAGATCTGTCCCTTGTTTAGGGGCAGTGGTGCCCTGCCTGTGTGCCTGGCCACTGCCCAGAGCTATGGGATATCCAGATGTGTGATGTGTACCTTCCTGCTTCTATTAAAATCATCTTGGTTCATTACCATGTGACTTGGAAATTAGCACAGAGTACTGTGCAGATGTCACGTGCTTCCAACTCTGTGGAGCCCAGTCAGCCCTAGATCAGATGGAGACTGTTTCTACCAGGATCAAGGGTTCCTCCCAGACCACCTTTGAGTGGCCCCTGACCCCTGCTCCTTCGCCAGGGATGGGGAAGAGCGATCCAGTTACAAGAACAGCCATCCCGGTGGCTCTGTGTGCAAGTCCCCACCCTGAGCTTCGCTCTGTAGCTCAGAGAGCTCTACACAGTCAGAATGTTGGGGACAGAGCATCTGCCCTTTGAGGCAGGTTATTTTTCAAAGGGGAAGGATCCTCAAAGCTAAATTTTGTCCTGCCTGTAATTCTGTGTGGAAATGCTGGACTGGATGCGAGGGACCCAGTGATACTCCTGGTTCTGAGCAGGTGACCCAAACCATCAGGAGGGTCTGGGAACATGGAATAAAGATGGTAAATGCAGCCTGCGGCCGTCTGGCCTGGGACGTGAGGACTCACTTTTCAAGCAGGCCCTGACCCAGTGCTGAGTCTTGAGTGCCAGGACCTGTGGGCACCTGTGGCGCCTCGGCAGAGGAGGGTGCACTCGAAGGGTGGTATGACAGGACCCACTGGGCTCCGGTCCCCCAAGCTCAGGCCCCGCACTGCCAGAGACAGACGCTGGTAGCGTCAGGGTGCAGGCCCCGCCCTGGGCTTTGCCAGAGGTCTGCTCGGTGTGCCCCAGGATCGGGCCATTCCCCCCAGCCTGGCACTCGGGCACACTCGACCTCCAGCCCTGGGAAAGACACACTCCGCCCCTCCCCATCACCAAAGCAGCCCTGCCGAGCCCACTTCTCAGGAGTCGTGGAGGCCGCGTGCCTGTCTCCGTGCCCGTCTGTACCCCCACGTCTGGGATCCTCCCACAACAGCACTTGGGTTTCTGCCTGCTTGTGCTGCTCTGCCGCCAGGCATGGGCAGTGCTTTCTGCCCCCAAGGGTGGACTGTAACCCAATGGACTGAGCTGAGGGTGCGCCATATGCCTAGACTCAGTGGTACCCACTGTGGTCTACAGAACAGGGCCTGGTGGTCCCTCCCCGCAGCCACCAACCCTGGGCTCCACTAGGATCTCAGCAGCTGCCTCCTGCTGTTTGCCATTCTGGTTTGCACTAGGCCCAGCTGAGGCCTTCACTGCCAAATCAGGGTGCCCTATCCTGGGTGGCCCTGTCCCTATGCACCTCATCCGCCTGACCCATGGAAGTGACCTGGCATGCTGGCTCTACTGCTGTGTGTGAAGGGCCAGAGGTAGCCCTGCGGCAGCCAGGCCCTGACCAGGGCAGCTTCGTTAGGGCGGGGCCGAGTCCCGGGGTGTCTGAGCTGCTCAGGCTATAGAAGGGACTAACAGAGAGCTGGTGTGCTTGTTGATGGAGCAGGACGTGGGGACAAGCTGCAGAAAAGCCATCTCGGCTGCAGGGAGTGAAACCTCCAGTTGCTCTGACCAGGCCCTAGCCCCAGCCGGTCTGCTCTCAGGCCGTGGTTCCCGAGAGCTTCCTTGAGGCAGACAACTGAGGCGCACTCTTCCTGGAGCCTACTGCCGCCCCCTACGTGCTGCCCTCCTCTCGTCCCCAGCCCTGGACTCCCTCCAGGGCAGCATTTAGCCCCAGAGGGTCAGTTGCTCAGATCTGTCCCACTCCGCTCAGAGGCCTTTTTCAGCTCCGCCCTGCAGCCCTGGTTGGGAAGTCCTCAGCAAGGGACGGCTGAATGAGTGCACAAAGCCACTTCCACTACCCAACCTCAGGCCACTGGCAATCGAGGCTGGTTAGAAAGTCTCCCGTCAAAGAACAGTCCAGGACCAGGTGGCTCACTGCTGAATTCTACCAAAAGAATCAACACCAACCCTTCTTAAACTCTTCCAAACAACCAAAGAAGAGGGAGGACTTCCAAGCTTTTTTATTAAAACCAGGCCCAACATTAAATTACCCTGATATCAAAGCCACACAAGGACATTACAAGAAAATAAAACCACAAGCCAGTATCCTTTTGATGAGCATAAATGCAAAAATCCTCAACAAAAACTAGCAAGACAAATGCATGGCACATTTCGAAGCCTCATCCCCCCCTGATCAAGTAGGATTTACTCCTGGGATGTGAGGATGACTCACCACAGGCATGTCAGTAAATATGATACCCCACATTAACAGAACGAAGAACAAAACCCACACGGACGTGTCATTAGATGCAGACAAAGCATTTGACAAAATTCACTGTCCTTTTATGATAAGAAATTGGATCAAAACGGCTACTGAAGGAATGTACCTCAGCACAGCAAAGGCCCTCTGAGAAGCCCACAGCCAGCCCTGCACTCAGTGTGCAAAGTTAAAGCCCTTTTCTCTGAGGCCAGGTGTTCAGGACAGGATGCCCACTCTGACCTCTGTACTCGGCATGGCACTGGAAGTGCTCCCCAGAGCAGTCAAACAAGAGAAAACTGGGAAGGCATCCCCCTGGGGAAAGGAGAAGTTAAATTGTCCCTGTTTGCCAGTAACATGACACATCACCCATACACAATCAGAACTGATAACTGAATTCAGTACAGTTGTAGAACACAAAACTACATTTCCATACACTAACAACAAACTACATGCAAAAGAAATCAAGAAAACAATCACATTTACACCAGCTGCAAAAATAAAACAGCAATAAATTTAACCAAAGAGGTAAAAGATCTGTCAACTGCAAACTATAAAGCATTACTGAAAGGAATTGGAGAAGACAAAATTAAGTGGAACGATATCCCATTTTCATGGATTGGAAGAATGAAAATTGTTAAAATAGCCCTTCCACCCAAAGTGATCTATAGATACAGTGCAATCAAAGTGCCAATTTTGTTTTCATTGAGATAGAAAATCACACGTAGCCAAGCAGAAGAACAGCTGGGAGGGTCACACTGCCTGGCTCCAAACTGTACTACAAAGCTGTCTCAAGACAGCACAAAACAAAGCACAAAGTAACCACATCACCTAATGGAACAGAATGGAGAGCCCAGAAGTGAACCCGGGCACGTACACTGGGAGAAAAATCACATCCCCTAATAATTCTAGATGAACTGATTTGAATATAAAAACTAAAGTCCCCCCCAATAGTCAAAATAAAAGTAGGCGACTATTTTTATATCTGCACGTGGAAAAAGGCTTTCTAAACATGATGCCAATGGCAAAGACAGCATAGAAAACTACCAGTAAATACCTGTAGGTCGCACTACCCGAGCAACTGCAAGGACCACCGAATCCAAGAACTTCAATAAACAAAGATTCCTGATAAACAATAAGCTGGACCAACATTTGCAACAGGTGAGACATTTGAATTCCTTAGTACATACAGCTCTTGGAAATGGATAAAAATGGGCCCAGCACAGCAAATAGGCAGTTCACTAAAAGAAGCAATTCAAGTGATAGCATTCTCACAATGCTAATAGTTAAAGAAATGGAGAAAATACAGGACAAGATGTCAGGCTCCGTCAAGTAGCAACTGTGGATCCAGGACTGCATTTGATCCTTTGTTATGTAGCAATAAAAAGCCAATACACCTTCTCTTTTAGTCTGTATTTTTTCCCAAAATTTGCAAATTTGTTGTTGTTGTTCTACTTTCAAACTGCAGAGTATGTCAGAAGAGGACATGACCCAGAATCAGCACTTCGTGGATTATCCCAGGGCAAACCCCCTCACCCGGGTTGAGACATAGAACACCCCAGACCCTGTGGCCCCTGCTCTCCTCCCCAAAGCACCAGTCTGATGTCCACCCCGGTCACCTGTCTTTCAGTGGTACCAGGGGAATCACACAGCACACACTCTCACGAACAGCCTTTTCTGCCCAACGCTTTCTGGTGGCGTGGGGTTTCCTTTGCCATTGCTGCGTGGTCCTGCATTATGTGAGTATGGACCGATTATGCATCTTGCTGCTGGAGGACCATTTCTGGTTGGGCCACTTTAAATAATGCTGCTGTGAACATGGGTGTGCAGGTCTCCTGCAGGTGCGTGCCCACAGTCTGGTTGCTCTTCACCCAGAAGTGGGGCGGCAGAGCCCTGTGCAGGGAACCTCCCTGTACTAAGGAATGCAGACGGTTGGGCAAAGCAGCCTCTCCTGATAGGCTTCCACCATCAGGGCAGGATCTGAGGGCCTCTCTCCTCCTCTCCTGCACTCACAACCATCAGCCTTGGTCATTATGGTGGGCAGGCTGTCTTCTCTGGCCCTGCCCCCGCTCAGCACGCATGCCTGGCCTCTGGCAGCCTTTCCTTCCTTCTTCCCTTGCTGCCCAGACAAACAGAGGCCTCTCAGGACATCTTGTTATGCTAATATCAGAAGCATTTTCCTCCTGCCATTAAAATTCTTCAAAAACATTTTAATGACCGCATAGTATTCAGCTACATGGATAAGCATAATTATTTGGTTATTCTCTTATGCCTCAAGTGGATTTTTTTTAACTGCTGCAAAAAGAATTTTTTTAACTGTTGCAAACATGGCTGAGATGAATAGCCACATTTCTGAACTTCCCCTTCTGCATTTTGAGTAGTGGGAGTCTTCAGTCCCCACTGCCAGATGCATGAGTTAGCAGGACTTACCAAGGTCCCCAGCCCATAGCGACTTGCCGTGAGGGAAAGATCTAGTCATTTGGTTTACTGTGGAACGTCTTAGTAGAAGTTTAAGAAATGATGTGATAATCTAAGTATAACTTTTTACACGGCAGAAACAGTGTGGAACTGTTGGAGAAGAGAAAGATCAAAACTGAGGAGGCAGGAAGTAGAAAAAAGCAAGGGAAAGCATGGTAACATAGGAAATGTTAATTACCTGCTCAGAAGAGGCACGTGACGCAGCTTGGAAATCATAAAACAGCGTGGTGTTGAAAAGAGACCCGAGTAAGACTTTCTGAAGTGAAAGAAATGTGAGGGCACTGACCAAACCCAGAGTGGCTGGGCCGTCTGCTGCCTTCGTCCACGTGCCAGAGAAAGCACTCCCACGTCCGCGGAGCTTCCCTGCTCACGGCCTGCAAGGGTGAGGCCACCTGCACAGGTGAGCACCCCTGAGCCACCAGGAACCGCTGGCCTGTCCACAAGTGTAGCCACAGCACGGCTCCTGCAGAAAGCGGCAGACCCCTGGGGAACAGGTTAAAACTAAGACAACTGGATTCAAATAATGATGCGGAAACAGATGCTACTGGAGTGGAAAAGAGATGAAAGAACGGAGACGGCCGAACCAGACGTGGATTTAGGCCAGTCTCGAACCTCCAGGAGGGCAGGGACCTGGGCCCGCTCCTCAGGTGGGCTGCCTCTGGTGGCCTTCAGAACCAGCACCCATCTATAGATGGAGCCGAATAAATGTTTGTTGAACAACAGACAACTCCTAACGAATGAATTTTAAAGGAACAAGGGGAAACTGCGGATGCTGGAGGAATTTTAAAAATCAAAAGCAGCAAGAGAAGAATAAGTAGCCAAAGACTAGGAGAAAATAACTGCAAACGCCGGCATCAGTAGAGAACTGTACACAAAAATAAGAATGTGAATCCCAACAATAAGAGAATGAGAAGCCCAGTTAAACGGGCACGTTCAGATCTCACGGGGGAGGATGGCAGGTGGTGAAGGAGCACACCGAGAGCGGCTAAGTGACGGAGTCACTGGGGAACGCCAGGCAAGCAGCAGTGAGGCGCCACCTTGCCCTGTAAGGGGGCAGGTCCAGAACGCTGACCGCCCCAGCACCGGTGATGTGCGGGGCAACAGCCATGCTTGGCGTTGCTCTTGGGGACAGCATGCCACTGGGGACAGCATGCCGGGGCGGCTCTGGGAGACAGCTCGAGGTTTCTCCCAAGTTAAAGGTTCTCAGTCGTGGCCTGGATACTTGACCCAGTTGATCTGAAGGCTTATGAGCCCATGAAGCCTACAGCCAATGGCCCGCACGTGGACGCAACCGGAGTGACCTCCGTAAGTGGGAACATAATTGGTGGTGCGTCCATGCATTGGACTCACATTCAGCAATCAGAGAGGCCTGGAGGAAACGCAGGCACGTTGACAAGTGAAAGAGCGTGGCCTGGAGGGCTCCACGCTGCGGTTCTCTATGTGACGCTCAGTACAAGGCAAGATGACAGCTGGTAAAAAGACCAGCGGCTGCCAGGGGCTGGGGCGGGCGGGATGAATGCACAGGGCACCAAGGACCCGTGGGTGGCTGCCGGTACCATTGTCTAAGCACAACATGCCACACCAGGGGAGACCCTAATGTCCACTGCAACCTTGGCCCTTGCCCAGCACGTGCGGGAAATGGAGGATTTGCTGCTCTTTGGTTTCCTTTCTTTTTTCCAGCAAGCCTGCAGGCTGGCTCTGTGATGGACTGTCTGACAGCCATCAGCCAGGCCAGGCAGGCAGGTGGGAGGCACCGCCTGCCTCCTGCGCCTCGGTTTGGGACTGGGTGGGGAGCTGGAGGAGGAAGAGGTCCAGCACAGGCTGTCCCGGCTCATTAAACCTGTGGTCATGGCCATGGAGCTCAGTGACCCCAATTGGGGGTGGACTCTATTCTGAAACAGAATGGGGGCCGTGCTTCCTATCAGGAGAACATGACATCTTAGATGAGCAGAGGAACAGCCCAGCGTGTCCTGAGCTGCAGCCAGGGATCTGCTGAGCACTCGGGCTGCCAAAGGCCCGTCTCAGGAGGCCAGGTGAGCCTGGCTGCGGCGGGCAGCAAGGATCTCCCAGGAAGTATGTTGGGCGTGCACCTCAGCCAAGAGGCCTAAGGGGCATGATCAAGGGGGCAGGTGGGGACTCTCCCCTCAGAGGGTGGGGCGGGCAGGCACCCCAGAGCCACTGGGGTCCCACAGAGGAGCAAATCAAGCAAGTCTGAGCCCCCAAACTCGCGCCTGAGCCATGCTGCAGGGTGCGTGCTGCATGGTGGAGGCAGGGGACTGGCAGCTGGTGGGTGGTTCCACGGGGAGTGGCACAAGTGCAATGCCAGGGGGTGGGGTGGGAGCACGTGGGCGGCAGGGTCTCCTGTGGGTGGCGGGAGGCTGGTGGCCCTGCAGGGTTAGGGAGCAGTGCCCAGCCAGCCTAGAGGCTGGTCTACCCTGCCAGGTGCCTCTGGACCTCACCTGGACCATCTCAGCCTCTAGCAGGAGGCGCTATTCCAGTCCCCTGTGGGAAGAAAATGCGAGGCTCACAAAAGTGACCAGGTGTCCAGGGACCTCTGCTCACAGGGGCAGGCGTGGGTGGGCACCGTCCTCGGGTCAGAGCACACCCGGCTGGTGTGGGCAGGAAGCTGGGGGTGCTTGTCTCTCCACAAGACGTGGGAGGCAGTGGTGGCCACCAAAGGCGTGAGCTGTGGTTGCTCTTAGTAGTATTGATACAATTGTGTCATATCACAGGTTAATAAATATAATGCACATATTTGTATATCTGTTTATATGGTATTTGCATAACTTACATTTATATAAATATATTACAACATACACAGTATTTTATTATTATATGATTTGCTTGCATCCAGATGCTACCAGGGGTTAATCCTGGGCTGTGGATATGAGGGTGTGTGTTAAATTATTCATTTTCTTTTCTATAATTTCAAATTTATTTTAAAAAGTAAAAAGACAGCCTCACCCTCGGAGCCTTCAGCGGTGGCTGTGGAAGGCCAACATCCGAGGTGCGGAGCGGCTGGTGGCCCACTTCTCTGTGGGGGAGGCGGATGACGGAGGCAGAACCTTCCGTGGCCACTGTGTCCCTGAGTTCACGTCTTGTGCGCCATCAGTCTGTCCCCAACGTGGGGATGCATGTGAGTCAGGCCTCTGCTGTGGAGGACTACACTCACCCCTGGGTAGCTGCCAGTGTGGGAGGGAGGGCCTGGTCCTGGGAGACGCCCACCCTGCCCTCCCAGGCAGCCCTGCGCCCTCTTCTCACCTGGTCTCTTTTCTGCAGAGCCATTTTTTAGTCTAGGGCCGTCTCCCACCAAGCTGCCCCAGGGGTCAGGCTGCATCTTACCTGCTCCTGTCCCCAGCTACTGCAACAGGGCCAGGCAGGTGGCTGGTCCTTGCTCAAAGTGTGAAGCCCGAGAGGGCCCTACGTAGAGGGGGATCAAGGAAGCCCTGGGTTGGCCTGGGCTGAGCCCTGCTCTGCAGTCCAGCTTTGACTCTGGAGCGCCTCACGTGGCCCCCATCTGTCAAGGCCAACGCCCAGGGACACCTGGCCTCTTTTTGCCTCAGTGATCCATTGGGAGCAGACATTTTGCCAGCAGGTGGGTGGACTATCCTGGGGATGGGCTGGCCTGGGACAGCGGGGTGGTTGCTGGTCGTGACGGCAGGCATTCGCTGAGCAGCTGTTACCTCCCAGGCCCTGACCTGTGGAGTGGCTGATGGTCCTGTAGGTGGACATTAGGATTCCCTTCTAGAGGCCAAGGAGCACATTCAAGGTCACCAGCCAGGAAGTGAGGACACCCCTCCAGGGCGGAGCCCACACCCTTTCCGCCAGGCTCAGTCGTGCCACAGAGCCAGAGAACCTCTGTCCAGCTAAGCTGCCCAAGGCCTCTGGGCCTCATGCCCCCTTCCCGCCTGCCCTGCTCAGCCCTGCATCATCGTTGTTGGTGAGTGAGGCCGTCTCAGCATCAGTCAGGGCAGCCTGGCCTACCATCCCCAGTGACAGGTGCAATAGTCACCTGTTCCACGTCAGCATCTTCTAAGGACCTCTTAGTGACCACTGTCCTCGTGGCCCCTGCCTGGGAATGCTAATGAGGACAGGGGACCCGTGGATAGCTGCTGCTGACCTGGCTATTAAAAATAATTGGCCACCCATAACGTAGAGTAAAGCTATGCTTGTCTTGGGTCACTGGGAACTGTGAATTGTTCTCACGTTGCCTTGGAAACCAAGGTGAGTTCTAGCATCCTCCAGATATTTAATTCTGTGAGTCCAGAGATAACCACTGTGCACTCTCCAGAGAGAGGGCAGGGAGCAAGGGACCATCATGGGAGGGACAGGGAGAGCAGGAGAACCCAGGGGACAAGCAGAGACCCCAGTGCCTCCTGGACAGCAGTAGGCTGGGTGGACGTGGGGTGATACACAGCAGGTGGACACCCGCTCTGTCCCCACACGTTCCCTGAGGGTGCTTGGCCCTCCTCCTTCCAGGCTTCTCCTCTTTGAGGCCTGGGCTCTGTGCTTGTCCCTCTCTCCCATCAGCATGTGGAGCAGTGAAGGGGGCCAGATCTGCTGGCTCTGGTTGCCCACACCTCCTCCCTCTGCCCTTCTGAACAGGCCCAGTGTCCTCGCTCATCCTGTCTCAGGTCTTCCCCCAGCGCCGCTTGAGGGTGGAGTCAGCGGCTGCCCTGCCGCCATGTGAACCTGCCTGCGCCCACCCTTAGTCCTTGTCCTCCAGCGCCTTCTGGGTGGCACTTGTGTTGGCTTGGGCTGCACCCTCAGGGGACTGGGAAGTACATGGAGATCCGTGCTGGCGGCCCGTCTCACCGGCAGGGGCCCCTTCACAGAACCTCTGCCTTCCCGCCGAGCCCCCTGCGGCCTCTGAGCATGGTGCCAGCCTCTCCCTTGCAGCCCTCTGCAGCATGTCCCTGCTTTCCAGCTGTCAGGCCACAGCAGCTGCCCCGCCCTGCCCTTGCCTGGCTCCCCCTCCTGCCCAGAAGCCTCTGTCCTTAAAGCCCACTCTAACGGGTGCTCCCCGCATGGGTCCATGCTGCCCGGGGAGCCTGTCCGCCCTCCTCTGGACCAGCACCCCACCCTTCCTGCACCCCTATCCGGTATTAAGGATGCACTGCAGCCTTCTGCCCTCCTCCTGGCAGGGACCTGCTCCGGCCCTTGGCCACGTAGCCCCCGCTGGCTTGCCTGGGTCGCTGGGGGCCAGCAGCATGAGTACAGCACAGGGAGGCCACCCCAGTGAGGACAGGCTTCCCAGAGGTGTCACCTGGGAGTCAGGGGTCCTGAAGTTCAGTGGTACTAAGGAGGAGAACTGCAGCCTGAGGTGCCTTCTGGGTCACACTTGAGTGGACACACTCTGGGGGTCTGTGGAGAGGAACGACCAAGTGTCCAAGTCCTGTGAGCCTGGGCTTGGCATTAAGGGGTATGGAGAAGGGACTGGATGGATGGGCGAGGTAGTGGGGCGTGGTGGGTGTGGCGGTGGGCGTGGCTGAGTGGTGGTGTGGGCGTGGCGGTGGGGCGAGGTAGGCGAGGCAGGCATGGAGGAGTGTGTGGGCGGTTTGGTGGACGTGGCAGAGTGGTGGGGTGGGCGTGGTGGTGGGCGTGGCTGAGTGGTGGTGTGGGCGTGGCGGTGGGGCGAGGTAGGCGAGGCAGGCATGGAGGAGTGGTGTGTGGGCGGTTTGGTGGGCGTGGCAGAGTGGTGGGGTGGGCGTGGTGGTGGGCGTGGCTGAGTGGTGGGGTGGGCGTGGCGGTGGGGCGAGGTAGGCGAGGCAGGCATGGAGGAGTGGTGTGTGGGCGGTTTGGTGGGCGTGGCAGAGTGGTGGAGTGGGCGTGGCGGCGAGCGTGGCGAGGGTGGGGCGTGGCGGGATGGTTGGCCCGCTGCCTCTCCCTCGCCGTCACTCCAGGTGCGCCCTGTGCTCTTTCACAGACCCCTGGAGACCGTTTACTGCTTTTATTCCAATTTCAAATAATTTGCTAGAAATGTTTCTGGCATTCTGCTAATAGTGGTAGGAAGAAGGAAAAATGATCAACCTTAAAAATCACAACTTTAAATTGAGCTGTTTAAAGAGCACAATTTCCAAATTACAGGCAATTTAGAAGATATCAAAAACACGTCCATCACTGACTTTCGGGGGCCCTGGGCCCCAGAGCGCTGTCTCTCGAGGAGGGGCGGGGCACTGTCGCCTGAGCTTTGCGGGCTGAGAAGCATCAAAATGTGTGAGATTCGCTCTTCTCGGCAAGCATATCTCTGCTTGTTGATCTACCTGTATTTTTCGGAGGCCATTGAAGAGCTGGAGAATAAAGAAAGGGGGAGGAGGACAGGCCAAGCCCCCACAAGCTGTCCCCAGGGTCCTGCTGCTGCAAGTGGGTATTGTTGCTGAGCTTCAGCCCTCTTGACCCTCTGGGTTCTCGTAGGTGTCCCTAGCCCCCTGAGCCGTGCTTCCTGGTCTGGGCATGGCTGTCCAGACATCAGAATAGGTCCCTGTGGGTGGGGCTGTCTCCCTTGCACCCAGGGCTGTGCAGGGTCACAGCAGCTCACCTGTCTCATGCTAGTTCCTCTTCTCTGCACAACACCCATTTCACAGATGAGGAAACTGAGGCTGGGGTCAGGTATGTTCCTCAGGTTCACAGCACAAGTTGGAGTTTAGTGGGGTCTGAACCATGTCAAGGCTCCTGCCCATGGCACACCCCTTACCTATGCTTACAGTAGCCCTGGGGCCACTTGCAATATCTGTTTTGAAGATAGAGGGAGAGTGTCCCACCAGACTCAAGGCCAGGCATCCAGCAGCTGCCCAGAGTGTCCCAGGTAGGCAGGTGGGGGACCACTGACCGGACCTGGTGGAATCCTCAGGGGCCAGCCCTGGGGCACCTCAGGGATGACGTGAGGGGCACAAGGGCCCACCTTACTGGGGAGGCTGACTCTGGTCCCAAGTGGTCACCAGGGCTCGGGGTAGGGGCAGAGCTTGAAATCTGCGGCTCCCGAAAGAGTCCCATTGATTTGCCAAATGAATGTTTTACTTCTCCATGTCTCACGAGCTGTAATGAAGTGTCGACGTGGGTGCAGTGGAGGGACACGGTGTCTTTTACAGTGCCATTACACCTTTGTAATAAGATTTGCTTGTCAACCTAAAATATAATACGCAAAAATGTACCAGTGACCTGACGGAAGTGTGCGGTGGAGGTTCTGGGGTGACGTCACTCTGGAAGGCCAGCTCCCCTCTTCCTACTCCACACCACTCACCCTGCTGCTCCAGGGCCCTGGGGACAAAGCTGTGCAGCGTCATTTCCAGGGCCCGTGGCTTGGGGTGGTGGGCTGCAGGGCCGAGTGGACCTCCCTTGCTTCCTGGGCCAGAGCTTAGCCAGGGCTCTTGAGCCCGGGAGACGGGATTCATTGGTTGGCTTGTGCTCACCCTGTGCCCAGGCTCCCTGTACCACGAGCCTGAGTGGGGTGACGGGCATGGCCCTGCACACAGCACCTGGGGTCAAGGTCTGCGTGCGGAAGGGGTCCTTTCACCTGGGCACTGAAGGATGAATAGGAGTGTGTTGGATAGAAGAGAACATGTTGGGAAGAGGTGAAGGAGGCGCTGGCTGAGGTCCAGTCGGAACACAGGACCAGGGAATGTGAGGTGTTCGGGAGGGAGCAGGGGAACATTCTGGAAGAACACATTGGCTCTAGCTCTGGTGCCCCAAGACAAAGGACCCTGATCTTAGGTGTCTCAGAGAAGGAGCAGGAGGAACCTCCTCAGCACCCATGGGTGACCCGAGAGGTTGGGCGCTCTTCTGAGCACTTGGCTGCTGGGCTGAACCTCTGAGTCCCACCAGGCTTCGGAGGTGGTGCAGGCAGCCGAGGGTTGCTCTCCCCGCCAGCTGGTGAGTTATCTGTCCAGCGAGGCGGCGGTGACAGTGTTTCTGCTGACGAGCAGGAAATCTTGCAGGCCGGAGCGATGGTCCTGTGCTCCCACCTGAGGCCATTAACTCACGCACCCAGCGGCTTCACCAGGGAGGGCTTCTGCAGCAACGGTACAAACCGTAAACGGCTGCCGGCCGGGGAGGCGCCGGCGCCCCACCTCCGCCGCAGGCAGCACTGCTGGTCGTTGCTGAGGCCGCACTCCTCAGGGACTTGGGTCCTGAGGGCCTCAGGGGAGCTGCAGGCTGCTCTCCCTCAGGTCGGGAAGGGCCGGGCCTGGCGCGTGGCTCCGCAGTCTCCTGGGAACTGTGGGGCACCGAGAGCCCCAGGACCGGAGCCGGGCCTGAGTTTCCAGGGGCCCCTCCAAGAGACGCCAGCCCCTCCTCTTGATCCAGGTCACTGGATTCAAACTTCGTAATGGCCTTTGTCCCCCTCCTCTCCTGTTGGACCTCAGGTGCGCTGCCCACCACGCCCCCTGCGTGGGAGGCAGCAGCTCTAAGACCCCCCACAGGCCTGCGCGGTGAGGACACTGTAGCCGCTGCAGGGTCCCCAGGTGACCGCTGCCTGCACACGGAGGTGCGGGACGTGGCGGGTGAACATCCCATCTCCCCCCAGGACGTCACCTGGATCCCGTCCGGTACTGGTCTGCTGTTCTGTCGCCTCACCCACGGTCCATCGCCCCCGCGCTACAAAGGAGTCCCAAGCACCGAGACCGTGGTGCCGCCTCCCACAGACCCGCAGTCCTGCCCTCAGTTCCTCAAGTGGGCAGAGGGCAGTTCTGTGGACCACCCATGCCGTCTTCCCTTTCCTCCTTCCCCAGACAGCCACCCACCTCCCTGCTGGGGCCGCCCCCCAGGTCCTCCCTCCTGGAAGGCAGAGGTGCCCTGTCCTTTCCTGAGCAGGGCACTCTGGCTCCCAGCCAGCTGTGGGGTGGACGTTTCTGGAAGTACCAGTGTGCCTGATGTTCAGATGTCACCCAGGAAGCCTTCCCTGGGCAGGGATGGGCCTCTGCAGTGCTGCCCACGGGTGGAGGGTGATGTGTAATGGAGAGGAGAGCGTGGGGAGCAAAGGCCCTGGGGCCACCGGGCAGAGTGGTCGCCCACTGTTGTGCTGTTCACAGGCGCTGCCTTGCCCTGCCCTGGAACCATCTGGTCATGGAGGGCATGTCATGGCAGGAGCCCAGGGCCCCTCCCGAATGCAAGCCTGGGCCTCAGGTGCAGGGCCACAGCTCCCGTGGCCGGGTTGTGTGGCTGGCGGCTGGCAGCCCTCCTGGAGCGCCCTCCACGCGCACAGACCCACACTCACTGCACTTTCAAGCCTCTTCCTTGAGGTCCGGCTGACCCAGGGGGCTATGCACCGTCCGCAGTGTGACCAGGTCGGACTCGAGCCCAAGCGACCCCACCTCTGCCGTGGTCCTGGGCCTCCTGGGCCTCCAGGCCTCGCGCCTGCTCCTTTGTCCCTGCTGTGGTAAGGACGTGCGGGGATAAGTGTGCCGGGTCCTGTGCACTGTCCTGCCCCTGCTGCCCTCTGGTCAGCGCCCCGGCCCTGCCCACTGTTCTACTCATCAGGAGCTCACTGGGCCGAGGAGCAGCAGATGCTGGGACGCAGCTCCCCAGGGGTCGCTGGCCTCTCCCTGGCTGCTCTGGGCGGTGGCCTTGGGGACGGGCCTCTGGGGCTGGGCGTCAGTTATGGGTGAGGCTTGCTTCCTGGAGGGGAAGCTGGAGGCAGCTTGTGGGAAGGTCTGGAGGCAGGACCTCAGGGGTGTGGGTGGGAGAGGTGGGCGGAGCTAGTCCTTGCAGGCCGAGGACTGGGGACAAGAGCAAAGCCTCCGGTTCCCCGAGGCGTGGCTCCCTCACAGCACCCTGGCCCTCACAGACTCAGGCTGTCCGCTGCAGCAGGAAGCGGCCTGGGTGCTGTCCAGGGCCCACAGGGCCACATGGATCTGGAGCCGACTTCTGCTCCTTGTTCTTGCTTCCTTGAGGACCTCACCGGCTGGCACTGCCACCTGTGCCACCCACGCTAGGGGCCAGGCCGAGGCTGGGCCGCTGCGGGAGCCAGCGTCCAGAGGCACCCACAGGCTGGGCTGACTGCCCTGCTGGAAACGCGGGGGAGTCTGAGGGAGGACAGCCACATGGGAGGGAGGCAGGAGGAGGTCGCTCTGTCCGACCAGCCTGAGCAACATGGCAAGACACAGTCTCAAAAGAGGCAGACGGAGAAGAAGGCGGAAATGGAGCCAGAGGAGGAGAGATTTGAAAAGCCACAGAGGGACTTGGCGCCTCACGTCAGGGCGGCCCAGGGTGGACTGTCATGGGCTCTGATGGGCTCCAGGACCTCAGCACAGATTTTCTTTCTTTAAAATTTATTTTTAAACTTCGTTTTTCTTTTCAGTTAACACAGTGGCATGTATTATGGGATGCAGCGTGGTACGTCAGTGCGGGCGTGCCGTGTGTCCTGGTGGTCAGCTTGGCCCGCCCCTTGTTTCCTCTCTGGGTTGGGAGCCTCGGGCCTCCCTCCCAGCTCTTCACGGGATGCAGGCAGGTCCCTGGGCACCCGCTCGCCCCGGTGCTGTGGAGACTGGAACTCGCTCTGCCCGCCACCTTTCTTAGCCTCTCGGTTCCCCATCCCGCTTGCTCCCGAGGTTGACATGTCACACCCGCATGTGAGAGGCCCTGAGGGCTCCTAAGCCTGGCTCCTCTCATGGGTGCACGGTCCCTGGGGCTCACTGGGCCGCTGCAGGTGGCAGGATTTCACGCCCGCTAGGGCTGGGGAATCGCCCCGTGTATGTGGCCAGTCTTTGTCCTCTCCTCTGCAGTGAAGGCCGAGTTGATCTGGTGTCTTGGCTGTTGGGAGCAGTGCTCAGTGGACACAGTGGCACAGTGGACACAGACGGGTGGGGGCGTCTGGTGTGCGGGTTTCATTTCCTTTGGACACACCTGGGAGTGGGCTGGCCCAGCACCATGTGCCAGCCCCTGACTTCTGTCCTCGGACCACACTGGGCATCTGGCTCCACCGCTCAAGCACCTCCTTCTGCCCCATCCCTGCAGACTGATTCTGGGATGGGCACTTGACCAGGCTGCCACTCAGAGGCGTCCTGAGAGGCTTCAGAGCTGGAAGTGAGCAGGAGGAATTCAACACGGAGGAAGAAGCAGACCTGGCCCAGTGTCCTGCACGAGTGATCTCAGGAGCAGAGGCAGCCCATGTACTCAGAGAGAGGAGGCATGCGGTGCAGACGATGGGGCAAGAAGAGAGATGGCATTTGTCCCTGAGTCTCTGGTCCTGTGACACGAGGTCCAACCCCAGTGGCCTCCCTGGGGAGCACCTGTTCCCATATACTTACTAAGCTGGGTTGAGGTGCTTTCTGTGTATGTGACCAAAATAGTCCTAACCCATAAAATATTAGGGCAGGCCATATAGTCCATAAAATATGAAAACACACATTCCCATCAACTTCGAGAATTACTCAGTACCACAAATTACCACTGAATATGACAAGACATTTGGCACAATTTTATTGCAATCATTTGGAATTTTTGTTCCAGAATATTACTAACTTTCTTCCACATTATGTCAATTACTTTAAGAACATTATGTCTTGTCTATTTGGGGAATTATTTCCTAACAACGGCATTAAACCTCATTTTCTCAGTAATTACTTGGACTTAACTATAACTTTTAATGATCTATTTTCTCACCATTGTTTTTTATGCCAATTTCATCCCTTTCTTATGTTTTCTTCATTCCACTGAATTGTACCCCAGGGTTATTTTTTCACTAAAGAGCCACTTCCAGCTGCTTCCTGGTCCACATTCCTTTGCCCCCAGGCCCACGGCTCTGCAGCGTTTGGGGTCGGAACCTGGTTCTGAAGCTCTGCTTCCTCAGAGCGCACTAGCAAGCGCAGAGTTTGCCTCCAAGCATTTTTGTATCACAGGCAAGAACGACCAATGGAAGCGGGGCTGCTGTTCTTTTTTTTCTTTTTCTTTAAAGCAACCTACTTTTAAAATACTTTTACTCTGGAAGCTCAGAAGATGTTTTCATGCTTGAGTCGGAAGCTTCTCCAGCATTCAGTCAATTTTCCTTAGTTCTGGTCAGGACACCCTGACCTGAAGCTCACGCCCGCTTCCCTCTCCGAGATTTTCTTCTCTTAGTTCTTTAATTACTTCTTGGCTCCGCTCCCCCTGGTGGCCCTGGAACGCTATCTCCTCTCCAGAACTGGAGCCTAGGCCTCTTCACCCAGCGCTCCTAATCCCATCGCCTTCATTTCTTATTACTCTCCAAGAGACCTAATGACTGTCTAAGCGCAGCCCGGGTTCCGCCAGGCTATTCGCAGCTCCCAGTATTCCAGCAACCATGTTTTCAATATCAGAGATCTCTTCTTGTTCTTTAGTCCCCTATTTAAAAACCTGTGGCTGGTTTGTACTTCATGGATGAAACAGTCCTTCAAGTCTCTCTGTGGATGCTAATTAGGAGTTGGAAATCTCCCGTGTTCCCTGCACTGATCCTGTTTCACTGGGGATTAGCTGACCTCCAGGGTCTCTGGGTGTGGCTGCTGGTGGACCCACTCTCCCCAGGTGAGAGCACTTTCACCTGTCGACCAAGGGGCGGGCAGTGGCCCTGGTAGCTGCACTGTGCTTTTCTCTTTAACCTGGGGCTGGGTGGTTTATTTCTGTGTGTGCCACGGGGTCGCTATCAGCAGCTGTGTGGCCATCTGCCCTGTCACAACTACTTAGCCCTCCCTGGCGCACAGAGGAACCACCAGCAATGTAAGCAGCCGGCCTGGCTGGGTGCCGACCTAACTTCACAGAACCTGGCGTGAGACTCGGCCGGCTCTGCCCGGTTGCGGAGTGTCCTCCTGGTGTGGGCAGCCCGCAGTGGCGAAGACATAGCCCGGCTCCTGCCACCCGCTACCTGCCTCTCCTCTTACATCCATGGCAGCTTCCCTTCCAGGGTTTTATCCAACAGCTCGTTGGGTCTGGGGAAGTCTGTACCTGCATCTTCAGGGGATTCCTTCGATGCCTAACTCGCTCTCTCTAGTTGGCTTTGCGTTCCTGTGAGCAAAATGCCTGACAAGAGGAGGAGAGGCCCACCAGGGCTCAGTCCATGGCCCACCAGGGCTCAGTCCATGGCCCACCAGGGCTCAGTCCATGGTCCACCAGGGCTCAGGCTTCAGGGGTTCAGTCCATGGTCCACCAGGGCTCAGGCTTCAGGGGTTCAGTCCATGGTCCACCAGGGCTCAGGGTTCAGAGGTTGAGTCCATGGTCCACCAGGGCTCAGGGTTCAGGGGTTCAGTCCATGGTCCTCCAGGGCTCAGGGTTCAGGGCTCAGGGGTTCAGTCCATGGTCCACCAGGGCTCAGGGTTCAGGGGTTCAGTCCATGGTCCACCAGGGCTCAGGGCTTCAGGGGTTCAGTCCATGGTCCACCAGGGCTCAGGGCTTCAGGGGTTCAGTCCATGGTCCACCAGGGCTCAGGGCTTCAGGGGTTCAGTCCATGGTCCACCAGGGCTCAGGGCTTCAGGGGTTCAGTCCGTGGTCCACCAGGGCTCAGGGTTCAGGGGTTCAGTCCATGGTCCACCAGGGCTCAGGGCTTCAGGGGTTCAGTACATGGTCCACCAGCTCCATTGCCTTGAGCCTGGGGTGAGGCAGAACATCATGGAAAGGTGGCTGAGGGAAGCTACTCAGATCATGGCAGCCAGGAAGGAGAGAGAGGGAAAGGGACTGGGGACAAGGTATGGTCCCAAGGGCATGCCCCATGACCTACTTCCTCCAGTCACACAACTTCCACCTCCTCCTAGTAGTCCATTCAAATGATTAATGCATCAAGTGGATTAATCCACTGATGAGACTAGCACCCTCGTGATCTGATCATTTCCTAAAAGTCCGACTCTGGACGCAGAGACGAGCCTCCGGCACGTGCGCCTCGGGGGACATCCAGGTCCAGTGCAATGCCTCTCACGCTTTCCTGGGCATCCTGGTTTCTGTGTCCGTCCATCTTGTGATGCTCATTTCAGAATGGTTTCAGAATTTCCGACTCACTAACCCACCCTGTTTCCAGTCCAGGTGCTGATGTTTATTCTCTTGATTGACTCAGGTGGCGATGGGAAAGGAGAAGAGCTAAGCCCATGAGTTGAGGCCTTTTATGGTCTGGACTTTTAATGTTCAGTTTGAACCAAAAGCTCTTGTGTTGGAAGCATGAGCCCCAGCACAGCAAGGATCAGAGATGGGGCTTTAGGCAGTTCCCAGAGCCCCTCATTGGTGGATTAATCCACTTGATGGATTAATAATGGGTGGTAACGAGGCAAACCAGGCAACTGGGGGAAGTAGGTCACTGGGTCTTGCTCTTGGGACTCTCTTCCCCTGGCTCCTTGCGCTCAAGCTCTCTTTGCTTCCTGGCCGCCATGAGCTGACAGCTTCCCTCCCCCATGTCCTTCCACCATGATGTCCTGCCTCACCTCAGGCCAACCATGGACTGAACCTCTGAAACAAGAACCAAAACAAACTTCTCGTCCTCTGAATTGTTCTTGTCAGGTATTTTGCTCACAGTCATGAAAAACCAACTAACATGAGGCCCTATCTTGATCTGGAAGGTTCCTGGAATACTTTTCTTTCCCTGCTTGGAAAAGTGGCTTTGTTGAAGAGCAGTCTGCATGTCAGTCGACTCCCTGGCTCGTGCAGTGCGTGTTGGTGAGTCAGCTGTTTTTCCACCTCCTCCCACCGTTGCCAGACATCCTTTTGAGGATGTTTTGTTGCCCCCTGAAACCATCTCTGGTGTTTCTTCTTTTTGGGGTGAGCCTGTAGGTAGGTCCAGGCCTGCTCCAGGCCTGCAGGCTGGGCTCTTCAGGTCCTGTGGTCGTGTCTGATGCTGTTGCCCCATGAGTGTGTTGACGGCTGGTGGGGAAAGGATCTGTGCCCCCTCCTGTTAAAGAAATCTCCCTGAGCTCTGTTGTGCTGGCACGTTGGGGCACCCCTAGCAGTAGAGTGACGTTTAGAGGTGTTTTAAACCTGATCCTCCATTGGGATTGGGCATACTTGACACATTTGGGGAGTATCCGTCACTATGTGTGTTCTTCCAGAAGCTTCCATATTTTCTCAGTAGAGCTTATACTTTTTCCTCACACAGGTCTTAAGTGCTTTGTAACCTATTGCTCTTTGGAGTGGGATCTTTCTTTTGCCTATTCCCTGGCTCCCGCAGGCGCTGACTGATGACCTGGGAAAACGAGATTTCCAACATGTACTTAGAATCTAGAGGTGACCCAGCTCGTCGTCAGCTGTGTGGTTCTTGAGCAGCGTCTCTTGGTGATGCGAGGGACGCGTTCCTCCTCCTGTCTGCCCGCATGCTTCTCAGGCCCTCTGATGCGGGGGCCTCAGAGGGTGGGGCACCCGTGGTGACGAGCCTGTCCCCGGCTTGCGCCTGTCCTTCCTGGGTGCTTCTGACGCCTCCCACTTGAGGCAGGCGTGGCGAGGGGCCCCCGGGTCCCGGTGCCAAGCGACTTTCTATGACTGGTAGCACTTGCCGTCTGGTGCCCACGGGGAGGGCCGGCAGGAAGCGGTTCTTCTCCTACCTGGAGCCTGAGGGCGCGTACCTCAGCAGCCTGGGGCCACAGTGCCCTCCTGGTCTGCCCACTGACCTGGGGCGTGCAGTTGACTGCCCTCGGTCGCCCGCGGGGAGGAGGCTGCTCCTTCTCGGCCCCACTCGTAGTTCTTCCTTTGCGCTGACACCTGTGACCTGGCTGTCCTCAGTCAGCTCCTGCCCTCTCCCCTTGACCCTGGACCCGGACTCTACCCTGACACCTCAGGCCTGGTGTCTCTCCACAGTCCTCAGTGACCTGGTGACTCCGAAGCCCCAGGATGGCCGGCAGCTCCTCGTGCGTGCCATTGTCTTTGCTGGGACCTCTTCTACTGCTCCACGATCCTCTCTGTCCTTGTCCTGCCCTGTGTGTCCCACCCTCCTCTTGGCAGACCCAGCCCCTCTCCATCCACCTAGGCCACCCTGGCGTTCCCAGGCCCCTGCCGGTCCTTCCTCCGTTCCCGCTCTCCATTCCGGTTTCTACGGTGCCCAGCAACCCCGTCCGCAGGCACGAGGAGCCCAGAGTTAGGTCTCCAGCAAGGCGGCTCCTCCGAGCCTCTGCGCCAGGCGCAGACCGCTGGGGACGCTCCGTGGGGCGGACAGGAGCACCCTGGGGGCCTGCTGCCCTCCACCCTCCACCCCTGTGCTGCCCCAGCCACGGCCGGGAGGTCAGATCTGACCCTCTGCCGTGCGCACGCCTGGGCTCTCGCACATCCACGCCCACGTACACACGCACCCACACACACCCCTGTGACACACAGGGACACACCCTACACACCTGCGTGCACACAGGCCTCTTTAGCAACGTGTGGGGGGTTCTGTGGATCTGTCCTGTCCCCTCTGCTGTGGGCAGATTCGTGTCCCCCAGAATACAGGCTGGGGTCCTGAGCAGCACCCGAGGACATGGCCGCCTTGGTGAACGGCCTTGCAGCTGGTGTCAAGACCAGCCCCCGGCCCGTGGCTGTGTCCTTGTAGGAAAAGGGAAATCTGGACAGGCCAGCAGGGGGAGACGACGGGGGTGGGAGGCGGCAGCTCTTCTGGCTTCAGGGCCCAGAGCCTGCCCTTGGCCACAGCGTGCCTGCCGACACACGCACTCGGCTCCCCGCCTCCTGCCCTCCTCCTGGCGCTCCGGCTCCTGGACTGAGCTGTCACTTCCTGGGGCAGTGCTTCTGGCCCCTTGGCCAGTCCAGAGTCCCTCACATTCCTCAGGCCCCTGTCCCTGTCCCGAGCGCTTTCATGGGTGTGGGTGGACGTCTGTGAGTGGGCCCTGCTTCCCGCAGGCTCGCTCCCTGCTGTGCCCCGGGGTCGCCCAGGCCCATCCCCAGGGAGCTCCGCCCGAGTCCTTGCAGGAGAGGGACTTGGCTCCTCCGCTAACGAGCGAGATCAGCCTGTGGTTTCCCTAATATCCTGCTGCTGGGTTTTGATTTGAGGTTAAGTGTTGTTATCAAACAAATGAGGGATTTGCTTTAATGGTCTGGAACTGTTTATCTGGCACTGGAGGGATCCCTTATATGAAACCAGCCGAGCCGGGAAGAGTGTGGAGGGCTTTAAAATTCCCTCATGTTATTTATATACATTGAGATTTTCTGGAGTTCTTGATGATTTTTGCCTCTCTGGGCAACTGTCCCACTTCATCTGGTTCGAAGCTGCATTACATAACATGAAGCTATCCATGGCTCGTACGCTGCGTGCCCAGGTTTCCTTACATTTTGAACTCATTTTCCAGAAATGGATCTATTCTCTTAGTAAAGCAAAAGCAGCCAAGTCACTGCGCTCAAGTCCTGCACGGGCGCCCACCCTGATTTCCAGCCTGGTTACCCTGCCTTTCCCTGTGGCTTCCCTGGCGGGTTTTCCGGGGTTTATCTTGGTTCCCTCCAGCCTGGGCTCCAGGGAGGGATTGGCCTCGCTTGCCAGCCCCACGCGATGACAGGTCTGCCGCTGGGCACGTTCCGACTGTGCTGTGACGAGAGTGTCTTACGTGCCTGGCGCTCAGGGGCGTTCGCCGCAGAGGCTGGGATAGACTGGCCGCGCGGGAACCGTGCGTCCCTGACTCCAGCACCGTTTCTGCGGAGAACTCGTGCCGGGCCGGTGCCTGCCGGCAGCAGTACTCGGCTGCCTCGTTGACATCACGCCTAACACGTCCGTTCGGGCCCTTCCAGCCCAGTCCTCAGGACCACTTTGGCCCAGGAGGAAGCGGGAGCGGCAGCTGGAGCGGGTCTCCTGAGTCCCGACACACGAGCGGCGGTGTGTCACACCCTGATCAACTTGCCATGGACAAGTTTGATCTTTGTCAATCTGGTAGTTTAAAAAATGAGGATCTTATTTTAGTTTTAGGTCACAATTTCTTTACCTTGACTAAAGTAAGCATTTCCTCAAATGTTTAAGGAACATTTTCCATTTCTGTGAACTCTTGGTTTATAACTCTTGTTTACTTTTTTCTTTCTGTTGACCTTCTAATTGTTTCATAGAAGCCATTTATGTATGAAAGTAACTAGTTCCTTCAGTGATGTGGATTTCATGTATCTTCTGCTCTTATATCTTTCGACTTTGTATGTTTTTTATAGTACAGTCTTTTTAAAAAGTATTTTTAGTTGGAGGCGGACACAATGCCTTTATGTATCTATGTGGTGCTGAGAGTTGAACCTGGTGCCTCACACATGCTAGGCAAGTGCTCTAACATGGGGCCACAACCTCAGCCCATAGTACAGTCTTAAAAAACATTTATGTTGTCAAAATTTTGAAGGTTCTTTGGTGTGTGTGTGTGTGTGTGTGTGTGTGTGTGCATGCACATTCATGTTTTAATATACTCCTAAGTCCTGGGCATCTAGAGATTTAAATAATCCTCTTACGTTTTCTTCTAGTACTTTTATGATTTGTTTTTCACATTAAGTCCTTTATCCACCAGAAAATATGTTTTTCTGCAAGATTAAAGTGAGATTTAACTTTTCCCCAGACACCATTTCTTGGATGATTCGTCTCCTTCGGTATTAGTTAGACATTCCACCGCTGTCGTGTGGTAGATTTCCACCCACTTGGGGCTCCTATCCCCAGGATGTGTGGTGCACCTGTGCCACAACTCAACGATCATTGTGGTCTGAGGTCTTTTACCAGTGGGTACAGCTAGTCACACCCCCATCTTTGTCACGGGAACTGTCCCACCAGCTTATGTGGTTTCTCAAAGCGGTCAGTGGATATTTTTTGTGGACTGTCAAGGATCAGTTCTTGGGCGTGGACGTTTGCAGATGAGAGTCTTCATCATGGATGATTTCCCCATTTTGATGGACTCTGTTCTGACACCTTCAATGCTCTGGGGGCTGAATTCAACTTTGCCCCATATTAAGATTTTAAATCTGAGACCCCGGATTTTTATTTTTGCCCCAGCTTCTGAATCATTTTGGTCTTGGCCTATTTCTTAGCACGCAGTTTTCGTAGGTCTGGTTTGGGGGCCTAATCTTGGCATCGTTCTACTTTCTTTTGTGAGCCAGCAGCACCTCCTTTGGGAAGAGCCCCAGTGGTCAGCAGGTGGTCCTGGCAGTGGGCGTCGCTGCCTGGCGGGGGCACTCGGCAGGCGGTTCAGTCACTTTCTTTGCGCTCGCAGGCTTGGGACAGGTGTGGTCATTTTCAGTCAGGCAGTCTGCTCGAGCCTTGAGGTCTTTCACAGTCTGCTTTGTTTGTGTACATTTGGTAATTTAGGATGTATATGTTTCATTTGAGGGGTTACATCTTTCAAAAAGATAAAATTCACATCACGTGAAGTTTGCCATTAACCATTTAAAAGTATAAAATTTGGAGATAGCTGTGGTTTGAAAGTGCACATTTATAGATTATTCATGATCATGTTCCATTTGCTTTTGACCAGCAGTTCTGAAAAGTATTGGTCTCCCTCACACTCTTCAGAATTGTGCAGGATCCGGGACAAGTTTTGTTAATGTGGATTATGCCTAGTGATACCATATTAGAAACAAAACTGTAAGATTTTGAAAATAGGCCATTTGATTTTAATGATGTGTCATTTAAAATTATAATAATAAACTCATTACATATTAAAATAGGTAACATATTTCATGGAGAATAACTCTATTTCCAAAACAGACCAAGGCTCAGCAAGAGAAGGGCACCGCACTTCAGCAAATCTTCCCAGTGTCTGGCTAAGGTGGCTGCTTCTCATGTGCTTCTGCCCTTGGCCAAGGCAATATGCTGTTTGAGTTGAATTTTGGAGAAAACCCAGCTTCACACAGTTATGTAATTGGAAACAGAAAGAGCATTTTAGAAGTCTTTTTAGATAATTATGGATATTTTTCCTTGACAAGTAGTATTTTTTTAAGGTTGGTTGTATTGTGGAATCTGAAACTATATCAATTAACTTTTGCACTTTACATTAAAATCTATTTGTTGTTTTGCATTGTAAATGGATCTTTTATCCCTCTATGATTTTGTAACATGGTTTATTGGTCACTTGCAAATTGACCTTCAGTTATGCAGATCTCCAAATAGTGGCACATTATTTCATCCCATATCAAAAAATCACATTTCTTAAACCTAACCTAGGAGGGAAAAAACCTGCCTGCTGAAAGCTGCAAAATATTGCTGAAAGGATGGGGAGACATCGGTTCATAGATTGGAAGGCTCACTATTATTTAGACGTCCATACCTAAAGTGGTCTATGGGTTCAACACGACCCCGTGAGCCAGGTGCAGTAGTGCAGGCCTGCCGTCCCAGAGACTAGGGAGGCTGAGGCAGGAGGACGATGAGTTTGAGGTCAACCTGGAAAACAGTAAGGCCCTTTCTCAAAATAAAATAAAAAGGGCTGGGGATGTTGCTCAGTGCTTGCTGAGCATGAGCAAGACTCTGGGTTCAACCCCAATAACACACACACCCCAATGGCATATTTTTCCAGAAATAGAACAGTTCATCCAAAACCGCCCAATCATATGGATTCTCAAGAGATCCTGAGTAGCCAAAACAATTGTGAACGGGAACAAAGTTGCAATACTCTCAGGCACTGAAGCACAACAAACGCCAACCTCTGGTAATCCCAGCTGAGGTCCCGGCAGAGCCAGGGCCAGGGGAATAGAGAGAGGGCAGCATGGAATAAGCGCCGGTGTGTACGGGCAATGCCCTCCAAGGTGCCAGGGCGCTCGGGAAGGGCAGCCTCGTCCACAGATGGTGCGGGGACAACGGGATAGCCGCGTGCAGAAGAACGGAGTTGGGTCCTTCTTGTGCACCACTCAGAAAAACCCCGGCCCGATAGAGCCAATATTTAAATGTGAGACCCAACCTCTCAAACAGTCGGAGAGAACGCAGGGGGCAGCTCAAGCCGCGGCCTCAGTGATCACCGGAGACACCGAGCGCCCAGGCAGCTGGCAAGCAGGTGAGTGACTCGCTCCCGCTGTAAAGGGCCCCGCGTCAAAGGCGCCGTTAGCAGAGGAAGGGCCTGCTGAATGGGAGGAGGGCTCGCAAACCGTGTCTGCCGAGGGCCGAGACCCAGATGCATGAGGACCCCTGTGACTCGGCAACGGCGGGTGGCCTGAGGCTGGACACTGGCCAAGGACTCGAAGAGCTGTCCTCCAGGGTGTCTGGGAAGGCCCAGGGGTGCCCGGGAGTGCTCCAGTGCGCTGGCCAGCGAGCAGAGGTCACACGCAGCACGGGCCTCCCACCCCAGGAAGGCGGGGCCGACAGCCAGGAGTAACAAGTGCTGCCGGGGGCGGAGCATCGGAGCCCAGGGCTGCCGGTGGACCCGCCCGGCTGCCCGCGCTGCGCCCACCGTGCGTTGGTTCATCAGCACGTGAACGCAGCACCACCGGCAGCAGCCCACACCTGGCACAGGCCAGGAGAACGGAACGTAGGGTCTGGAAGAGATATTTGAACCCACGTTCATAACAGCATTGTTTACACCGGCCAAGAGGAGGAAGCAGCCCAAGTGTCCACCGCCAGCTGAATGGATAGACTGGACGTTTTGTAGATGCAGCAGAATACGTTTCCGTCTTTAAAAGGAAGGAATTCAGCTGGGCACAGTGGCCACACCTGAAATCCCAGTGACTCAGGAGGCTGAGGCAGGAGGACTGCAAGTCTGAGGCCAGCCTCAGCAACTTAGCAAGGCCCTAAAAAAGGCCTTGTCTCAAAATAAAACACAAATAAGGGCTGGGGATGTGGCTCAGTGAGTCAGCAACTCTGGGTTCCATCGCTGGTACAAAAAAAAAAAAAAAAAGGAAGAAAATCCTGTCACATGCTATCTTGAGGTCACCGTGCTGAGAGAGACAAACCAGTTGCAGACAGGCAAGTGGGCGCGGCTGCACCGTAGAAGGGATGTGAAGTGGTTGGATTCACAGAAACGGGTGGCACGGTGACGGGGTGCAGGCGGGACCGTGCGGTTATGTGGTCCCAAGATGGAAGTCCGGGAGGCCCGTTTCCAACGATCCAGCCTGCTCGCCGCGGTCGAACCGGCTTCACATGGTAGATGCTGCGTTTTATGTTGTTTTTACCCCGATTTAAAACAACTCACATCTGTGAAGAGGGCGCAGGGGGTGGATTGGAGGAAGGCGGCGTTCCCAGCTGCTGGACTCGGCAGCAGGAGCTGGGCCTTCAGCAAGGGGGTCAAAGAGGGACTCCCTGAAATTCAGTGCTGGACATTCAGAGACCCTTGGAGGCTCCGAAATCCGGGGACACTGAACGAAAGACGAGAAAGAGAACGCTGGGGGTGACTCTGGTGGCAGCGGCGCCAGGTCACCGTGAGTGGAGGGAGAAGAGAGAAACGCAGTCGGCAGATTTGGTGCGGAAAATCCCGTAGGTCCGACCAGCAGCCTGAACCCCGCTGCGCGGAGAGCTGGTGTTTGATGGCGTGGAGACCAGGCAGTGCTGTCGTGAGGAGCCCACGCTGCAGCTGCCGCGGTAGCGCCAGGAGGTCACAGCAAACGCTGCCGCGCTGTCCTGGTCCGCACCTGTGGGGTGGCTCAGGGTGTGCCCAGGAGAACATGGCTGAGCCCGGCACAGAGAAGACGGTGCCCAGGGGACGCGAGGCGGAGATGCGTCTGGAGGCTCATGTGACCCGCTGAGGCGGGTGGGGGACCTGAACAGGCGCGTTGCACGCGCAGGGACCAGCCTGGGCAGGCTGTGGCCCCCCTGCCCGGAGAATTCCTGGGGGTGCAAGAGACCAGACCCGACAGAGGCTGGCAGCTGCCACGCCCAGAGGTGCGTCCAGAGCGGAGGACCTCATCTCCCCAGAGCGCACACCAGCCGGCGGAGCTGCGGAGCCCCAGCCCGGCATGCGTCCATCTGGCCTGCGCCGGGGAGGCTCCCACTTCGAGCCCCTGCCGCCTCGTCCTGCTGAGAGGGGAGCTGGGCGCCGCCCCCGCCAGCCCGGCCTGGCCCTCCAGCTGGCAACTGGGACACAAGGCAGACAGGGAAACAGGGAGGGCACAGCCCCGCCCCTGGCTCTCGGCACTTGGCCTAAGAAGAAACGGAAAGAAGGACAGTCGGCAGGCGGTGACCGCCCATCCTCACCTGCTGCCTCGGCCGCCTCAGTCGGACAGTCCTTCATTTGTCATTCAGACTCTTTCTTCCTGGGCTCCTTGCTGTTCTGATTGACTCACGGACATACATACATGTACATATTTGTTTCTTTTTTCTTCTTCTCATGTTTTGCACTTTAAATGACACTTATTTTCCTTGCCTTGGTTTTAGAGGGTTAGGGTTTTTGGTTGTTCATTTTGATTTTGTTCTTCCTTTTCCTTGTCTCCTGCTAACAGCAGAATTCCCTTATTCCTTCTCTCTCTCCCTTCCCTTTGCTTTTCGGGGTTTTCTCCTCCTTCCGGAGGCCCTCACTTCCTACATCTCTTCTGCATTCTCTCAGTTCACATTTTGAACATTCTAGACTCTCTTATCCCTTCCTATCACAGTTTATTTTCTTTTACTGAACTGTATTTTCACCATCTTTTAGAGCTACTTGGTTTATGTAACTCCTGAGCCCACCATTTATGTTACTGCAGTTATCAGTGCTGTGGATGACAAAGTTGGCACCTGCCCTATACTTTATAAAATGTCAGATCTAACTCAAGGCTATTTCTTGATTTTGCTGTTCACAATTGCTGACTCCACCATTCCTGTTTTTGTGGTAATTAGAGTTGTAGACATCACAGTATGCACCAGAAATTTATTTTAATGTTGTCTATTGTTTGCTTTGGTTATTGACATTGTTTGTTTCCTACTTTTCTGTGAGGTTCTTGGAATCTACAGGGACAATACAAGTTCACAGGGTAGAGATTCTGTTGCTGAATAAAACAGCCAAAAGACAGCTCACCTTGTTCCACACACAAATTAACCACACTCAAATTTCAGCTATACTTTAATACAAAGGATAGAAGAGACAAATACCCAAACTCATGATTAGAACCCAAGTAGGAATGGCTAAAGGTGGGTTCTCAGGTCTCACGTGAACATTCACCCATATAACAAAAACAGAATTAACATAAAGCCTGTGGTTATCACACCTGTAGGGGGTTCTCAATCTAGATCACTCTAGAACACTTTAGCAAGAGAAAACAATGCCTTAAGAAGGCCCACACATGAGAGTGGAAGGGAAATTCATTCCAACAGCTGCATAAAATTCAACACAGAAATAAAAAAAGTGATAAGATAAGGTAACACAACACCTCCTCAAGTTCATAATTCACCAGCAACTAACTCCAAAGATAATGAAGTGAATGAAATACAAGCTAAAGAATTCAAAAGAATGATTATAAAAATGATCAATGAATTCCAGGAGAATACAGAAAAACAATTGAGTTAATTAAGGAAGTCAGTACTAGATATGAATGAGAAATTCAATAAAGGGATAGAGATACTGAAAAAGAGCCCAACAGAAATCTTGGAAATGAAAGACATAATAAATCAAATAACAAGTTCAGTTGAAAGTGTCTCTAATAAAGTATAGAATGCTGAAGATGGAATCTCAGAAATGGAAGATGAAGTGGCTGGTCTGAACATTCAGATAGTATTAAGAAAAAGAAAATGAGTAGCCATGACCAGCATGTACAAGAACTCTGGGACAATTTTAACAGACCAAATTTAAGAATCATTTGGAATTAAAGAGCACTGTAAGGTGCAGGCTAATGGAATGGATAAACTCATCAGGGACATAATATTAAAAAATTTCCAAATCTTGAGAATGAAATGGGCATCAAGATACACAATCCATCCAAAACCACAAATAGACAAAATCAAAAAGGAACTTTTCCAGGACACAGTATAATTAAAATGCCTTATATATGAACATGGGTAGAATTAAAAAAAAAAAAAAAAAACCTCAAGAGAAAAACATCAGATCATATTTAGAGACAAACCAATCAGAATTACTTCTTATTTCTTAGTGCAAATTTTAAAAGCTAGGAGGGCTCAGAATGATGTGTTCCAAGTCCTGAAAGAAAATAACTGTCTACCCGGATTGATATATCCAGTAAAGCTATCCTTCAGAATTTAAGAAGAAATAAAACCTTGCAAGATAAGCAGAAACTAAAAGAATTCATAACTACTAAGCTGTCACTACAGAAAATACTTAAAGAAATACTCCACACAGAATAAAAAATAAACCAACAAATAAACCCCAATAAACCAACAAATAAACCCCAATGCTCACAAATAAATTACTCTTATTTGGAGAATATCTAAGCAATTGAAAAACAGAATGAAACTAAACATCAGCTATAAATCAAAATGGAAAGAATTAATAAACCGCTCTATAATAACATGGAATGTAAATTGTCTCAACTCTCTAATTAAAAGACATAGATTGACAGAATGGATTAAAAAAAAACCCCAACCTTATGTTGTTCACGAGAGATTTACCTTTACAGGCTAAGAACTGCAGGCTAGAAGTAAAAGGATGAAAATTGATATACCATGCACATGGATCCTGAAAACAAGCAGGAGTAACTATTCTCATCTCTGACAAAGCAGACTTCAAGCCAAAATTAATCAGAAGAGACAAAGAGGTCACTTTATACTGATAAAAGGAACAATCCAATGAGAAGATACGATAGTAAATATTTAGGCCCCAAACACTGGTGTACCTAATAACATAAAATAGACATTACTTAAGACTCAAATGGAAGACTCAGACTGCACTACAATAATACTGAGTGATTTGAACACACATTACCAATAGGTTGGTCATCCAGACATAAACTTGGTAAAGACTTTGTATCTGAAAAATGTTATAAATCAAAAGGACTTAACAGACATCTATATAGTATTTTATCCAACAAAAGCTGAATATACTTTCTTCTCAGTGGTTTATAGAACATTATCCAAAGTAGAAATTATTTTAGACCAAGAAGTAACTCTTAGTGAATACAAAATAATTGATAAAGTTTCTTGCATTTGTCAGATCATAATGGAATAAAATTAGAAATAAACACCAAAAATTCCTACAGAAACTATATAAACACATGGAGATTGAACAATACAATTTTTAATGATGAATGAGAGAAGAAATCAGGGAAGATATTTAAAAAAAATTCTTAGACTCAAACAAGATTGGCGATACAACATACCAGAACCTCTATGAAGGTGGTTCTAAAAAGAAAGTTTATAACTATGATTACTTACACAGGAAAATTAGAAAGACCACCCCAACAACAACATAATGATACATCTCAAGGTCTTTGAAAAAGAACAAATCAATTCCCAAACCAGTTGAAGGAAGGAAATAAATGTTTGAACCAGTCCTTGAAATTGAGAATAAAAAAAATACAAAGAATCAATTAAATGAAGAGTTGGTTCTTTGAAAAGATAAGCAAGACTGATAAGCCATTAGCCAAACTAACCAAAATAAAAAGAGTGAAGACACAAATTAATAAAATTAGAGATGAAAAAGAAGAAATCACCACAGACATCATAGAAATCCTGTGGATCATGAGGGATTGTTTGAAAATTTACACTCCAAAAAACTAGAAAAACTAAAAGAAATGGATATATTTCTAGACATATATGACCACCAAATCAAATCAACAGGACCTAGAAAACTGAAACAGACTAATAACTGGAAATCAGATAGAAGTAGTAATGAAAAGTCTTTCAACAAAGAAAAGCCTGGAGCCAGATGGATTCTCAGCTGAATTCTCTTGGACTTTTGAAAAAGAACTAGTGCCAACGCTCCCCACGTTATCCCATCAAATAGAAAGGAATGGAACACTTCCAAATTCATTCTATGAAGCTAATATCATACTCATACCAAAACCAGATAACAATACACCAAGGAAAACAAGAACTAGACAAATATTCCTGATAAATTTAGATGCAAACATCCTTAATAAAATATAAACAAATCATATCCCATAACATATTAAGATTATACATCATGACCACAGTGGTTTTATCCCAGGGATGCAAAGATGGTTTAATATATGAAGATCAATAAATACAACTCATCACATAAATAGAACTAAGGAGAAAAATCACTTAATCATCTTAATAGATGTAGAGAACGCCTTTGATAAAATTTAGCTCCTATTTATGATAAAAACACAGAAGAATCTAGGGACAGAAGGAACCTTGCCCAGCATTATAAAGGCTGTATATGACAAACCCATAGCCAACATCAGAGTGAATGGGGGAAAATTAAAAACATTTCCCTTAAAATCTGGAACGAGACAAGGTGTCCACTCTTACAACTCCTATTCAGTATATTACTAGAAATTCTAGCCAGAGCAATTAGGCAAGAGAAATAAAAGGGTTAAAAATAGAAAAGGAACAAATCAAATTATTCTTTTGCAGATGATATGATCCTATACTTAGAAGACCCAAAAATCTCCCCCAGAAGATTGCTAGAAATAATAAAGAAATTCAGCAAGCTTACAAAAGTCAGTGACTTTTATATATGCTGATAATGAATCTGCTGAGAAAGAAATCAGGAAAACAGCACCGTTCATAAAAGCCTCAAAAATATCTAGGAATAAATCTACTCAAGAAGTTGAAAGATCTCACAATGAAAACTATAGAATGTGGAAGGAAAAATTGAAGAAGACACCAGAGTATAGAAAGAACCCCCACATTCATGAATAAGCAGAATTAATATTGCTAAAATGACCCCAAATAGCAAAAGCAATATACAGATTCAATGAAATCCCCATCAAAACACCAATGATATTCTTCAGAGAACTAGAAAAAAATAGTCCTAAAATTCATTTGGAAGAATAAAAGACCCAGAATATCCAAAGCAATTTTAAGCCAAAAAGCAATGCTGGAGGCCTCACAATATCTGACTTCAAATTATACTACAGAGCTACCGTCACAGAGACCGCATGGTTCTGGCTTGAGAACACACACGTAGACCAGTGCCTCAGAATAGAGGGTACAGAGACCAACTGCACAGATACTGTCCTCTGATCCTTAATGAAGGTGCCAAAAGCATACACTGGAGAAAAGACTGCCTCTTTAACAAATGGTGCTGGGAGAGCTGGTTTTCCACGTGTAGGAGAAAGAGACTAAGCCCTAATCTCTCACCCTGCACAAAAATAAATCTAAATGAATCAAAGACCACAGAATTAGACCAGAAACTATGCAATTCCTAGAAGAAAACATAGATTCAACAGTTGAACATTTAAGTTCAGTCAACTAATTTCTTTCAATAGGACTCCTAAAGCTCAGGAGATAATGCCAAGAGTTAATCAGTGGGGCAACATCAAATTAAAGAGTTTATGCACAGCAAAGGAAACAGGAATGTGAATAGAGAACCCATGGAATGGAAGAAAATATGTGCTTGCTACTGTTCTGATGGAGGACTAATATTCAGAATATGTAAAGAACTCAAAAAACTTAAACCCAACTCCCCCCAACAAATAACCCCATTAATAAGTGGGAAAATAAACTAAACAGACACCTATCCAGTGAAGAAATAAAAATGGCCAACAAATATATGAAAAGATGTTCAACATCTTTAGCAATTAGGGACATACAAATCAAAACGACCCTGAGATGTCGTCTCACACCAATCAGAATGGCAGTTATCAAGAATACAGATAACAGGGCTGGGGATATAGCTCAGTTGGTACAGTGCATGCCTCACATGGAAAAGGCTCTGGGTTCAAAAACAAAACAAAACAAAAGAGGAGAGGAGGTAGAGGAAAAGGAACACTTGTATACTGCTGGTGGGACTGTAAATCCCACAGTGGAAATCTGTATGAGCTTCCTCAAAAGACCAGGCATGGAACCACCGTATGACCCAGCTATACCACCTCTTGACATCTACCCTGAAGAATTAAAGTCAGCGTACTCTAGTGACATATGTGCACCCAGGTTTGTAGCAGCACAATGCACAATAGCCAAACTATGAAACCAGCCTAGATGTCCATCATGGATGAATGGATAAAGAAAATGTGGCGTGTATACACAATGGAGTTTTATTCAACCATAAAGAAAAATGAAATTATGTCATTTGCAAAAAGATGGATGGAATTAGAGACCGTCGTGTTAAGTGAGATAAGCTAAATTTAGAAGGTCAAGGTTCATATGTTTTCTCTTATATGTGAAAGCTAGAGAGGAAAAGGAGGACTAAAGGTGGGGGAGGGTCTCATGAAAATTGGAGTGTGGTCAGCGCAGCAGAGGAAAGGGAGGGGGAGGGAGGGAGAGGGCGCGGGCTGGGTGACACTGGCCAGATCACACTCATATTGTGTGCGTGAATGAACACATAGCAACAAATTCCCCCATTATGTACGACTGTAATGCACCAACAAAACCACCGGAAAGAAAGCAGAATCGAACCCTGTGGCCTTCCGGTCCGGGCTTCTTTTACTTAGCACGATTTCTTTTCCTTTTCTCTTTTTCAAGTTTTTGGTACTAGAGAGCCTGGGGCACCTTACCACCGAGCCACGTTCCCAGCCCTTTTTATTTTTTGTGTTTGAGATAGGGTCTCACTAGTTGTTTAGGGCCTCACTAAGTTGCCCAGGCTGGCCTCAAACTTGCAATCCTCTGGCCTCAGCCTACCCGGTCTCTGGGATGACAGGCCTGCTGCAGAAATGTACCTGAGGCTCTGCCACCTCGTTTGACGTGTCATTATTGCTGAGTTGTGTTCCATTGCGCAAATGTAGCACATTCTGCTTGTTCATTTCAATTATTTCTAGTTTAGGGCTATTTTTGATGTTTGTCTATTAAAAATAACGATGCTATGAGCATTGTGCGCGAGCTATGGTGTGGCATGGCGTCCTGTTTCTCTGGGGTAGGTGGGTAGGAGTGAAGTCACTGGGCCTTGTGATTAGTACAAGTTTAATTTAAAAGACTGCCTAACTGTGAAACAAGTCGCGGCCCTCGGCGTCGCTGCAGATCCCGCCAGGAGGGTCTGTCCATACCCAGAAACTGCTTCGTGCCACGGTGGCCACGATTTTCCCAAAATTCTAATTTTCACACAAAACTCGAATTTTGTTGTTGGAAACAAGTACCGTTGGTTATTTCCCTTGAGATCTCAGGCTTGCTTTGTTCATTTCTGAACAAAGGAAATACCTGCCCCATACCCAGCTCTGAAGAGCTGGGAGCCACCAGGAGCTGTCGCCTCCATGTGGCCTTCCAGAGGGAGGTAGCAGGCAGCACGGAGTGGCCGCCCCCTGGGGGAGGCAGAGGCTCTCCGTAGCCTCCCGCCCGTCTCCAGGCCTCAGAGTGGATGGCCTCAGAGTGGACGGCCTCAGAGATCTTCTGCTGGTCAAGGGCTGGTTTTCTGTCTCTGGCGCGTGTCGCTCTGGAGTGGCCTGTCCATGGCGTGCTGAGGACGGGCGGCTCTGCCGGCCAGCACCTTGAGGACATCAGTACGACAGTCAGTGCGAGTGTCCAGAGCACGTGTCGGGGCTGAGGAGCCTTCTCCAGAGCAGCAGCTCCTCACAGACAGATCTCAGAGGTGCAGGCCGCGGCCCCCCGCCTGCCTCCCCTCGGTGTGGCCAGAGCAGCCTCTGCACCGGGTGGTGACCTGGTCTTGGCGTCTGCAGGCATGACCTCTGTCGGGAAGCAGCTGTGGGACCCCCTTGCTGACACTCACCCGGGGTCACCCAGCTGCTTTCTGTCCCTAGTGCCTGTGCTCCTCCAGCCAGGGAGGCGTGGGGACTGTGAGACACTTCAGTGGCTTTTCCATTTCTGCCTTGAAAAGCTCTAACAAATGGTTTTTGGCTTTTAAAGCTTTTATCACATCGATGTTTAAAATATTCCATTTCTTTTTCTTTAAACTCTGAATGACTGGTCTCAAGTGATGCTGCTGCTTAGCTGATTCCACACTTTCTGAAAATGCTCTGTTGCATGAGGTGCGGTAACGTCAACACAAACACCTCTGGAGCCCGGGAAACGGCCCAGGCAGAGTCTCCTTCCTTAGAAGGGTCCCTTTTATTTGCCCCCATCCTTAGATATTGATGGTGCAGAGGGGGTTGAGATGAGTCTTCTGATCTTTGTGAACCACGGTCTCAACCTTGAATACAAGAAAACTTGGTTATACGTAAATGTTAATTTTAGGATAGAATGTCAGATTCTAAAATAAACTTTGATAAGATTTAAAAATCTTGAAAAAGTTAAAAAAATAAAATATTGCTGCCAAACAAGACAGTAGAGAGAAGCAGATTTGAATAAAGGAAGAGGAAACCCCCAGGAACTGGAGAGTTGCCTGACGACAGGAAGCTGGCCTTGGGAGGAGTGAGCTCCCGTCAGCAGAGGTAACCAAGCACTGACTACCGGCAAATCACGAGGACGCTGGCGAGGACCCAGCACCCTGGAGCCCGGGCTCAGTGACACAGAAGGTCGCCAGCCTCGGCGGCTCTTCCTGAGATGTGCCTCCACGCTCCTGCGGAGGTCTCTGGTGCCACGCCCCCACCCAGTCTCCTGACGGCTTCCCTCGGCTGGGCTTCTCTGCACTTGGACGCTTTGGGACACAAGCTCCTTCTGTCCTGGCCTTGGTGAACACTGTGATACCCCACCCCACATTCCCAACCGCCCGGCCACCACCTCCAACCTCTGCCCTAAACCTGGAGGGCGACCCAGCCTGGGCCTGGCCCTCCCCTGCTTTCCCACGCTGTCCTGGGGCTCCGGCCCACCCCTAGGCTTCCCTCTGACTGCAAAGAGTCTGGAAGCCCCGTCCTGTATTTGTGGCCTCTGAAACCCAACTGGGAGCTTAAAGTTGCCGGGAGGGAGGCAGGACCCTCTGGGGAGCCCCACTTACTGCCCAGAGGGCTGGGGGCTGTAGTGACTGTCATCCATGCTGCCACCTCCCAAGTGCCGGCCTGGGCCATCTGTGTGCCTGGGATAGTACCTCAGGGATCCTCCTGCCACCCCGAATGGTGAGTGCTCACCGTCTGCGGAGCCTGGGAAGCAGTTCCAGGGAGCGATGAAGTCTGGCCCAGCCCCCAGCTGGAGAGGGCAGAGCCAGGGCTTCACTGGGAGGCTGCTGCCTTTGACCTTTGTGTGTCTGCGTGGAAGCGTCCTCCCTCTGGGCGGGCAGTGCTGGGTGCAGCCAGCCAGGTGAGATGGGCCAGGGGGTGGATCAGCTCTGGGGTGAGCTGTGGAGCCCAGTGGAGTAGAACAGAGCCAGGGTGCAGGGACGCCAGGAGGGCCTGGTGGCAGGGGCAGAGGACACTGAGGGGCTGCCCCGGGCATTGGAGAGGGGACCTGGAATCACTCCTTGGGGCACTGGGCTCCCCGCCTGCCACCTCACTGCTGTCCATTTGGGGCTAGTGTGTCTCTTCTGTCTGTCTCTGTGGAGTGGGGCTCGTGTCCCCACCTCCAGGGTTGTTGGGGGCCTAGATAGCTGGCTGCGTGTGCAGGATCAGCCCCGCCAGCAGGAGCCTGTGCAGGGCATGCGCTGCTCTCGGAACAGGGTCTTGCTCGGCAGGCCTGAGCACCCTGCTTGCCCGGCCAACCCCGGGGTGCTTCTGCTTCACCGGAGAGAAACATCGCCTTTAATTGCTCAGCGTGCATCTCCCTCTGAGAGGCATGGTTGCTACAGCAAAGGCCATCGACCCAGAACCCAGGCCTCTCCCAGGACGCGGTGGCTGCTCTGCCAGATTCACGGAGCTGCTCCCTCCAGGGCTGGTGCTGGCCCAAGGAGCTCCACAAGGCAGGCAAGTTTGGAGACTGAGTCAAAAAGGGAGCCCAAGGTGCTGGTGTCCCCCAACCAGTTGCCTCCCTGGGAGGTGGCCCTGGGCACTGGCCCTCCCTGATGCTTCTACTGCCCGTCCTCGTCACTGGCCCTGGTGGGGCAGGGGTGGCTGGACAGGGGGAGTAGGGACTTCATACTTTTTCTGCAAAGGAAGGAGTCCAAGACAGTGGTGCCTTTCTGTCTTCTACCTACAGAGACTCGAGGCGGATGAATGCACTCAGGAACACAGAGGCTAGCTGTGGTGCAGCGCAACGTCGGGAACAGTGCTTTCAAACCACTGGTCAAAGATGAAAGGCCCCAGGGACCAGATTCACACACGTGCAAACCGTTTTCTAAAGGAAAAAAGCGCCCTGAGAAATAAACTCGACACCCCAGGAGCATCCAGCAGAGGTCGAGAGGACCCAACACAACCGCCTAGGCCATGCGGAACACATAGGCGCGATTCGTTTGCTACAGGAAAAATATTCTCAGTTGAGTTTTAAAAATTCAGCTTTGTGTCTACCCATTACCTGTCTGCTGATGTATCCACCATAAATCCAGGAATCTATTCACATGTTTACCCACCCACCACCCATGACTCACCCCTCCATTCAGGAATATATACATCCACCCACCTGTTCACCCACCCACCCACTCAGCTACCCATCCACCGATCCACCCTTCAGTGAATTTATCTGTTCATCTACTGCCATCCAAATTCTCATTTACCTACCCACGAACCTCTCTATCCATACATTCATCCATGAGTCTATTCGTCTATAACAACCTATGAATAAGCCTGTTCATCCACAAACCTATGCATCCCTTCACCATCATCCGTCCATCTCTTCATCCGTCTCTGCACCTGTGAATCCATCCATTCATCTACCTGTGTTAGTCAGTTTTCTGTTACTATAACAAATACCTGAGATGATCAACTTATAAAGAGAAAAATGTCTGTTTTGGTTCCTACTTTCAGAGGTTCTGTCCATGACCACTTGATCATCACTGCTCTTGGCCTGTGATGAGATCATACATCATAGTGGGAGCATGTGGCAGAGCAAAGGAGAGGAAGACCAATGACCCAAAGACCATCACTAAGCTCCACCTTTTGAAGTTTTCACCAATAGGGTTGGGGACCAAGCCTTTAACACACAGGTCTTTGGAGAACACCTGAGATCAGACTATAGGCTGGAGATGTGGATCTATGATGAAGCATGCCCAGCACACCCAAGGCCTTGGTTCACTTCCCAGATTAAAGAGTCCAAATTGTAGCACCACCCGTGACCCACCTTCCAATCCACCTACCCTCCCACCTCCCAGCCATGAATCTGTCTAAATCTATATAGCCACCCACCTGTGACTTATGCACTTGTCTGTCTATCCATTCATAAATCTGTCCATCTGTCCATCTGTGAATCCATCCATCCATCCATCCATCATGCATGCATGCATTACCTATCCATCCAACCCTAATTCACTGGCCTCTTCCTGAGCATCCTTTTGTGGCAGGTCCTGGATTTGGAGTTGGTTCTCATCCTTGCATCTTTCAGATAACACTTCTGGAGACCAAAACAGATATATTAGCAGAATGTAGTAGTAGTGGAGGTCCAGTGGAAGCTGTGTCTGCTAGGGAATCAGGAGGGCTTCCCCGAAGAGGTGGCCTGGTGTAAGCTGGGACTTAAGAAATGGCTGAGTGCGGGCCTGCGATGAAGGAGGGTGAGGAGGCGGGTCCCTGATCAGAGGAACAGAGCGCACACACGTGTTGGCATGTCTGTGGCAGGAAACGGCCATGGGCAGAGGGGGCCGATAAGTCTGCAAAGGTGTGGCTCAGGGACAGATCTCGAGGCTCACTGGGGTTCAGGATGAGCAGTGTGGGTTTTCCGGTGGGCGGTGGCAGCTCTGAAGTTGGTAAGTGCAGGAGTGGCTTGGCTACGTGTTCCTTTTAGAAATCTGACTGAGAGAGACATTGGCAGTGTGGAGAGTGACTGGAGGAGGCAGACCTGGTGCCCAGGAGCAAGACTGTAAGTCCCGGGTAAGAGATGGAGGGGCGTCAGCCGTGGCATGGCAGTGAGTGTCCCGAGTCCTCAGCATGTTAGGAAGATGCACCTGGTACAGCCTGAATAACAGGCTCAGGTAGTTACTATGGAAACATTAGATGTTTCCTATCAGGGTTGGCATGGGGTGCGCCAAAATTGCCATGAATTTTATAGGCACAAAGGTTGCTGGGAAGCCCCAAATGAATACTGCCAATAAGATGTGTCACCACTTTCCTCCAAGTGACACTTTGCCCAGAAAAGGCCATTGAGTCAGGGATGAGCAGAGACGAGGCGGCCCTTTCCATCCTGAGGGTGGGATGGGGAGACACTGAGTTCATTAAGGCTGTTTGGGTCAATTACACCAATGAGACAAATGACCTCAGAACTGCATTGCAGCAGTCATTTGGCAGCAAAAACGTGTGACAGGGATTGAGAGAAGCATCACTCAATTCTAGCACAAAAGGATCCCTTTTAAAGCACCCGGTGCAATGTGCTCACTCGAAGGGGGAAAAGAAGAGTAAAAATAACTGCAGAATAACAATAAGGGTGATGATGGTGATGGTAATAATGATGATAATGATGTTAATGGAAAAGATGGTGGTGCTGGTGGTGATGATGTTGTGATGGTGATGATGGTGATGATGGTGGTGATGGTGGTGATGGTGGTGATGTTGGTGGTGATGGTGGTGATGTTGATGGTGATGACGTCGTGATGTTGATGGTGATAGTAATGGTGATGATGGTGGTGGTGATGATATTGTGATGGTGATGGTGGTGGTAATGGTGATGATGGTGGTGGTGATGGTGGTGGTGATGATATTGTGATGGTGATGATGGTGGTAATGGTGATGATGGTGGTGGTGGTGGTGGTGATGACGTCGTGATGGTGATGGTGATGGTAATGGTGATGATGTTGATGGTGGTGATGATATCATGAAGGTGATGATGGTGGTGGTGATGGTGGTGGTGATGATATTGTGATGGTGATGGTGGTGGTAATGGTGATGATGGTGGTGGTGACTTATTAGCGCTTACATTTTGCTTACTATGTGCTAGATACTATTCTAAACATGTTACCTAAATTGACACATTTAATTGTCATAGAAGTCCAGTGAGGAGATGTTGCCGTCATCCCCACTCTATGGTGGGAAAGCCATGCTGCCACATGATTCACAGCAATCAGGGTTAGAGCGAGGCCTGGACACCACCTTCTTGCCATCCACAATCTATAAGATGAAGGCCAAAAGCATTTTGGAAAACCCTTAGCCCCAGGAAGGGGTGGAACTGTTCTACCTGACAGGTGATTCTGCCGAGAATGTCGCCCCTGAGGTACCCCTAGATAGCTGGGGCTGCATGTCCTGAGCATTGTTTGGAAGCCATATGAAGAGGCGGTGAGGATGTCAAGGCGTGGAAGAAGCTGCTCCAAACCACGCATGCACGCTGTGGGTTCTGGGGAAAGGAGAGAGCTTCAGGCTCAATAGACAGGAAATCTTTTTGCCCTCAGATGGAGAATGGGGAAACTGAGACTCAGTGAAGTGACTTGTCCACAGATGCATCAGCAGAGAGAGGCAGATGCCAGCTCCACAGGTCTTCCCATTCAGTGGCAACTCGGTCTGGTAGAAGCAAAGACCCCTTTCCCACCCCTAAGTTTCCATGTGGAAGGACATTTTGTGTAAGACTCCTGGGCCCAGGTGGGGAACTGGTGGTCCTTCTGCAAACCCAGACCACTGTCTGGAGGACTTGCTCAAACCTCAGTGACCACGTGGCTCATCTGGATGGGGGCAGCCTGGGGAGCCCAGGCTGGTCATGGGGAAGGAAGGGCTCATTTTTTGGAGTCGGCTGCTTGGGGCAACAGTTACCTGCTCTGGGCAGGGTTCTTCACCTGTACATGAGGTGACAAGAGGCGCAGGAAGAGGGTCCTTTGAATTCTGGGCACGAGGACAGGCTTGCTGAGCAGACCCCAACCTCCACCTGCCACACCTCCCCGTGTGCACCCTTTGCCCCAGGCCCAGGGCACTGACCGCCAGGGCTCCCACGGCACTGTCACACCCTCCTCCCGTGACCTGAGGCCAGTGCTGCATCCTTTCGCCTGCAAGCGTGACTCAAGGGCCATGGTCTCAGGATTCTCTTCAAGGCTCACTCACTCCCAGTGATTGACAGACAGCAGGTGGACTCTGGGCATTTCCCAGTGTGGTTACTGGGTATCGGCTTCTCTGGGCGGGTGCAGCCCCATCTGGTGCACATCTGACCTGAGCACAGGCAAAGACCACTGAAGGTCTGTTGGATGAAAACATGGTGGCTCGGAGAAGAGCCCCCATGGCAAGGTGAGGAAATTTCCCCCAAGGACTGCGTGCCCCTGGGGGGTCCCTGGCTGAGGGGTCAGAGCACCCTGGTTCCTCCTGGGAGCCAGCCTGTGCCCAAGGCCTATGCGCCCCGCTTCTACTTTCAGCGCAGGCGCCATGCTGCACGTTTTCTGGCTGCTCAGTCCATCTAAACAGCTGGTGCTATTTGTTCTGGGTGATTTCCCTTATTTATTGCCACATTTTCGGGAGGCACATAACTCTGTCTTCTAGCCATTTTACTGCAGCCTCTTTAAATTGAAACAATTGATCAGGCCTTCACTTTCTCCCTTTTGTTCCAGTCCCTCCTCGCCAGATGCCCCCCAACCCTTCTCTTTCAAGCAGCAATTAAATGTAAATCCATTTTCTCTAAGAAAAAAAATTAACCACAGGCCCAGGCCTAGGAGTGGCCCAGGTCTGAGGGAGCACTGGACATCCGGAGGTGGGTGTGAGGCGGAGGCGAGGTGACTATCACCCAGGAGGGGCTGGTCCTCACAGGTGCCGGGGGGTGTGCTGACATCGCTTGGAGTCTTGTGGAATATTCTAGTGTGGGTGGCGTTCAGTGAAGGAGGCACAGATTGTACGCTGGCCTTTGGTCACGTTAAGGGCAGTGTCCACAGTATGTCTCAGGTCCCATGTGTTAGTCTTAGGCATTCGAGTCCGAGGCCAGACACTATCAGAGGGGCAGCTTCTTCAGCATAGGACGGTAAGGAAGTGTCTTTGCTCGCCTTTCCCCTCTTGTTTCAGCCAGAGGAAGCTGAGGGTCAAATTTCCTACTGAGATCCAAGAGCCTCTGGTGACCTGGAGTCCCATCCAGCCTCTGGACTGGGTCAGATCACCTTTTACCTGCTCCAACTGTGGTTGCTCTTATTCTGGATGTGGCCACTAGTAGGGGCCAGTCATCTGCTCAGAGTGACAGATGACTGTGGCTCCTCAGGTCACACGTCTGAAGCCCCAGTGAGCTGGTCAGCCCCTCAGTGCCGTGAAACAGAGCAGCAGGGTCGCCATGTGCCCAGACCCCTGAGTGGAGAGGCTGTCAACTGTCCACGGTGCCAATGTTGAGGAGAAGGACCCCCAGGAGGACGCCAGGTCAACAGGGGAAGGTCTGAGGCTGGGCAGGCTTCCGAAGCCAGGCCTCGTAGCCCCAGCAGGGTGGGTCCCTGCTGGGTCTGCGTGCGAGCCCTCCTGCCACCCGCCAGGCTCTGACCCTGGCACCCACCTCCAGGCTCTGTGTGGACCTCTCTAACCCCCCCAAGGGCACCTGGGGGAGGAGTCATGGGCCCTGTGCACAGGAATCCATGACAGGAGGCAGACCCTTGGCATCTGTCCTCTGCAAACTGGACAGGGGTCCTTCCTCAGAGGCCCTCCTACCCTGCAAACCCACTCTCCAAACTTCTGTCTGTCTTACTATATTTTTATTTTGTTTTCAACATTAAAAAATGGTTTTGCTTGACTTGGGATTTTGGGTTGATAACTCTTTTCTTTCAGTATTTTAGAAGTGTTGTTCATTGTCTTCTCACTTCCATCCTTTCTGGTGAGAAGTCAGCAATCATTCTTTGTACCATTTTGTGAAAACTAACGTGAATTATTTCCTCTTCCTCCTCCTCCTCCTTCCTCTTCTTCCTCTTCCCCTTCCCCTTCCCCTTTTATCCTGTTCCTTCTTGTCCTGCTTTTATAATATTTCTATTTGCCTCTGGCTTTAATTAGTTTGACTAGGTTGTGCCGACATGTGGTTTCCCTCGAGTTCACCTTGCCTGGGGCTTCTCGACACTTTCAGATATGCTGGCTGCGTCTATCTTCCAGTCCATTCAATGAATTATGTGTTTTGCCAATAACATTTTTCAGTTTTTAGAATGAAATGTAGGGTTTCCATGAAGAACTTTCATTTTGTTGCCAGAATTCTCCTTTCCCATTCTGACCACATTTTTCTCTAAATTAGTTAACGAATTTACAATACAGACTTTTGTTGGTTGTGTGCTAATTCTAACATCTGGGTCATGTGTGTGTGCCATTATTATCTTTTTTCCTGATCATTTCTCACATTTTTAACCAAAAGTCTGACCGGGCTGATACTGGATCACTGCCTCAATTAATTTTAGTTCCGGTTGCCACCGTCGTGTGGTGGTAGGTTGGGGTCTTTCCTCTGAGTGCCCAGGGCGCAGGTCTCAGGGGTCCATGCTGATGTCCACCTCCTTGCCCTCAACCCCAAACTCCAGCTCCTCCTGTGTCCTCCTTGGAGGGTCTGGTCTCTGTGATCTCACCAGGAGTTAGCTCACTGGGGATTCAGCTGTAGTTTTAGCTAATTTCAGTTCACTGGTGGGTTCTGCTGTTTTGAGGATGAAGCCTTCCACCCACCCCTGACCTCAGAAGGGTCCTGGAATCTGGAATTTAAACATCATGAGACTTTAAGATCTCTCTCTATTCCCAGCCTCACTCCCATTGCACCTTAGAATGGTCTGGCCCTAGGGATTATTTTTACATCATGGACTCTTTCAGACTCCAGTCTGTCACCTATGCCCATAGCATTTAAATCTTTTGGCTGGTTTCTCTTAACCTGAAGCCTCTTCGCCTGTGGCAGGCTCCCTCTTTTGCCTGCCTGCTATAATTTGGATATTGAATGTTCCCTACTGTCCAGGTTCTGAAAAATGGGAAACATCACTAGAAGGAGAATTAGGGCAGAGAAGGCAGCTGAGCATGGGGGAGCTTGCCTGGAGCCCCAGCCTGTGGGGAACAGGGGTCCAAAGCCCTGGTGTTGAAAGCTTGGCCCCAGAGCGGTGCTGCTGGGAGGTGGCAGGGTCTTTAAGAGGTGGAGCCTCAGAACTGGCCTTTGCTTCCCTTCCCACTGTGGTAGGGTGAACCTCGGGCTGCAGCTCATGGCTCCCTCAGATCCACGGGCTCCAGCTCTGCCCACATCTCTCCCCAGAACCCCAACTGGCCTGTGTGGAGCACAGCCGCTTCTTTAAGGCTTCCAGACTGTGTTCTGGTTTACGTGGCTGAGCCAGAGTTCCAGCAGACCAGGGCACTGAGATGGGCCCCTACCCAGTGAACTCAGGGTGCTCCTCCATCGAAGGGAGGTCAGCGGGGTGGAGGTGGGAAACGGCTCTGTGGGTTCTATTGGCGTTCACTTGTGGAGCTGGGGATTCTCCATGCACCTAGTGTCTCTCTGGAGAATGGGTGGATGACATTTCAGCACGAGAAGTCAGGTCTCTGGGCAGCCCGCATGATGTCTGGCCCGAGGTTGTCACTTTCTAACATGTTACAAATAGGATACAGCATTGCATGGCTTCGTGGTCTCACACACGGAGCCGTGTGCCAGGAGAGTGTGAATTGGCTCCACTGTACAGATGAGAAGACTGAGGCTCCGAGGAGCAGCCCAGTGATGGCAGGCAGCTGGTGCTGGAGGCCTTCTGGTTCTGGCTGGACTTGGTGATCTACCTGGGGAAGATGGGGTCACAGCCAGCTTTGTAGCCATCACGACAAGGGATGGGAGGGGGGCACCAGGAGAAACCCGGCTTCCCAGTGGAGTAGATGTAGGGCCAGGTCCTGGTAGGAGAGGAAGCTGGGGCCAGCAGCTCTACCTTCAGCTGGATGCAGGCAGTGGCCAGAGGGAGGGAGGGAGCTTGGGCAGAGTGGACAGGAGAAGGTGCTGGGGAGTCCGGGCTGGAGACGGGCGACACGTTTTCCTCTGGCACCGGCCCTGGAGTCTGATTTATTTCTGCAGAAGTGTGTTGGAGAAGGGGCCATGTGGCACGTGAGCCCTGAGGATGCAGAGGTCTGGGGCCGTCCTGGACCTGCAAACCGCTGTGCGCTGAATAGGCCTTTTGTTCTGCGCGCCGTGATGAAGGAGGGGAATTGGAAGCAGATGCCCGGAAAGGACTGCGACCACGTGTCCATTGTAAGTGGAGCATTTTAATCGAAAATCTATGTAATTTATTTGAATAAAAATGTGTGTCCTTTTACAATCCAGCTTTCTCTCTCGTCTCTCCATATTAATAGATCATCAAGGGCTCCGTGAATGGGTAACCATCTTCTTGGACGACAAAGGCGTGCGAGGAAATCACGATTGCTTAAACTTAAACACATGACCACTGACTGAGGGAGGGTCTTCCTTCACACAGACAGCCACTGCCGCTGCCAGCTGCAGGAGGCGGGAGGCCTGCAGACCGGCCAGGTGGCCTGGGGCAGAGAGAGCCCAGCAGAGCCTCAAACTCTCCTGGCCCACCTGGTCCTTCAGGGATGCCATGCCCAGGAGGGCTGCAGCTTGAGGCCACCTGTGCAGCACTGTGGTCAGCTGTCCTGAGCAGGGCTGGCCAGGCAGGCACAGGAGCAGGCTCTGCAGGAAGGGGGTCTGGGATGGACCAGGCATCTGGAGGGCATCCGGCTAACCTGTGCCTTCCTGGACTCCTGGGCTGCAGGCCGGCCCTGCTGTGTGTGCTGCTGGTTTACACACGCAGGCCTCAGGTCACTCTGAATGGAGCTTCCCGTTGCTGAACCTGCGTCCTTGTCTGTAATCACAGTGGCTGGCTGACCATGAGGGTGCACCGAGCTCTTACTCCCCTGCCTCCCCCGTCCGCTGGGCCGTCCATGGTGGGGTATGGAGAATAGCTGGCAGTCAAGGTCGTGCTCTGTAGCTGAGTCAGATCCTCCGGGCACTGCAGGGCATCTCTGAGGCTCTAATCAGACTTGTGTTCTCGCCCAGGTGTGGGCAGGCTCGTTGGGTGGGATGAGGTCCTGGCCCTGAGGTGGGGTTCTGCCTGCGCGGCTCCTATGGCGCCTTCAGCACCGTGGACAGCGCCCAGGCTCTGGGGCTGTGCTGCCCTCGTGGTTCACTGGCTGTCCCAGCGCAGAGCTGAGACCAGGTGCCTGGCACTGCCTGGCTGCTGTTCGGGGTCCCCGACCAGGGGCGTGGCACTGCCTGGCTGCTGCTCGGGGTCCCTGACCCCGGTTCCTGTCCCTCAGGCCTGGTCTTCACCTCCCCGTCCCTTCCTTCTCCTCCTCCCTGTCCCCGTCCTTTCTCTCCTTCCATCTCCAGCTCTCTCAATGGCTCCTTCTGGAGGTTCCCTGGATTTGGTGTCTGACCACGCACCTGTGGCCCCTCTGTGTGGCCTTGTCCTTTCGTGTGTCTGTGCCCCAGTGGGGGAACTCCCCAAGGGCAGATCACGCTTAACTGCTTTCCTCGGCCTGGCACCGAGCTCACTGTCAGAATGAGTGGGGACCCAGCTGTGTCTGGGGAGCGGTGGCTGGGGCTTCCTGGGGGAGGGGCATGCATGTGGCACTGGGTTGTTCCAGCTGCCTGCTGGGGTTGACGGCACATTTCAGGCCATGACCCTTCTGGGGCTTGAGCGCAGAATGGTTCTGAGCAGCTGCAGTTGCTGCACGTATTCGGACCTGTCGGTTGTGCATATCTCGGTAGTCTGCATGCAGGGTGAACTTGGCTCTGGTCCTGGCTGCTCAGGCGCCCGCCACGGACTGGCCCCTTCTTGTCTGAAGTGTCTGCAACACTGTGCTCGGGGGCACAGTCGTCAGAACCATCTCTGCAGCCAAGCCAGGAGGGTCCACAGCAGCCAGGGCCTCTGCATTCTGATCTCCTTCTGTCCCCACAGCAGCCCTCTGAGGACAGTGACGTCTGTGCTCATGGCACAGAAACCGAGGCACAGAGGAGTGGGTTTCTAGCAGAAAGGAGCTGGGCCCGGTTACCACCCGAGTCTCACCTGGGGCCTGGGGAGGGAATCTGGCTCTGCACCTGCTGGCCAGCAAGGGACCTGGGGGCCAGTGGTCTGCCGTCACTCATCTCACCTATGCAGCAGGAGGTAGTGTCCATGGGTGTGTGGCGTTAGTGTTGGCTTGTGCAGGCAGCAGGGTGCTTAACCAGCTGTGTGGGCGTCTTGCCTGGTCCCTGGCCCATCCTGACTTGGTTGGTGTGGGTGGGAGGGGTTGTCTGTTCTCCACACAGAGGTCCAGTGTCTACAGCTCCATTTGTAGAAGACACTGGCCTCCGCCGGTGCTCCTGCTCCTCTGTTGAAGGTCAGGTGCCATGGATGCCTGGGCATATTCTGGGCTTCCTGCTCTGCCCTGCCGGACTGGCATTGGCTTTTAGTCAGAACCGTGTGGTCTGGGTCACCGCAGCTCTGTGGTGCTTGAGGCTGGGCAGAGCCTCCTCTTTCTTCTTTCTAAAGCCGAGATTGCTGTAGCGCTCAGCGTCTTTTGTTGATCCGTATGAATTCAGGATTGTGTGTTCTGTTTCTGTGAAGAACGCCACTGGTTTAAGACCTTGAGAAGGGAGCAGAGCAGCAGCTCAGGATGTGGGTGCAGGCCAGGAGCTCAAAGGCAAGGCCCACGGGAGCAGAAAGGGCAGATGGGATGAGACCCGGCTAAGAGGCTTCTGCCCCGCACAGGAAGCCACAGGGTGAAGAGAGACTTTGCAGGATGGCAGCAAGTCTTCACTGGGTGAAGACCACTCTTCACCCAGTGAGTGACAAATGCCCAGGGAAAAATCCTCAACCACAAAATCCCAAGTAATCTGATCAAAAAATGGACAAAGGATCTGAATGGACATTTCTCCAAGATGATGTAAACGGCCAAGTGCATGAACAAGAATTCAACAGCACCTGCTGCTACAGTGTGTGTGGGGACTGTCCCCAAGGCCTAGCTGTTGCCACTTCGTCCCCAGCTCCAGCACTGGGGGATCTGGTGGAGCCTTTGGGAGGTGGGACCGTGGAGGCAGAGGGCACTGAGTGTGAGTTCCCAAGGGGCCTGTGGACCGGGCTTCTCCTTCCTCTCTTCACACGAGGCCCTAGGTGGACAGTTCTGCCAGTGCGACTGCCCCACCACAGGCCCACAGCAGCTGACCACGGGCCAGAACCTCTGGAAGTGTGTGCCCAGGTGGGCCTTCTCTCCCGGGGGGGGCGGGGAACCTACCCTTAACACAGAACCCGCTGACATCCAGCCACTAGGACAATGTGACCTCACCAGGAAGAGAGGAGAAGCCGGGCCAGGGTGCAGAGGGGGCCGCCCGCTGCCACTGAGGTCCCTCAGCATCAGTGCAGGGACAGCACGGTCCCCACAGACCCTGACGCAGAACCCCAATTCTGGGCTGCATCTAAGCGGACCCCCACCCACCCAGGATCTCTGCAGCACTGTCACAAGAGCTGCAACAGGGGCCACCTCCTGTCCCCCAGCTGGCGGGGGCGTGGGGTGTGGCGCACGAGCCGAAGCCTGGTGTCCGTGGCAACCTGGCTGCAGCAGGAGGCGTGGTGAGCAGGGACGAAGGATACGTGCACACCTCTCTCCCTCAGCGGAGCTGGGGAGCCGGTCTCCAGGGCCGGAGGGGAGGCCAGAGGGGAGGCCAAGTCACCAGGGCCTGGCAGGGGTCGGGGAGGAGCCCAGGCAGGCTGGAGGGGTGGGGAAGGCCCAGGGCTGCCCAGCACGGTGGGCAACACAGCCGTCGTCCCCAGAGGTCCTCACAGCCCGGTAAGAAGCAGGGCAGAGAAGCCGGGCGCTCCCGCCCCAAGGCTGTGACCCTCTGGAGGACGCCGATGGCCCGATCGCGGCCTCGCAGGCAGCCCAGTGCTGGGTCTCACGCCACGCCTCTGAACGGGAAATTCTGCGTCTCATCTAGAATAAAATTTTAAAAAAACTGTGAAGTGTTCTGCTGCGACAAGCCTCCTCACGTGCCGACAAATACACATTCATAAATTTTAAGAAAGAATCTGCAGATAGTTAATGCCCAGGATGGCTAGCCTCCTCCAGCCCTCTGTTCTGCAGATGCAAGGGAAACGGTAATATTTGTTGAGCAATTACTCTTTACTAGGCGCCAGGCAATTGGCACACACTGATCTTTAATTTAAAACTTCCCAGGCTTCCTGTGAAGTATTATTAGCTCCGTTTTGCACAAGAGAAGAAAAAAGAAGAAAAAAAAAAAAAAAGCAAAAACTCGACTCCCGGTTCTGGATACAGCTGGGAAGCAGTAAAACAAGGCTTTAAAAACAAAGACCCACGCTCCTTCTTGAAAGCTCACAGGGCCCCTGGGCGGATCCAGCTGGCGTGTCCTTGGCGGTCCGGGCAGCTGCGGAGGCTTCGTGCAGCCCAAGCACCAAGGCCTCGGAGCAGGGAGTGGGTCTCAGGGTGTGGGTGCAGCCCTGGCACCTGCAGCTGGTCTCCGGGAAGGGCTGTGCAGGGCCCGCTGGCCCGCATACCCACGCGTGGTTCTCTTCTGGAAACCTCCCAGGCTTGGTCCCCTCCCAGGCCTGCCCAGGGCCTCCCCAGTGTTATTCGGCCTCCTTCCCCAACCTGAAAGGGAGGAGCTTTTCAGACTGCCGTCTCGGGGCTTCCTTGGAGGGGGACCGAGTGACAGGCATTGGGAGGGCTGAGGACTGGGCAGGGTGGACACACACTCACTGGGGAGGCTCCTGCAGCTCCTGGTGGGCCCCAGTTGCAGGGCTGACTCTGCTGCTGTCCAGCTCCACCCCCCAGCTGGAACCCTGGCCTATTTCCAGGGTGCTGTGCCTGAGGCTCATCCTGAGTTTCCTCCGGCAGGTTAGACCAGGGAGCCCCAGTCAGGAAACCAGAGGCAGAGCTGGGCCACGGCTGTTCCCCAGGGCTCCATGCCTGCCACGGGACGACAGTGCCCTCCTTCCTTACGTACCAGTGCTGGCTGCAGAGCCCCTGGGGCCGCCTGCCTCTCACAGTGCTGGGCACGTCTCTTCTGTCATTCCCAGGGCTGTGACAAAGGACACAGGCAGAGGGCTCGAAGCCATGGAAGTTACTCTCCTGTTCTGCGAGCTCGAGGTGCCCGCTCCCTCTGAGGCCCAGCTCCTGCTGCTGCCCATGGCCGTGGTGTCCTGGGCTGCAGCCGCCACCTCGCCTCCTCCCTGTCTCCGTGGGGCCCCCGTGTCCTCACCTGACCATCTCAGGACTCTGGCCATGAAGTTTAGGGACCCCCCTCCTCCAGTGCGGCCTCATCTTAACTAGTCCCATCGGTAGGAACCCCGTTTCCAAACAAGGCCACATCCGGAGGAGCCAGTGGACATGAGTTCTGGGGAGCTACTCAGCCCAGCCCCCTTAGACATGGTGGCCAATAAAGCCATAGGAGAGCCCAGGGGTCTGGCATGTCCCAGCGTGGGGCACCTGGCTCGGTTCAAAACAGAAGAGGCAGAAAAGAGTCTCTGCTAACTACAGTCGTGAAACCTGCAGAGGAGTGTGGCGGGCTGCGGTGATCAGGACCCCGCCAACCTGCAGCACTAAATGGAAGGCCCTGCAGAGCCCCCTCTCCTGACCCCGTCAGGCCGGCCCTCCCCTCCCCAGGACCACCTGCCAGGCTCCTGCCCAGCCGGAGTGCCGGGAGGACACGGGCTGTAGGGCCCTGGAGGACAGCCCCTGCTGAACATGCCGTGGGGTCTGCCCAGCTGCAGAGGCAGCCTGAGCCAGTAGGGTACAAAGGCCTGGTGGTCTTGGGGGGTCGAGGGCACGCTGAGGAGTAATGCCGCCTCAAAGCTCCCGCTAGGCCGGCCGGGTGTCGGGCCCTATGGTGGTTGGCGTCTCCTCTGGTGGTTCCTGCTGCCTCCCCGCCCTTTCCTAGCTGTCCATCCCCGTGACCACCTAGACTCCTGTCTCTGGTCTGCTTCCAGGGAAGCCAGGAAGGGGCAGCTTCTGGGCTGTGCCCATAAAGCATTCGAGGGCAGAGAGGGGAGCTGTTGGCCTCAGAGCCCTGGGCGGGTCCGAAGCCCTGGCGGCAGCCTGTGCTGTGCAGGGTGGGGCAGCCCTGTGGCTCTCTGCCCCCTCTGCTGTGGAGGACACGAGTCAGGAGTCTGCAGTAAACCGTTTTCGCAGTGAGCGGGAGACACCGAATGAGTGGTCAGTGAGTTCTGAACTTCCGTTGCTCGAGTCGATCGATGATGGCTGCAGAACTTACAGGACACGTCTGTTGGCATCCACGCTCCCAGCCACGTGCCAGGCAGGGACAGCTGGAGGAAGACCTGCAGGGGAAGCAGCTGTCCCACCTTTCAGCAGTCTGGGGCCAAGCGGGCTGTGCAGCTGTGGGGTCAGCGCTGACCCTGCTCTGAGAGCCACCGCTTTCCACTTAGATCCAGTGACAGGTCCTGCGAACCAGCTCTGGCGGTTCCCACTGCCCCGTGGAAATGTGCTGAGGACTCTGGACGCGTTGGCTCCCGGAGGAGAAGAGCTTTGGGAACAGCTGAGCGGCCCTGATTCTGTGTCATCATCACAGATGCTTCAAGAGAAAAACCAGAGTATTCAACACTAGCTTGATCATTTCCCTCTAATTGCTGGGATAGAGTCGGAAGTTCTTCTGTTGTTGGTAAGGCAATCATGTTACTGTAAATGCAGGCGGAAGGCTCAGCGTGAAGACTAAATTATTTGTTCTTGTAGTTTCCTTAGGAAAATAAATTTTCGCCAAATTAGTGTCTTGGCTAAAAAGAGCATCCTTTCCAGATCAAGTGCCGAAGTGTCCGTGGGTGGCTGTGGTCCACTGGAATGTGCCATGGTGATCTGCCCAGCTAAGCAGAAGCCAGAGTCGTCAGCGCCTCCAACTCCTGTGAGCCCTCGGAATAACTGGCAATCAAGCACTGAGTGATGCAGTCGACGCGAAGCATGAAGAACCCTGCAGATCTTGTTCTTTCCCAGAATGGCAGTACGCACTGTCTCTCAGTTTTCTTAGTATCACCCAGATTTCATAAATGTTTGGGCCCTTGAACAGTCCCCTGGTAAGCAGGTCCCAGTGTCCAATAGTGGTGCTAACCTTTTTGTAAACCAAGCCTTTGGATTTTGGATGCAGTCATGTGAGACCAGGTGGGAATCTTTAATTGAAGCCGTCAATGAGCAGAATCCACGCACATCAGTTACTAAGGTTCTTAGCAAAGTGTGGTGACGGGAACAAATCCAAGAAGCAGAGGGACACTGAGTTCACCCGTCGGAGGCCAGGGGAGGCGGCCGGTGGCCGAGCTCAGTGGCCCTCGAGGAGTGTCTCAGTGACTTCAGCAGTCCCCGGGTGAGGTGGGCTGTGCCCGGAGCAGCAGGGGGAGGGGCCTGGCCTGCACAGCCTGCGTTTGATCAGCAGGCGGACGGGTCTGAGTGGGATGATGAGTCTGACACACTGCGTGACACCAAGTCGGCCGCGGGCACCCTGAGCAGGTGGGGCCGTGCTCCTGCGGGCACGTGCTCCTCCCAGGCGGCTTCCAGAGCGCGCTGCCCCGCTCACCCGCCCGCGGCTCCTGTGCAGAGGACGTTTTCTACCTGAAGAGCTCCCCGCCCTGTGAGAAGGGTTGGCTGGAGCCGAGCCGTCGGCAGCGGGAGCCCCCGAGCGCACGGAGGGGACGGCGGGCGACTTCATGAAAAATTTAAGACGACACAAAAATACGTTATTCTGAAAAATGCTACTGATGCTGAATCAAGATAAATGCCTGGAGGGGAGCGATCGCAGTCTGCAAATGTGTTCCAGGATATCTGTCCGGTTTTCATCTTTAATGTTCAGATAATCATATGAAGAATTTTAAAATTTTGACTTTATGGACATAGATGTGTGGGGTTTACATTTTTTATTAAAAATTCATTTTTTAAATGACTTTTGCACAAAACGATTTTAGGGCCACCAACATAATAAAACCAATTTATTGGTCAATAAATGCATATATAATTTAAATTCTATAAATATGTATGTGCATATAAAATATTTAATCTATGTACATACAATTTGAATAACCGTAGAGTCCCCAAGGTCTCGCACTGTATAACGAGGAAGTGGGGCCCAGGACTTAGCAACGCGACTAAGGCCATCGATTGGAAGTGCTGTATCTTTTGGTATTTTGTTGAAATGTTTTGGTGTTATCAAGTCTTAAAAAATATTATTACTTTGATTTTACTAATGTAGCTAAAGTCCTTTATTCCTTCCTCTACCCTCTCCAAATTTCTGTTATTTAAACAGTTTTTCTTTCTTTCTTTCTTTTTTTTTTTTTTGCTTGCAATTAAATACTGAGCAGATTTCAATCTGATATTTGTGAACCATCTGTGGGCAGAGAGCCCTTTGCTAGCCACAGCCTTTGCAGCTCTGGTCACTCCCCTCCTGTCTGGCCCTTCCCACCCCTGAGTCCTCGGTGACACTCATTGGTTCTGAAGTTCGGCCACAAGCCTGCAGCATGGCCTGCTTTGTGTGCTCTGGACCCTGAGCACCCGCCACATCACACTTGCTGGGCGCACCCATTTATGCTGGCCGGACTCCTGGCGATATGGTGACAGGGCTGCAGGAGCCGTCCCCTATTGATGGACACTTGGGCTGATGATAGGTCTCCTGCTGGGATCCCAGGAGACAGTGACACCCCAGGGCACCTGTGGCTTAGGACGAACCCTGGGTGTATGGGTGCCGTGTGACATTGTGTGCCTTCAATGTCCTGGGTCTGCCCACCCTTATCCAAGTTCTGTGCCCACAAAACTCCTGCTGGCAGGCGGCTGCTGTTCCGAGTCCTGCGGTGCCCGGGCATCTCCAGCCCACCTCCTTCCCCTTCGGTTGGAGCAGAATGTCACTTGCTGTTCCTTCCACTCACATCCTCTTTCTTCTTAATGAAGCCGATCCTTTCTGCACACTTCCCTGTTGGCTCCCAGGGGTCTTCCTAAGGCACACGCCAGCTGCCGCTTCCCCGCCCGGAACCCCAGGGCTCGCAGTTGGCTCATGGCTTACTGAGCGGTAGGGACCTCTTCCGTCCGCACCTCTCCCTGCGCCCCAGAGGTGGAAGTCGCTGGCCTCGCCTCCCCGCCACCCTCCTTCCAAGCCTTTGCCTGTGCTGTTGGGCCTCCTCACCCCTCAGGCAGGGTCCAGCTCCTCGGCTCTGGGCTGAGCTCTCCAGGGCGAGGCCCTTTTCTGACTCATCCCTGTCCCCAGGCAGTCCTGGAGGACTGCAGGGAACCATTCGACCTGTCCCTCCCTGACTCTGCAGTCTCGAGGGGCAGGGGCTGAGGCTCTGTGTGACCCACTGGCCTTTAGCTGCAGCCTGCAGACAGGAGGCCACCTGGGGCCAGCGCCCTCCAGTGGCAGGGGCCAGCGGCAGCCGGTGGTCCTGCTCAGCCATGGAGCCACGCAGCTGCCGCACCACCAGCTCCCTGCTTCCCGGGCGCCCGGCCAGCTCTTGGGCTCTCTGTCCTGCCCTTCCTGTTGGCTTCCTGGCTTGGGCTGTCCTTCCAGGGTCCCCTGGAGAACAGAGGGCATGTCCTCTTGTTCCTGGCGTCCCCTGAGCCTCCCAAGCACAGGGACTTAGTGAGGCTCAGCAGCTGGTGCTGCACGATGCTCAGACCCTCCCACCATCTTGGCCACTCAGATGCTGGTGAGATGTGTCCCCTCCTCATGTTCACCTGGTGCAGCAGGTCTCAGGCCTGGCGAATCTGAACACAGAGGTGACTTTGATAGGCCCCGAGGGACATTACCAGCTGCGCTGGGGACAGGTAAGTGCAGGGAGAGGGGATGGCATGACAGGTGGAGGAGCAGCGGGGGGTGCGCGGGCAGCAAAGCCCTGCACAGCCGGGCCTGTCCTCAGCACCCTGATTCCCCAGGGCCCCGTGCAAGCAGAGGGTGCAGGAGCTGCCCTCGTACCCACCTGTGGGCACCGAAGGAGAGGGACTGAAGGAAGGTCACCCGTGCACACCCCGCAAGCTCCATCTCCACTCTGGAGGGGCAAAACCAAACCCGACCCTGGAGACCTGCAGAGGAGGCGTTTCTCTGCCCCTCCACGCCAGCCACATCTGGTGAAAAATTCCAACCTTCTTGGAAGGCTCATGTCCATCTGTGGCACAAGTGGGGCCTGTCCTCGGGGGGAAGTGCAGGCAGCCGGAAGTGCAGGCAGCCGGAGCAGAGCGAGAGGTTTCCCAGGCTGGAGAGGGGATGTGGTACAGCCGGTGCCAATGCGCAGCCCGCGTGGGCGAGGGGTCTCCAGCGTGTGGGTGGGCAGGGAGGCAGGGAGGAGACCCTGAGGAGCTCATGAGCCTTGGGTCCCTCGGAGGTCCCCAGCCAGGAACCTTCCAATCTGTGATGGAGTCCGAGCCCTTAGGGAGGCTGGCCAGCAGAGCAAGTGCCCTTTCCTACTTCAGGCAACCACACCCTGGCCTCACGACACAGGGAGGGAGCCAGCAGGGACGACCAACTTGCTGTTCTTCAGCTTGGTGGCTCCTGACCTGCCTGAGCATCAGAGTCACCTGGAGCTCTTTACAAAGGCACAGCTTCCCAGCCCCATAGCAGAAATTCTGACCTTAGGGCAGGGCCAGGTGCAGGTAACTGCACACTCCTGAGGGCCTGGTCCCATGATTCCAGAAGGCGTGGCGAGTGTCCTCCCCGCTGTTGGCCTCTGACCCCTCAGCAAGTTGTCTCTTCTGGGCCCTATAGGTTCCCACTACCACTTCATTCACTGCTGTAGGGCGTTTCTCTTAGAGGGGCGTGTGTGTGTGTGTGTGTGTGTGTGTGTGTGTGTGCCTCTCCCTACACAGCGATTCCTTGGGGATGAGTCAGATCCCTCGGTGCCAGCGGGGCTTCTGCCCTCCTGGTTGGCCGCTGCTCCATCTACTTTCACAGCTCTGAGCCTTCTGGTCCTACCTAGTTCTTGCTTCAAGTTTCTGTCTCTCACTGGGTCTGTGCTCCCAGAATCTGTGCTTTATACTTAGATTCCACAAGCAGTAGTTTGGGCACCAAGTCCAAGTCCTTTCCCAATTTCCACAAACTTCCCCACACTCAAGTGTTTCGTGGAGGATTGAAGATTTGGGGCATGTGGGAGGGTCTCATGGCAGAGTGACAATGTCGGCCATCTGGCTCACTGCAGCCTCCCTTCCTGGCTTCTCTCTGGTGCAACCTGGAAATCCTTCCCCTCACCTGGACAGAGTAGTTCTGCTCAGTCTTAGAGCATTAACTCAACCTCTGCCCCAGAAATCTCTTCTGAATAAACCGCAGGGATTCTGGTGACTTGATCTGTTTTGCTTGGAGGCAGGTGTGTCTGTTCACACCCACCAGGAATGTTTTTGGTATAAGGAGCAGCTTCTTAGAGAGGAGAGGTGTAGAGGATGTCTTCTTAAGGTGAAGAGCTCACAGTCACAGAAAGGGACAAAAAGAGGTCAGGAAGGGGACCGAACCGTGGTGCAGACGGATGAAATCAGTGCTTTGAAGTGTCCCAGAGCAACCATTCTCTGAACTGGGAGGCTAGACGCGACCAGCACACTGCAGCATTTTGAACTGCAGGTTTTGGGTTATGAAATCAATTCAGTCACCATCAGGTTGACCATTCATTTTTTAATGAAACTGAATATAAATTATGAGAAGAAATCTCTCATAGTACATTTTTACATGGACTTTTGTTCCATCTGTATGCGTATGTGTATAGATGCATGTGTGTGTGTGTGCCACAGACCAAATGTATCTCTCCCAAATGTGTGTGTTGAAACCCTGATCATAACGTGATGGTCTTGGGATGGGGGCCTGGGGAGGCATTTAGGTCAGCAGGATGGGGCCTCAGGAAAGGGATTCATGCTGGAGTGCACTGACCACCAGGCGAGGACACACCTGGAAGAGAGCTGTCTGTGAACCGGAAGTGATCCTCTCCACACACGACCTGCCTCCTTGCCCTTGGACTTCCGGACTCGGAAGCTGTGAGGAATGTTCAGCTGTTTACAAGCCACCTGGTCTATGATGTTCCGTCATAGTGCTCTACAGCAGAAGCAGGTCTATTTGTGGGGTGGGGGGAGGCGGGCACACTGGGTGGTGAGATAGAGTGTGTTTTGTACTGAATTTCATTGTTTTGGTTTCTTGTGGCTGCTGTAAAAACTTACCACAAATTTAGTGGCTTAAACCACACAGATTTACTATTTTTCAGTCCCAGAGGACTTTCTGGGCTCTGGGCAGTGTTTCCCCACCTTTCCAGTTTTTAGAGGGCACTGTGTCCCCAGCTCTCTTCAAAGCGAGAGCTGTAGCACGCGCTCTCCCCTCTGACCTCTGCCTTCTCCTGTGAGGACACTTGCAATGACCACTGGGATAATCCAAGAGCACCTCTCCAGCACATGGCTGAAACCTCAGGCACGTACGTGAAGTCCCTTTTCCACATATTGTAACGCACAGGTTTGGGGATTAAGATGTGGATATCTTTGGGGAGCATTGCTCCATCTATCAGTCATAGCAAAAAATGTCTGGAAGCCACTTGGCTTGATGACCCTAAAACTCCTCTCAAGCCCAGGGCTTCTGTGGCCTCACACTGTGTGGCTGGAGCCTGGGTGGGCGCTCGGCAGGCCTCTGCAGTGTGACTTGCTATCCAAGTTTGCACAGTGCAATTGGATCTTCTGGGTTCTGCTCTGTCCCTGAGCCCGGGACCCTCAGAGCTCAAGGCGCCTTGAGACGAGGCAGCTTCCTTGTTCACATGTGAAGACCAGCAAAGGGGGGCTGGCCTCCCTGGTCCCCACCTACCCAGACGCCCAGGCCAGCATGCAGGCAGGTGGGGTATGGAAGGTGCTAGACGCAGCCCGGCCTGTGTGCAGCCACTCATTCACCAGCTGACCTTGGCCAGGCTATTTCTGAGAGTCTGATTCCCCATCTCTAAAGTGGGACAATACTAGGAATCTAGAAGGCTGGTCATCAGACTTCTTGGGGTAAAGCTTAGGAGAAGCCCCAGCAGGTGCCCGAACATGCGCGTCCCCAGCAGAAGCTCGAACCTCGTCTCCCGCCTGGTCTTCCTGTGCCACGCCCGCCTGTGGCTTCCTCCTGCCCCAGTATTCAGGAGCCCAGCATCCGTCCCGCCTTCGGTTAAACTAATCTGTCAGGGAGGGAGCCCGCCTGCACTCCCGCCACCTCCTCTGCCGCACCAGGGAAGAGAGCCCTTCTGTTCCCGGCCACAGGCTGAGGACCCCCTGCGTGCCCTTTATGAGCCGTGCTGCCACCTGGAATTGAGATCCCAAGGAGACAGGCCCGCCTAACAGGCCTGGCTCCAACCCTTGGAAATAAAGCCATTTGTCGCCTTTTCAAAGGTGTCTCCCCACAGAGCTCTCCCTCCTGTCCAGCCTGAGTGTGGGCCAGGGACAGGCGTGGGGCAGGCTGGGCTGCTGGTGCCTGCAGGGTTACACTTTGATTTCTTGCTGTGTCACCTAGCACAGTGCACCTGGGGGAGGTGTCAATCTCTCTGCCATCTCTTCCTCTGCGACTTGGGGTAATAATGCAGGCCTGTGGTTTCGCAGCCTGGACCCTCGGGGCAGGCTGGTGTTACGATGCCGGCTGTTCTTTACGATTTTGGAAAGGTAATCCAGTGTGCATCACAGTGATAACCGTGCCAGCGGGTCCAGGGTAAATGCTCCCAAATCAAATTTATTTTAGCAGCAGAGCATGACTATTCAAACTCAGGAGGTAAACAAAGAGTGTGGATGGTCTCCCGAGACGAGCGACAGGTTTCGTTGCCCAGTGATCTCTGACAAGTCTCTTGGATTTTAGAGCTCTTTAGACTCTGGCGTTTTACGCTTTATTTTTAATTGGCTCAGTCATTGTGGGGTGAGCCGACGCGTGTGTGTACCATGTGCTGATCAAGGCGGGCCGTCAGCGTCTCCATCACGTCAAACACGGGTCGTTTCTTTGCGGTGAGAACAGTGAAGATTCTAAGAGCTGTTTTGGATGGATCGTAGTTGCCGTGGGCTGTCCCCTCACCGCTCTAGACCCCACCTGGAGCTGAACCCCAGCTTTCTCGCCTTGCACGGCACTGGGTCCCTCCCTCCAGCTCTGCCCCAGCCCCCTACGCTATGAGAGCAGCGTCCTTGGCTCCCGCCCCAGTGAGCACACTTTCACTTAGCACAGAGCCTTCCAGGCTGGTCCATGTCTCTGCAGGTGTCAGGATTCCATCCTTTTTATGGCTGAATAATGTTCCCTGTGAAATATAACATTTTCTGTTCAAAGAACACATTAGTCACAAGTGGCTTCGATTCCTCACTCTGGGACCCAGATGGAGTAGCAGCCATTCTGTGGGACACTACTGGGGTTGAGGTGGAGGGTCGATGGCCTCTTGGGTTGATCCCAAGCTGTGGCTGTGCCGTTATCCCTTCCACATCTGGCTGTCCTTTCATTTGGACACGTGCCCACTGGGGACTGTGCAGTTCAGGAGTGACGACGGAGGATGTGGACCAGGTCAGCAGGCTCTTGAGAGGGTTTAACGAGACCCTGCGGGTAGATCGATGAGCATGTGCCGTAAGTACGTGTGCAATAAGCCACCTGCTCCGAGGGCACATGCAGACGGAGGCCTCCGCAGGACAGAGGCTGTGCCGGCCCTGTGAGGGGCCGCAGGACAGACCTCCTGCTCCAGAGCTTGCAGCGCAGTGGAGTAAGGCCCACCCGGAGGACCAGCCTTCCAGAGGGCAGTCGAATGGCTGACGACCATGTGGAAAGACGCCCCCGCCCCAGGCAGGGGCGCAGGGCCTGCAGCACGAGAGGGGGTCCTAGCCAGGGGTCTGTGGGTCTTTGGCTCCTGCTAGCATCCAGCACCGGGAGGCAGCTGCCCCTCACTGCTGGTGAGAACGGACACTTGCCAAACAGATGCAGATGCTGGGTTTCTGCCAGAGCCTGACATCGATGTCTGTCCGGGACTCTTGCCTCCCAACTGGGTCTCCATGTCCCAGAGACAGCGGCTGAAGTCTACGAAGATGTCAAGGCCAGTAGCTGCAGCACTGCTTGTGGTTCCAAAATCCTGGAAGTGACTGAAGTGGGTGTCTGTGGGGGATGGGTGCACACGGGTGCGTCCATCAAGGGGCACATGCTAAAAAGAACCTGTGGGTTTATGTTAGAATGACGTAACGTGAACCCCATCATCTCACCTGTTCAACGAGGGTCTGGGATTCTCCCGCCTTTTAGGATCACTACAAAGAGCAGGTAGAAGACCAAAGTGCTTGACCTGGTGCCTGCCTTACAGACATTGCTCAGTAAATAGATTTTGGCCCTTCTTGTCACTGGTGCTTTTATCAAGAGCTCACAGATGCCCACTTGTGTGAAAGCTTCTCACCGAGAGAGGTCATCTCTGCAATCCCACTGTCCACTCTTGGAAAGCCACCTGCAGAAGCAGACGGGCAGACAAAGTTGGAAGACATGGATTCTGGTCTTGCCTCTGTCACCAGCTCCCGAGGTGATCTTGGCAAGTCACTCAACCCCTGGGCCCTGGCTTCTGCACTGTCAGTCAGCTCAGGTTAAATTCTGCTGCAGTAACAAGCATCTCCGAAGTCCTTGCTCACATGACACCTTCCTCATAAGTGGCTCCAGCTCCTCGCTCTGGGCCCAGGCTGGGCAGCAGCCACTCTCTGGGACATGACTGGTGTCAAGGCAGAGGGGCAAAGGCAGCCATGCCACACTGTGGCCTTACGTCCTCCTCAGGAAGCAGGTCTTGCCACTGCCACTCAGTGGTCAAGCCCAGCATCAGTGGGGCAGGAAGTCACCTGAGGCAGGAACAGCCCAGTGGGAGGGACAGTCTACCTCGCAGTCCCCAGAGTGAGTCCCCGGCCCTTAGGTGGGAACACAGAGCACTGCACACGCTGCCTCCGCCCCCTCCTGCCGTGCCTGCTTCCCAGGTCAGTGGCAGTTTTTGTCAGAGGCACAGACTGCGACTTAATGAGTGGCAGAGACACAGCTGCGAAGAGGCCCTGGACCTTGGTCTACCTGAGGGTGGAGAATCTCGTCTGCCTTTTGATTTTGATGATTCAGGGAGAAGTAGCACAGGCGATTTGTCTGACGCGGGTGGGGAGTGCTGCGCTGGACCCTGAGGTTCCGGTCAGGGCTGGCCGTCCGCTGGCCGCCAGGACCTCCCTCGCAGGCCTGCCTTCCCAGCTGTCCTGCTGCATCATGTGGGTGTCTCAGAGGCGCCTGTTCTGCTGGTGCTGGCGACAAGCCTCTGTGTGCAGCTCACCCTCCTGTTTCCTGAACGTGCCCATCACGTGGGGTGGAGGCGAGTGCCCCGTGCCCGGGTCCCCTCTCCTTATCTGCGAGCCTGTTTGTTCTTTGAGCCAGGCTCACTGTCTCCGGGAAGCCCCCCTTGATTTCCTCAGCTTCCTTCCCCTCCTGTGCTTCCTGGAGGTCACCCACTGCCTCCAGAGCAGAGTCCACCACCCAGGCCAGGGCTGGCATGCAGTTGGTGCTCATGGGTGTTGAGCGGGTAATGCGCCTTCAGCTGACTGCTTGGCCGGTGCCTGCCCCCAGCCCAGGCTGTTCTTGAAGACGGGCGAGAGGCGCCTTCTCTTGTGGGGCCCCTTGACTGCTGGCCACACGGCTGGGCCTCTCCTGGCACGTGGCATCGGCAGATGCTGGCCTTGTGTTTTGTCACGGGCCTGGCCGTACAGAGTTGACCTTGGGGTTCCCACTGACTGGACGCCCAGGACGACCCGAGTCTGCCTGCTCCGGACCCGAGGGACTCAGGTTCCAACGGTGCCGACCAGCAGGCGTGGCTGAGCTCCCTGCCACCTGCTCTGCTGCCCAGCAGCCTGCTCCGGGCACCCCGACTGTGCCCCTGGAGCCACGAAGCTCTGGACCCTCCCCGTAGGTGCCAGGAAGCGAACTCAGCTGGGCTCCCTCCAGCCTTGGGCCGACCCTTCCCTCTGCCCTGGGGCACAGTCCGGAGGGCCCACTGCCACCACGGCTCCAGCGCCCCCCTTTCTGCGCACCTCTCTCTGTCTTTGAAAGTCATAGTCAGACCCTGGGAGGCTGCGAGGAACGGGCACATCAGGCGGCTTCCCGGGCCTCTGCCCACAGCTCTGCAAAGCCAGGCGGTCAGCGCACTGCCGGCTCCTGCCCTCAGGGCAGCAGAACCACTGCCCCCGGGAGCGCCCCCACAGTTGTGCCAGACTGGCAGAGACGAGGGTCGCGGGGCCCAGACAGCCGGGAAGAGGCCTGGGGACGGGCAGGAGAAGAGTCCTCCTGGATGGAGCCCTGGTGGTAGGTTGGTGCCACCTGACCTCAGTGTCCCCACTGTCCCCCTGTCACAGCTGCACTCCACAGTGCTTCCTGTGGAGGGAGTGGTGGAGCCCACGACTGTTTAAACCAGGGACCAAGGAAGGGGCAGGAGAGTCCCCACCTCCCAGGGCAGAGCCCAAGGAGCTCCCACGCTGGCTCCTCCAGGGGAGGCTCCCTGGTGGCCCAGCTGCAGGGAGGCTCCCTGGTGGCCCAGCTGCAGGGGGCTCCCTCGTGCCCAGCTGCAGGGGGCTCCCTCGTGCCCAGCTGCAGGGAGGCTCCCTGGTGGCCCAGCTGCAGGGAGGCTCCCTGGTGGCACAGCTGCAGGGGGCTCTCTCGTGCCCAGCTGCAGGGAGGCTCCCTGGTGGCCCAGCTGCAGGGAGGCTCCCTGGTGGCCCAGCTGCAGGGGGCTCCCTGGTGGCCCAGCAGAGCTCCTTGCACCCTAGAAGGCCTCCGCAGCCTGAGCCAATGCTGGTGAGGCTCTTCAGCGTGTGCCACAGACCTGGACCTGGTCTCAGAAGGTGGCACCTCAGGGCCTCCGCTTCCAGAGAAGGCTCCGAGACTCCCCTTGGGCAGGGTGGGTAGAGGGGAAGGCTGGCTGCAGCGCCTGGAGGCCTTCCCAGGGCTGAAGGCGGCACATCTCCCTGCGCAGAGCCTCCCCAGGCCTGCATGGAGGGCCCTGATGGGCCTGGGGAGCCAGGAGCTCCCTTGTCCTTCTGGGAGGGGTGCACCCTTGTGTGTCGCCCTGGCCCTCCTCTCCCTGTCCATTGCTGGGCAGCCGCCAAGTTGATTCACGGAGGACCGCCCTGCATCCTGCCCTGTTTGGGTGCCAGGGACACCCTAGGGCACCCCGCGGTGATCTGTGGAGTGACCCTGAGCGCAGAGGCCTGAGGGAGGCCTGCAGGAGGCGGAGTCCCAGGGCTGCAGAGGACGCGTCCCCGCCAGCCCAGGCCACTCCGGACTTGGCCACAACCTCGTCCCCGGGAGCTGCAGACTCAGCACCCACGACCCTTCAGAGACCTGAACGGACACCAGCACTGCTTCCAGTCACGTGGGTCTGCGCTTTGCAGGGACGATGCGTCCATGAGCTCCCAAGGCCACCAGCAGAATCCATGTCAGTTCCAGCTTTGGCGAGCTGTCCAGAGCCTGGCGTGGACCGTGCTGCTCAGCAACCCCAGTGCTCAGTCACATCCACAGCCCTCGCCGCTGTCCATTTCTGCTCCCGGCCCATCCAGGGCCCAGCTGGCTCCCCACCACAGTCCTCCTTCACCTTCAAAGGTCCCAGTCGCTGCTGCTCAGCTGGGGGTGGGCTCGCGACCCCGCCTGCTCTCCCCCAGGTGCCCAGCACGGCTTCTCTCTGAAGGGCTCAGGGGAGCGGGCTTTGAACGGGGCTGGGCTGGAGATGGGCGGCAGGTGAGCGTCCTGTGAGCCAGGCTGCGTCCACGGTCTCCTGATGGAGGCCTGGGAGTCCCCGGGCAGTGACCCCTTGCCTCCTCAGGGGCTGCTCTCACCCTTCCCAGCCCTGCCTGTAACTTTGGGGTCTGGGAAGGGTTACTGGCTCCTTGCAAGGCAGCTCGCCCCACTTCCTGAGAAGCCCCCCACCCCAGTTTTGGTTTGGTTTGCTTCTCCTCCCCCAGACCCACACTACAGGGTTAGCCTCCCATGTCCATCTGGTCCCAGGGCACGTCTCTGGGACCCCAGCTCGTTCCCAGAAGGCAGCACGGAAGGCGTTGTCATGGATACCCAGGCGTCTGTTGCTTCTGCTGGGGGAGTGGTTCACCTGCTTCTGGAACAGAGGGGCTTTCTTTGGGACCTAGGGCTCTGACCTCCTGAAGCTCAGGAAGGGCTGACCCCACACATATCTCCTGCTCAGGATGAGAGACATGGCTGCTCAGTCTGTGGTAACTGGCTCAGGGTGGAGCACCTGACCCCTGGTAGGCCAGCCAGGGAGCACTGTAATTGGCTCAGAGGTGGACATGTGACTCTAGGACTGGCCAATCAGAGTCTGCCCTGGGTTTTTTTTTTTTTTTTTTTTTCTGAAATACTTTGGTAAGAGACACTTTGAAAAGCTGTAGTGTCATAGGGTCAGTTATCGTTTATTGATCAGAGTCCACGTGCCAGGCCTTGGCAGGTGTGCTCCCTGCTTTAAATCCTCCCGAGCCCTGGGACTGGGCCAGGGCTGGGGCAGACGGCAAACTGGAGTCACAGAGAGGCTGACTCTCTTGAGATCCTCAGGACAATGTTTGCAAGCCAGGGATGCAAGTTCAAGTCTGTCTGAGTGGCTTTAGAGTCACTTAGTGGCTGGTGCTGCATCACCAGCAATGTCTAGAAGGTGGTGATGTGTGTGCAAAACCAGAGTCTTCAACGGCCATGTCCGGAGTCCTAACTCCCCAGCACTTCAACACTGAGCCTCAAGAGCAAATGGGCGCTGATGCCCAGGCTGCAGAGTCCTGTGTCCATCACGGCACCTGAGACTGGTGATAGTGAGAAATTAGAACCCGCCCCAGTGTCCATAACGAGGGGGTGACCTAGTACGTCGGGCAGCCACGGACGCTTACCGGGAGTTTGTAATAAAGGAGGAATGGCCCTGTCTACTGCGCGAGAAAAACTAGGGGAAACTGCAGCTGGAGCCTGATCTCAATCATAAATCTAGACATTAATAGACGTTTTGTAGAAGACTGGAGTATGTCAATGTTTCTGCAGCAGTTTTCTCTGGGTGCCAAGATACATACTTGCTTTTTATTGTTAGTTTCCAAGTTTTTCAAAATATATTGTGTTTAGAATCAGTATAAAAAATATTATTAAAAATTCTGGTAAGATGCCAGACACGGTGGCTCATGCCTATAATCCCAGTGACTCGGGAGGCTGAGGCATGAGGACTGTAAAGCCAGCCTCAATTTAGTGAGGCCCTAAGCAACTTAGTGAGACCCTGTATCAAAATATATAATAAAAAAAAGGGTTGGGATGTGGCTTAGTGGTGAAGTGTCCCCCACCCAAAAAAAAATTCTGCTAAGGAAAACGTCAAAAGGATTTTCATTCCCGGCAGAGCTGATAACACCCTACCCCTGGCTGGAGACAGGGGACAACAGTAGCAGCTGGCTCCGGAGCAAAGCTTTCTGTGCCAACGTGCTTTCCTGCAAGAGCCCGTCCAGGACTCAGGCCTCTGTGTGTGAACAGCCGAGCTCTTGGCCACCGTATCTTTATGTCACTTTATTCACTACTTTCTGGAACCTTTGAGCCCTCTGTGTTCCCTCCCCTAATCCTACCTCCCTCCTTCCTGGCCCCTACTAGGCCCAGGCTACCGTGTGGGGCTCGGGGCCAGAGTTCAGAGCAGACCCAGCGACCGCACGCCTACACAGTTACAAATTGTAAATCAAGTTAACGAACGGTTAAGTAAAAAATGTCCCCGTTTCCCTCATTCACAAACACACCTTCCTAATAACAAAAATGTCTAAAAAAATCATGGGTTATTTTTGGATCATAAAACTGGCAAAATATCAAAGCGAACTGGAGTTAATTATGATTGCATATGCTGTGTGCCGTTGATGGACCAACAACGCTTGAATGAATAATAAAACAAGAATATCGTGATCTATAAATTAACGGACGCTCACTCTGTGAAATCTATTTTTCTTGCCTTCTTTTCCCAGTATCACTAATTATGTTCTTATAATTAGAATTTTCACATAGTTGCCTTTTGTTGACAGTGATGACAGATTGGACCCCCTGCCTACAGACATCGTGGTTCTCAGACAGTTTTCAAAGCTTACCTTCCGCTCGTGGTCGCTCTGGGCACAGGGCTGTAGTAGCTGGGTCATCGGCGAAACCCTCACAGGAATGTATCGATCTGGAAATTAGACACGCTTCTTTGAAATTTTCTTTATAGTGTTTAATCATTGTAAAGCAGTTGCATATTTCACATCATCATTAGCACAGAAAAAAAAATCATAAAATATTTAAATTTCTTCATAAAAAATCACTACTGCTGAGGTCAGATTTTCGTTGTCAGAATCGAGACCTGCAGTGGCAGCGTGTGCGTGGTGTCCGTGGCTCTGTCCACTTCCACCCTGACCCCAGCCAGTGGGTGGGGGCTCCAGCCTGGCGGGGCTTCTCAGCCTCGCGGGCGTCTGTCACTGTCCTCCTGCTCCGGGGCCTTCAGCCTGGGCGGCTGGCACCAGGGAGAAGCAGGGAGATGGTCTCCACCGGGAGGGGAGGCAGAGGGGGGCCAGGCGGGAGGGACGCACGGGCGCCGGCTCTGCAGAATCGGCTGGCAGCTGCCGGGGCAGAACTCGATGGTGCCTGGGGCCTTCCCCTGACCCCGGGCTCCCGCTCCAAACCCCTGCACTCCAGGGCGGGGCCTGCCTCTGACCGAGCTGCCGCCACAGCCCTCACCCTGGTGTCCAGGTTTCGAGTTCACAGAGATTTCAAGGTCGGGTGGAGAGGCACTGCCTGCTGTGCCCAGCCCAGCAAGGTGGCACAGGAGGGGTGCCCAGTGTTCGTGGGGGTGTCTGCGTACCCAGGGCCCCTCCTCAAAGGGGAGCTGCTGTCCCAGAGCTTCCTGCTCTGCCGTCATCCAGGCAGACATGTGCGTGGGGGCGCCGTGGGGAGGGAAGGAGGGCGAGCTCTGGGGGGCAGCGCAGAGCCCCTGGGCAGATCCAGGGCCAGGCCCGTCGGGCAGCCGGGCCCCACATGGTGGCATCCGGAAGTGCTGCAGGTGGCCCTGGGTTCCCGTGTCCTGGCTCGTGAGCGGGGGTCCCAGCAGGACACACGGCACGACCCCCGTGTGCGGTGCCGTGTGAGCCGCGAGGAGGGGAGTCCGGGCTGGGCGCGGCCCCTGGGCTTGGGGCGCGCGGGGCGGACCCTGCGAGGACAGTGAGGCCGCGTGCGTCCGTCCCAGGCCCCGCCTCCCGCCACAGCAGCCTGCTCCCCGGGGCCAGCTCGGCTCCACTCTCTTCCTTCGTCCGCACTCTGGCTGGCTCCCCACCAGGAGCGGCTGGAAGGCTGAAGGCGGCCGTGGCGTTGGAACTCGAGGCTGGCGGTCTGCGCGTCGCCGCTGCCCCGGAGGCTGGGTTGACAGCTCTCCAGGCCAAGAGCCCCAGCTGGCGTCATCTTCCTGGGCACTTGGAAGGTGTCCCGTCACTGTCCTGGAGTTCAGGACTGTGGCCCAGACGTCTGGACGCTTTGGCTCCTGAGGCTCTGCGACCTCCTTTCTCTGGGCTCCCCTCCACCTGGAGGCCGCAGGGTGCAGCCCAGCCCTGGGCTCTGCCCCTCCCGGGCTGGCCGTGGCAGGCTGCTGCCCCTGCGGTGGGCCGCCCCTCTTCCTTCCTGAAACTGCTTTCTCGTTGGCCCTCCTCCGTTTTCCTGGAAGCCTGGGTTTGTTTCCTGGATGTGACAGCCTGTCTCTCTGCAGACTCTGCTGGTGGGAGTTCTAGGCCTCTGCCGCCCTTGCTTCCTCCCTGTGGGGCGCTTCCCCTTGGATCTGTGTGTTCTGTGCGGGGGGGGGGGGGGGTGCAGACGCCTGTCACTCCTCGGTGCTCAGCTGGTCATTGGACCCCGGGTCTCAGAGCCGATTGGAAGCTCTTAGCGTGCGTGGGGCTCGCGGGGGCCGTGGGGGACTGGGCTGCAGAAGTCTGGACTCTCCCCTGGGCTGGCTGGACCCCCAGTTCAGTTCTCCCCGGCTCCTGTCTATGGGGGCGGGTGGGCTACCTCCCTGGAACAGTGAGGGGTTCTCCTTCGGGGCCCCGAGTTCCAGCCTTCTGGAGCCTGGCGTGCAGGGCCCCGTGCAGAGTAGGTCTGATGACTTTCCCAGAGAGCAAGCCCCCATCTCTTCCAGGACTGGGGAGGCAGCCCCAGCCTCCGTGGTGAGGGGTCCCAGGATCTTACTCCATGTTCACCTGTCCCCTTGGTTTTGTTGCCTGGTTCCACCGCTGCCTGCTTCCCAGCTTCTAGTCCTAATTGTCTGCCTGTGGTTCTCAGAGTTTCAAGCTGCGGGTTTGGGATTATCCCTCCGCCCCGGGAGCGACTTACCGCAGCTTCTGCACTTGTGGTGGTGTCCCCTTCCTGGCTCTCCCGGGTCTTGAAGCATCTCTCACTGCAGCTCAGGTAGAGCACGGGGAAGGAGTGAGATGCTTCCTCTGCCTTCTCAATATGAGTGGTCAAGAGTCATGGGTCTCCTGGGTAGGAGAGGCAAGTCCGGAGCTTCAGTGACTGACGTCAATGTGGGAACGCCATTGATGGGAAAGGGAAAGTGGAGCCAGGATACGGGGACAGAGGCAGATTTCTGACTACCTGCTGGATTCAGCCGCTCCTGAAACCAACCCATGTCTTCAGCATCGCAGAGACGTGAGCTTACAAATCCTGCCTTTATTGTTGTCCCGTTTTTGTGTTCAGTCTACCTTGACTGTAAATCCTGCAGTCGAAGCAACCCTGGCCAGTCCTTGCTATAACTTTAAATCTTGGAGGTTCTCTGCCCAATTCTGTCCTTTGCTGGTAGGAGCCTGTCCCTCCGCTCGAGGGCAATCGGAGCAGCACCTTCTCGGGAGGCCTTCCCTGGCCGCTTACTCACGTTGCACTGTCCTGGCTTCAAACTCTACTTTAATTCTCTGCTGCCCACCCTTGGCCAGGCCAGTTGTCCAGCTGCCTGTCCCTCCTCACAGCCGCCGGTGCATGATCCTCTTGTCTGTTGCCTCTGCCAGTGTGCCTGTGGGGGAGGCTGGTCCTGTTCGAGGCTCCCGGCCTCCGTGCAGGGGCCTCCGTGCAGGGGCGCCCGATGGCATATGCCGTAGTTACTCCCTGCTGTTATCTTCCCCCAGCTTGGCCTTCCTTATTCTCTTCTCCCAAGCGAGGCTGGAAGCAGTGTAAGTGAGGAGATCACTCACTAAGGGAACCGCGGCAGTGCTTGGTGTTGCAGCGGCCTGAAGTCCATTAGGGAGCGACAGAATCAATCATCGCCCTGGGCCTGACCCACGGGGGTCGCAGAGGAACGGGCCACCTTAACTCCCTGAGGGGAGAAGCAAGGTTTTAGAGCCTAGGTGGCCTTGGTCCAGGAGCAGCGTGGTGTCTGCTCTGTGCTAAATAGCTAAGTCGGCCTCGTAGAGAGGTGGCCTCGTAGAGAGGCGGCCTCCTAGAGAGGTGGCCTCGGAGAGAGGCGGCCTCCTAGAGAGGCGGCCTCCTAGAGAGATGGCCTCCTAGAGAGGTGGCCTTGGAGAGAGGTGGCCTCCTAGAGAGGTGGCCTCGTAGAGAGGTGGCCTCCTAGAGAGGTGGCCTCGGAGAGAGGCGGCCTCGGAGAGAGGTGGCCTCCTAGAGAGGTGGCCTCGTAGAGAGGCGGCCTCGGAGAGAGGTGGCCTCCTAGAGAGGTGACCTCGTAGAGAGGTGGCCTCGGAGAGAGGCGGCCTCCTAGAGAGGCGGCCTCGGAGAGAGGTGGCCTCGGAGAGAGGCGGCCTCCTAGAGAGATGGCCTCGGAGAGAGGTGGCCTCGGAGAGAGGTGGCCTCCTAGAGAGGTGGCCTCGGAGAGAGGTGGCCTCCTAGAGAGGTGGCCTCCTAGAGAGGTGGCCTCGGAGAGAGGTGGCCTCGTAGAGAGGTGGCCTCAGAGAGAGGTGACCTCGGAGACAGGTGGCTGTGCACCTTCGTCACAACACCGAGCAGCCTCCACGCTCCGTCACCAAGACAAGTGCTATTTGACGCAATCATCTGAAGTATCAGCGTCAATGCCGTCGCCCACGTTGGACCAAATGCCATCATAAATAAGGGCGGCTGCTTCTTGTTCCACCACCCTGCCTCCGGGTGACGGGGTGGTCCTGTCCAATCTGCCTGAGGAGGATCCCGCTGTCCCCAGCCTGTGTCTCCTGGGGTCCCCTGGGGTGCAGCACCCTGATCCTCGGGAGGGGCGAGCTCCTGACCATGGGCAGACACTGCCCTCCTGGAGAGACGAGCGGATGGCCCAGCTCCTGCCGGTGCCTGGGCTCCAGCTTTGGAGCTGGATCGGCCCGTGGGCAGTCTGTGGTCACACGAGGGCCGTGCCTGCAGGAGGAGACCGGCATGGGGGACCACGGCCCTCTGAGCAGGGCTTCGGAAGAGCTTTGGAGACGCCTCCTCAGGTGGCCGATTCAGGGTGAGGGGAATTTTCTCCAGGAGAGAACATGGAGAGAAGCGGAAAGACAGCCCAGCGTCAGGCGATGTCCTCCTGAGTCCCGCGCTTCCAGAGCTGCTCCCCTGGGGAAGGCCCTGCACGGTGCACGTGACCATCAGGGCGGGAAGAGACCCCAGGGGCCGCTGGGAGGAGGACGTTGGCTCCATGGGCAGACAGGGACCCAGAGGGTCGGGATCTGAGCCAACCCGGGGGTGTGAGCTCAGCTGATGTCAGTCAAACCCGCTGTCCTGAGAGAAGCGGATACTCTTCTGCTCCTGCAGAGGTGGCAGGTGCTCTGCCCCTGTCCCCACACCAGCTCTGCCAGCGGGGCCCTGTGGACATTCTCTCTGCCTGCCCACAACAGCAGGGCTTTACTGTCCACATCTCACGGAGGTGGGAACTGAAGCGAGCCCAAGGCCCGAGACGGCTCGAGTCTCGAAGTTTCCGTTTCTGTCTGAGTTCCTCACTCAGGTTCATGAACGAGGTTTTCTGGAGCTGGTTGAAGGAGCCCTCAGTGTCAGACACTCCCAAATCATGGCCAGCTATCAAAGGCTCATTTAACCCCATCTCATGGGTTCTGGAATGTTCCTGGTATATCCGGCCAGGCCAGAGGCTCCTGGACAGGACAGGGCATTGCTGCCCTTGGCAGTAGGTAAGAGAAGGCCGCAGACCCTGATGGCATGTCCCCGTTCCACACTGGAGAGTGTCCACCAGGTCCTCTTCTCCTCTGCGCCGGTTTCCCTCCTGCATTGGAAGCAGTGTGCGCATCCTGTCTTGTAGGAGACTGTGACCGTGGGACGGTCAGGAACCGTGCCTGTCTCTGCTCTTGGCTGGTGAGGGTGAGGGGGGTTGCTATGGTGTCCTGTTTCCGGGTGCTCTGCCTAACCCAGAGCCACAGATTCTCTGAGAACTCAGAACCCCAAAAGAGCTTTGCCCCCAAACCTGCCAGCTTCTTGTGTCATCCAAATATGAGTGAAATACAGGAAGCGTTTCTCTTTTTGCCCTGGCTGCCAGTAAGCTCAGTGCTAGATTTTGGCAACTTCTTAGTTGAAATTTTTGCAGTTTTGATTTCTTGACCCATCTGTGGATTTTCATAATTTCAAAAACCTGAGAGAAGGTCAATGTTCTTCATGATACGGAACTTCCAGCCCTCCTCAGAAGTCTCACGTCCCAGGCCCACTTATGTGGAAACTGCAATTCTGGTTTGTGGTTGTGGTTTTTTCAAATTCTGGTTGTGTTAGCAGAGGGGATTCAGGCAAGTGGCCGTGGTCCAGGTGAAATGGAGCCATGGAAAGGGACAGAAGATTGTGGCCAACGCACAGCACTGGCCTGGCCTTTGTCTTTATTCGCCTCTAAATCAACTTTAGAAGTCTCTGAACTCACAGGAGGAAAGAAAAGGCTTAAAAAGACAAAGTATATTACAGGAAAGCTGTGATTTCTTGGGCTATTTGTCACTTCAAGTGCAATACATTAACAAAGTGCTGTAATAAGAGGAGCTACTAAAAAATGATTTATTGATACTTTAGTCCTGTTCAAACAGGTTAATGTCAATACAATTAGCTCCTGGATCAAGGAAATCCCATTCAGAGGGAAAGTTGATAAAACAGCATTTAATGCTATTCCCACAGAGGCCGGGAAGCCTGGGGACTTGGCCTCTGGGAGGAGAGGAGAGACACGTCCTATCCCTGCTCCCTCGGTGGCTGCACTGGCCCTCGGCCCCGGGGACCCCAGGGCTGGAGTCTGGGGCTCTGGGCAGTTCTTAGGAACGGGCAGTGTGTCTGGAAGGCCCGCCAGCTCTGCTGTTTCATGGACGGGTGACCCCTGAGTAACTGGGAGAACATCAGCAATTGTTATGCTGGGAAAGCACTGGGAACCGCAGCCGAGCCACTGAGGGACTGGCAGGGACAGGAGGGCGTCCTCAGAAGTGAGCGGAGCCCAGGAGGCCGGCCCTGGGTGACGGGTCAGGACCTGTCCCTGGGCGGGTCCCTCTTTCCCTCTTTCTCTTCTTGCTCACAGTTGGCGTGTGGTCATGTGTGGCCTCTGCCCTGTGCCTACCTGCCCCTCCCCTGGGCTGTCCTCCTGTACAGAGGGACCCCTGACGGGGGAGCTGGCTGCCTCTGGTGTCCCCTGACTGGCTGTGGGGTTCCACGGTGGAGCTGGGACAGTCCCAACGTCACTATCCATGCCCTCAAAGACTCACTTACAAATGGTTGTTTTCGGGCAAACGTTCTCAAGACTAGCGTCCACACGCGCTCCAGCCAGCGTGCCCTCCCTCGCTCTTCTGCACAGGCTGCCCTGCCCTGGTCCAGAGCATCCTGGCTGCCCGTGCTGGCTCCCGGGTGGGTGTGCTGCAGGGGACTCCCGGGCCTCAGCGGCCTCTGAGTCCAAGGCTGACGCCCTCCCGCTGTGGGTCTGCTTCAGGTGCCCCTTTGCTCCCCACCAGGCTGGGCTGAGCTGTGACGGCGAGGAGGAGGAGGTGGGGATGGTGGGCCACACAGTGTCCCTGGAGCTGCCACCGGGGGTGATGCCGGTCACTTTCCTTCACATTCACCCGCCAAGGGGAGATTCGTGGTCAGTTCCAAGGTCACTGGGCTGAGGGTGTGCGTAATGGTTAATTTGAATTGTTAGCTTGATTGGATTAATAGGTGCTAATGATGAAGAGGCCTCTGGGCGTGTCCAGGAATGATTGGCATGTGGGGTAGGAACTGAAGTGGGGCCCCCCCAGGGTGGGCAGCACCGCCCAGTAGGATGGAATAATAGCCGGAAGAACAAGGAAGCAGATGCAGATGCAGCTGGGCTCTTCTTGGACGGGCTCTTGATGGCTGCTTCGATCCTCTGAGGACATAGGACTCTCCCTTCTTCACTCTTCCAAAGTGGCCTCTGCCAGTGATTCTCCAGGGAGTTTCCAGAAGCCTCGGTCTTGGACTAGGGGAGCACTGTTGATCTCCTGTTCTGGGGCTTCTGAGTCTTGGGCTGAGCAGCTGCTGGTTCTTCCAGCTCTCCAGCTGCGGATGGCCATTGTGGACTCTCCAGCTTCTGGTCGTGAGGGCCAATCTAATAAATCCCTTTTACAATCACACTTCCTGCTGATTCTGTTCCTCCGGAGAGCTCTGGCTAATACGGGGACGTTCTGCAGGTTTCAGGCACCAGGCAGAGGGGTGATTCTCTCAGGAAGAGGAAGGGATCGTCAGAAACCCCAGAACAGGCTGTGTGGCTGGGCTCCTGGGGAGCCCAGGTTCGTGCAGAGCCGTGGGGGCTTCTCCCCAGGCCGGGGTATCGGCGTATAGACGCACATGACCCTGACAATCATTGTATCATTCTGGGCCTCGGCCACCCCAGAGCTCACACCCCTAACAACTGGGAGCCCTGCCTCCTGGAACCCTTCCGACGAGGAGATTACTGCTGCAAAGGCAGCCTACTTCTCCCCGAGCCCCAGAGGGAGGGCAGCCCAGCCGGCACCTCGATATTAGCCCAGAGTCCCGTTTCAACTTCTGCCCCTCCGTGAGTTGGGACCCTGAGCTCCTGGGATTCCCAGCTGGTGGCCATTCCAAGGAGAACCACAGAGGCAGAGCCGGGACTCTCAGGAACCAGGACTCCCAGGAACCAGAAGGCCTTGGCTGCACCTCCTGGGTACGGCGTGGGCGCCCCGAGGCTCAGAGAGAGCAGAGCGGCCCTCTGGACAGAGGCTTTGCAGCCGTGTCCCGTCCCTCTTCCCAGAACACCAAAGCTCCCCCTGACCCCTCTGTCTCCTGACAGTGGAGACCAGAACCTGCATCCCACTGGCTCTGTCCCTGTCATGCTGGGTCCCCCAGAGCCTTCATGGGCACCATGGACAGAGACCCTGGGCACCAAGGCTCACTTTTCTGTGCCCTGAGACTCCAGCTCCAGCCCCTCAAGCGGCTTCCTTGCCTGCTAGGCGTGTCCGGTGGCTCCTCTAGTTCCAGGACGTCCAGGTGGACTCAGACTTGTTTCCTAATTCTGAGCTCTCTGGAGAGGGGGTGCCGTGGACCATGCGCGCCGCGGAGCCCCTCAGCCTTCCCAGGGTGAAGACACCTTCTCCACCAACAGGTGGACGTGACCACTGCGCTGAGGCTCTGCCAGGCTCACTGAGCCCCGGTGAGGCCCCTGCTCCTGGGCGGCTGTGGGGCGTGGCTCAGAGCACTCCCAGTCCCCGTGGAAGTGTGATTCTCCTGAGGGTGACGCTGCCCACTTCCCATCTGAGCCCCTTGGTGGCCTCGCCAGCGCAGAGCGGCCCACGCCATAGGAAAGCTCTGCCAGGCCAATGAGGCGGCTGCTCTGAGGTCCGAGGCCCCGACCTTCAAGACGCAGGCGGGAGGGAGGGACCATGTGCAGCAGAGACCGAGGGGCCACTGGGGAGAGGGGAGTTGCATGAGCCCTTCGAATCACACGGCGGGCACACTGCGTCCACTCTGGGTCCGCTGGGATGGCAGGGCCTGGGGACCTGCTGGGCTGGGGCAGCGGGGAGGGGAGCAGCCCTGCGGAGGCCCGTTCACGCCCCCTCGTCTCTCCTCCGCTCTCCCTGGTCTGTCTCCTCCGTCTCTCATCTCTGTCTCCCCTTCTGTTCTCTGACTTGTTAGGTGGACAGCTGGTGACAGGGCCCTCCGCCCAGGTCCGCTGGTGTCCCCAGGTCCCCAGGGAGACCTCTCGAGGTTCAGGCACTGAGCACGGGCCACGGCTCGGCCGCTTCTAGGCAGGAATTCCGTCGGAAGACCCGGCACGAATGGCAGGCAGGCAGAGGCGGCCCTGCCCGCTGCCCTCCCTCCATGGCCTTCTCCCGCCAAGGGCAGGGCTGGGGCGGGCCGTGGTCCTTCTCGGGGCATTGAGACCTGTCAGGGAAGGAGCCTGCGGTGGACAGTGGGTGGTCTCCGGCCAGGGCAGCCCCCTCGTGCCTGGCAAAGAGCAGATGTGGGAGCACTTAGGGGACAGTGGGTGGGAGAGGAAGAGGAGAGAGACGGTGACCTCGGCCTCTGTGCCCGGAGGCGCATGGTGGACGGAGGCCTGTCTCGGGCACCCACGGGCCCTGATGAGTCACGGGGAGCATTTGTCTCGTTGCTGGCAGGCCATCCATCGGAGGGACGGGCCTGTGGAGAAGGTCCCCAGTGCGTGAAGTCTGTGACCTTCGAAGGCTCGAGCTGGAGCACTGGCCCTCTGACCCTGAGGCTCTTCGAGGCTATCCGAGGACCATGCCCATAGGTCCCTGGTGCCTGGTGTCTAGCCCAGCTCTGTGTCCTGCGGCCCCAGGCTCCTGCAGCCCAGGGCTCGCTGTCTGGACGGGTGGACCCTGCTAGACTGGGCGTGGGCCCCAGAACTCTGGCTTCTGCAGGCTGCTGGTGCTGGGTGGGGACATGTGATGACCTGTGACCCCAGGATGGTGCTTCAGGCACCTCGGGAGGGGCGGCGGGCACTGCGGCAGGTGGAGGGCACCGGGCTTCTGGGCAGAGTGGCCTTGGGTGCAGGCCTTTTGAAAGAGGGTTTCCACCAGCCACACCGTGGGAAAGGCACATTCCAGCAGAGGACACTGCAGACAGGTCCATGAGGGCTGCCGGGGGAGGGAGCTGGGCTGGAGCCTGCGGGGACAATGCCCCCCACTGACCTGCTTCCCTCCCAGGAGCCTGGGGCCCTGCAGGGCAGCGACGGACAATCCCCTTTACAGTGAGGCCCTGGCTCAGACAGGCGCAGTGACCTGGTCAGCAGGGTGCTGGAACTGGACCTGATCCTGGGCAGGTCACCCCCCGACACCCACAGGGGCTCCGGGTGCTAAGTCCATACCTTTGGAACACCTGCCGGCTCTGAGGCACGCACCCGTCTCCCGACCCGCTGTGGCTGACAAGGTGGCTGATGTCCTCCGTGGGTGCCCGTAAGGTCAGAGCTGCCGCGGGTGCAGCCCTGGGCTGGGACGCACTCAGCTGTCCTTCCCTGGTGGGCCGGGCCTGCTCTGCCTGGCACTACGTCTGCCACCCGGGCTCCCGCTACAGCTGTGCCTTTTCTGCAGCCATGTCGACTGTCTCCTGCCTCCAAGGCCCAGATCTGACCGTTGGTGTCCCCCTGCAGCCTCCGTCGTCCTGGCCTTGGGCTCCAGCTCCTGACCCGGCAGGGGGGTGTGGTGGGAGGAGAGCTGGGTGCTTCCTCCTGGCTGCCGGGTTCCTGGCGTTCCTGGCTCTGCCCTGACGTTCTGTGTGCGCATGTGCTGGGGCTCGAGGGCCTTGCGGGCCTCGGCATGCAGGAAGCACAGCTGGCCTCCCAGCCCTGCGTGGCCAGTGCCCCTGACTCTGCCCAGGCCAGGCACCTCAGTCCTGCCTGCTGCTCACCCACCTCGCCTGTCCCCCTGCCCACTGGCCAGCTCTGAGCCATTCCTCGCTCCTGCCCGTCACCTGCACTGATGAGGATATGGGTCAAGTCTGCTCCCCAAAGTTCAGGTGCTGGAGACTTGGTCCCCAGTGTGGCAGGGGTGGGGTTGATGGGGCCTCTGAGAGGAGGGGCTTAACAGGAGGTGACAGGTCACTGGGGCGATACCCTGGGAAGAAATCAGTTCTTGAGGAACCCTGACTTGTTCCTGGGAGAGTGGATTTTAGAAAGCTCTGTCCTGGCCTCTGAGTCTCTCTGGCTTCCTGTCTCACATGGGATTTCTTCCATATGTGCTCCTGCCAGTGTGATGCTGTCCACCATGGAGCCCTTGCCAGAGACCAAACTGGTAGGGCTACCTGATCTTGGTTTTTCAGTCTCCAGAACTGTGAACTCTTTTCTTTATAAAGTATCTAGTCTCAGGCATTTTGTTATAGCAACAGAAAATGGACTAAGACACAACCCATTCCCCTGTCAGTCCGTCCAACCATCCATGCATGCATGCATCCATCCATCCTCTGCCCGTCTCTCCACTCTTTCTACCCATTGCCCTCCTTTCCATCCCCCACAGCACATGCATGGGAAGAACCAGGCCCAGGACCAGCCACTGGAATCCAGATTCTGAATGTATCACTGATGACCGTTGTCGTTTCGTCTGTCAGTCCTTCTTCTTACCTACCCCTGCCCTGGTGCGTTTGCATCCTGACCAGGGTAGCCCCAGCTGTGAGCCAGGTCAGCCAGCAGCTCCTGGGAGTCTGGTGAGGGAGGGCGGCAGTGCTGGGTCAGCTCTGGTCCTTCTCCCTCCTGCCTTCCGGGTCGCTTTGCCCCCGTGACCCATCCTGCGTCCTCCCACAGACCCTCTGTGCCAGGCTCCATGCTGGCTTCGCTGCTGCTACTGCATCTCCTGGCTCTGTCTGGGGGGCTGCGCTGAGGGAGCGTGGGGCCTGTAGGAGGCAGAAGCCACACGGGAGGGACAGGGCGTGGCAGGGAGGCCCAGGAGGGCCAAGGGCCTGCCAGTGATCAGGCAGGTCCTGGGGCGGCTCAGGGGGGCGGTGGGAGGGAGGGCCTGGGATCAGGAGGCGAGGGAAGCAGGTCTGGGCTCGAGGGGTCACCTGGGCCTCACCGTCCAGGAGGAGGAAGGGCCAGCCACCAGGACTGCCTGGGCCTCCGGACCTGCCAAGGAGGTGAACCACAGCAGCTGACCATCTCAACCGAATTTAAGTAAGAGAGCCACTTGTGTGTTGACAATGACGCGAGGGACAGGGTGGACACAGAGTGCCAAGGCCATTGCCAGCCACTGCTGGCCCGTGACTTCTATGACCCACCACGGCGACTCCGGCTCCGGCTTCCTCTTCAAGCTTAGCCTGCGCGGTCTTCCTGAGGCCCTTCCCCGCGGAGGATAAGACTCCCCACGTGAGGCAAGCAGGGGGACCTGCTGAGGAGCCACCAGGGGAGAGGGATGACCGCCACCCAGATCCAGAGGGAGAGACTCAGGCGCCAAGGGATTCGGTGCCTTTCCAGGGTGGCAGGGCCTGTCGGTGCTGGTGGATCCAGGCTGCAACCCCAGGCACTGCGGCTGAACCCTGGCCGGCCCCTGGAGGGCCGGGCCAGCCACGCGGCTCCTGGGGTCCCAGCTCCGCCCCGTCTGTGCCGTCCGCTGGCCGGGCACCAGTGCAGGTGCAGCGGGGTGGGCGTGGGCGGGTCTCCTGCCCTCCTCGGTGCTGGGCTGCATTGTGCAGGGTGGCCCATGCTGGGGCCCGCTTCCTGGGGAGCCACGAGGTCAGAGTGTAAGTGTGGCCGCAAGGGCCTTGCAGGGGCCTGGCCGGCAGAGGTTCCCTTTCATGGTGACCTCTGTGTTCCTGTTTCTCCACCCCCGAGTCATGCTGAGCGGGGAGTTTTGATGCTCATGATTTATTTTTTCTCCAAGAAGAGACTCCAGCTGGCTGCTTCTCTCTGCGCCTCCCCTGCACTCTGGCCTGTGTCCCTCCAGTGTGGCAGCCCTGGTCAAGCAGGCAAGAGGCTGAGCACAGGGGTCCCCCAGCTGTCGTGACCCAGGAGCCGACAGTGGGCCAGGACTGACTGTGACGGGAGCTCTGCTGGTCTCGCCCACGAGGCCCCAGGGGACATTTTACTGCTGTCCTCCTAGCAGGGACAGCTGCATGGCGTGCGGTCAGCCCTGAATGAACCTGAATCCCTGTAAACACACTGGACAGAGGGCCTCTGTGCAGGGCTCAGGAACCCAGGTGTGCTCGGCAGGAGAGGTGCGGGGCTGGAGGGGGCTGCAGTGAGGCCCTGCGACGCCCAGGGGTCCACTCAGACCTGTGGCCCATCTCCTGCGTTGCTTTGGATGGAAAACCTGGGGTGCCGGGGGGCTCTGCTCAGGGAGCCCAGCCTCCAGCATGAGTGCAGATGGACGGGGAAGCTAGAGGCCGAGGGGGGATGCCCAGCAGCCCCACAGGGAGGGGCGAGGCCAGGGACAGCCACAGCCTGGGCACAGGTGTCAGGGAGGGCGTGGCCAGTGCTGATTCTGAGAGCTTCCTGGTGGCCCTGGGCTGGTGGGGACAGGAGGAGGGAGAACACGCTGTGGGACTGACCTGTCACCCGGCAGCTGGCCACTGAGTGCCTCCTCTGGGCTCCAGCCCCTGAGACAGGAGTGGCCTTCTATCCACCACCTTGGGGGCATCTGCCAGGGGTTGCCCGGACCCCAGCCATCAGCCTCGGCGACTCTGGGCAGCAGAGGAGGGCGGGCAGAAGTGCCAGCCCGTGTGGAGTGGAGACGTGGCCTGCGTGCCCTCCAACCTCCGAGCGTGGAGGCAGCTCTGGAGAACTCATCTGAAATAGATATTTCTCTCCACCGCCGGAGGGATTTATTGACAAAACTAGCCATCTATTAACATTATCTTGGGACTCTGCGCTGCGGAGAATAGACGCTATAAATCTTAGTTGTATAAAAACCCAGGAGCTAGAAGGCTTCAGAGGAGGCAAATAGAAAGGCCCGACAGTTCAGACCTGTTTATTTTACTTAGAGGGAAGAACATTCTGTACCCAGCCAGGCAGGAAATGGCTTTTGGGGACGGCCACTTAGCCCAGCTGTTGGCCCTGAAACTGTGGGAGTAATCGCTGCCCGCAATTAGAGCAGGCAGCTCCAAGGGCTGCGTGTTGTTGCGGGTGAGGGAAGTTTCTGGAAGAGTCAGGCCTGAGACCTGAGGCAGGTGCCCAGGGGCCTGCTGGGAAGGAAGATGCCAGCAGCAGGTTGTGAGCTCAGGCTCCCACGTCTGACCAGAGGCCCCGGTCCTGCTGCCCGGGGCAGTCCTGTGTCGCCAGGGCCTGGCTCTTGCAAGCGCCTGGTCTGGGTGACACACTGCAGCACCCCATCCCGACCCTCCTGTCGCTCTGCAAACAGCTGACTGCGGGCCCAGCTTGTCTCCCGGGCCCGAGGAGCCTCTGCAGTGCCGTATGAGCGTGGGCACTGGGCATCGGGCAGTGCGCTGGTGCTCTTGTCCCTGCGGGCCGTGGGGGGCCCTGCGGGGTGCAGGACGGAGCAGGGCTCGCGGGCTTGGTTCCAGGCCCGTCCTCCTGCTTGCCAGCCCACCACCCTGGGAAACCTGGCGACCTCTGTCTGCGTGTCCTCAGGATGGACGTCACCTGAGCTGCTACCCGAGGTCAGCAGAACGTCGACAACAGACTCGGCGCTGACTTTTCAGGCTGCTGTCGCCTGTCTGTGGCTTAAAACGGTGGAAAGCCCTTTCCCTGCTCTGGAGGCTGGGGCGGCTTCCAAGTGCTGGGGCCGTGTGCCTTCCTGAAGGCTCTGGCGGAGGCTCTGCTGCGCCTTCTGGCGTGGTGGGCAGCTCTCGGGGTCCTGTGGCTCCCAGCTGCCTCGCCGCGGCCGCCTCTGTCATCACGCGGTGTTCTGACTTGCTGAGCCTCAGACTCGCTGGACGTTGAACCACCTGCTCCCCAGTGGCCTGACTTAACTAATGACCTCACGACCCTGTTTCCAAATAAGGTCACGTGCAGCAGTTCTGGGTGCAGGGCGGGGACGCAGGGCCAGGCCCTGGGGGGAGGGCCTAGTTCCTGCCCTGGTCCTGGGGAGGCAGGTGAACGCCTGGCTTGGGTCCCTCCTGGAGCCCGGGACCCCCGCCCGCCCCTCCAGCCCTTTCCTTCTCCTCCCTCCTGCCCTTCGGCAAGGTCCATCCTCTCGGCCTCGGCTCGTTGGTCTCTGGTGATGGCATCTGGCCCCAGCGGCTCTGGGGAGGAGGCCCCCGTGCCTGGGCCAGGCTTTGCGTGGCCTGGAGGAGGCCAGGCTGGTGCCGTGTGGCTCTCTGCTTGTGCTTCAGCCACACTGCAGGGTCCCTGAGCCTCTCTAATGTGCTGTAGAGGCACACGGGTCAGAGGGACCGGGCAGCAGCCCTGCAGGGCAGCAGTCCATCCCTGTGCACGGTGGCTGGAGGGGGACCCGTGAACACACGGGTCCGCTTGGCCCGGGAGTCCAACAGGCTCTTCGGTGCCTGTTCTGAGGTTGAGCGGTGCCCTCGCTGGTGCCCTCCCCGGTGCCCTTGCCGGTGCCCTCGCTGACCTGCACCGAGACGGAGGAGGGCTCTGCTGCAGGCACTCTGCCCAGTGGCTCCCAGATCATGGGTCAGTTCAAAATCGCCTCTCATAGCAGCTCCACGGGCTGTTACCTTGCTGGCCACCCTGGGATTCCACCCCTTGGGAGTGTCAAGAAGGATCCTTCCAGACTCCTGAGAAATGCCAGAGGAATTGAGGATAAAATGGAGTGGTTTTGTCCCTTCCCTAGAGCCGGTCCTTTCTTTTGTCCCTCCTCCCTTTGAAATGAAGATGTGAAGAAAGACATGGGACAGGAGACAGCCCCGGCCCTGTGCCCGAGAGGAGGCTGGAGACTCCGATCCCACTGCAAGGAGCGAGGCCTGGACCTGCCGACCGACCGGCAGGCTCTCCAAGGTGGCTCCCAGGCCTGGCGCTCAGCAAGTCTGTCTTCCTCCCTGTGAGAAACGGACGTGGCCTTTCCCGGGTGAGAGGTGACTCAGAGAAAGGCAGTGATAATTAATATCGATGCGGCTTCAAATGTTAAAAGTTAGAATTAAGTAAAAAAAAAGAGGATGGGGTCACATGTAACCAATTAAACTTCAGCGTGTCCGCGGCCTCTCGCCCACTCGGGGCAGGACCGTCCTCTTCGGCTCTGCCAATTAATCTCACCTCACCTTCCTCTGCAGCAGAGCCGAGCTCTCTGCAAATTGAAGGGAAAGGAGGATCTGCGGGTCGCAGACACATGGACCAGCTCCCGTGGTGCCAGCACCGGGGAGGAGGGAGCGCCGATCAATTTGCAGGGCTGAGCCGAGCCGGCCCTGGGAGGAGAGGCGGGCGCAGCGCCCAGGCTGGCGTGAGAATTAACGAAGGCGGCTTGGAAGACCAGCGAGGGCATTTGAAATGAAGCCCAGCGGGTTGCGGGAGCTCAGGATGGATTTCAAAATGCAGAGATTGTGGGCCATGGGCTAATGATCTCGCAGGGCCGGGCTGGGAGGCCGTGTGCAGGCAGCTCCAAGTGGCCGGTGGGGGTGGAAAACCTGCCAGGGGTGCTGGTTTGGCAGAGGGTTGTCGCCTGGGTCCTGGCCTCCCCCACTTGGTCCCCTGGCTGCGACTGCTCTTTTGGGTTGCAGATTTAGAAGCAGTGGGGTTTTGGGGGATCCCACCTGCGGGGAGCAGGGGTGGTGGGGAGGGGCCCTGTGGGGCCACACTGCCTTCAGAGGGCCCGCCTGGTCTCTGGTGTCCACACTCCAGTCCTGGATCGCCTCTGCATGTACGCTACCCCGCCCCTGCCAAGACAGCCCAGCGAGGAGGGTCCCGACTCACGGCCATGGTAGAGGAGGCCACTGGCCTGAGCAGCACAGCCAACCTCTGGGAACATGGCCGGGACTGGCGATGGCCAGGGGCCCTCAGGAAGGGTGTGGCAGGAGCGCTTGGGACCGGCTGCTGGTGGCGGGAGGGTGCTTGTTGGGAGCTGGCAGGGTTGGCGAGGAGCAGACTGTGCCCGGGCAGAGGTTGAAAGGCAGTGGGGGGCCTGGGGGGGTTTCCGTGGGAGGCACAGCGGGGCCAGATCAGAAGGACCCCCGTCCTGCTAAGAGGCCGCCCTTGCTCTGGGGCCACTCGAGGTGTGACTGGGGTCCTGGCCTGGGCTGCGGGTGCTTTTCCTGGCACTCCTCGGAGTAGAGGTGGGGTAGCCAGCCTCGGGGTCACCGCCTGGGCACTGGCCTCACCGAGCACCGGCCCTCATGATGGACCCTGTAGGGGTTTCAGTGAAGTTAGAGGGACTGCAGGGTGTCCCGGGGCGAGTGGCTTCTGCCCCAGCTGACGGGCACAGGTGCCAACCTCCCCTTCACACCTAGGGGCAGCCACCATTCCCCACCTCCGGTCTGGGACAGGACTGGCCAGCCCTGGCTGGGACGTTTGGCCTGCTGGTCAGGGTCGGTGTGGTCAGCTTGCTCCTGCTGCCTGTGGCCTCAGGTCCCCCAGCAGGCCAGCCTTGACATGGACATGGCACCGGGCCAGGTGTGCCGGGGAGCGTCGCAGGGCCGCCCGCCCTGAGGGGAGAGCTGCCGGGCCCTGTCGAGGGGCTGTGCTCCGTGGCCCTGCTCCCACAGAGGTGACGCAGGTGGCAGTTCTCCCCTGCGCCAGAGCAGCGAGTGGGCAGGGCCTGGTGGCCAGGGGCTCCAGGGGCGTGGGGTTGAGGCCTTCGCCGGTCTCTGAGCAAGAGTCCGTTTCACAAAGTCCACCTCTTTGTGGAAACTCGGGGCTCATTACGCTTTTTCATCTAGAGCGGCAGACGGCAGGCGGGCTCCCTCCGGCTGAGTCTGTGAGCAGGCCAATTGCGAGCCGTAATTAAGGGGATTTGACAAGAATCAAAGAAGACTGGTCTCCTCTGGAGGCTTGGGGAGTTAATTACCGGTTGGTGCCCTGCCATGATAGGTGTGAGAGACACCGGCGTGGGGGTCGGCTTCTGCTGGGAGACGCAGTGAGAGCGCGTGAGCCAGGCCCCCACCGCTGGGCACCCGAGGGATGAGAGGAGACCTTGAGCTTCTCCTGTCGACGGCACGCGCGCTTCCCCGAGACCCTGCTGCGCTCCGCTGGTGACCCGGGCTCAGTGTGGGCTCCTAGCGCCAGGTCCCCGCAGCCCCACTGGGGCTGAGCAGGGTGCCGAAGGCACGGCAGACGGAGGAAAGCCGAGGAGGAACAACCGTGCCTGTCGGCCTTGGGACGGCTGGCCCGAGACCACGGGGAGCCAGCTGCGGTACCTCCGCTCCCGACTCCTGCCGGCGCGCGCTGCTCTTCAACAGCAGCCTCCCCGAGCGGCTCTCCAGGGGACCCTCTTCTCTGCCCTCCTCTTGCCTCTGGCGTTGCCTCCTCTGCTTCTGTGGCTGACACTCTGGAACACCCTGGGAGTCTCTTCCTAGTCCCTCCCCGTCCCCACCCAGGAGACGGCCCTCACGTCTGCCTTCTGAAGGCCCAGCTTGCCGGCCCTGCACGGGGCTCCATTGTCCTCAGCCTTGGCCCAGGAGGAGCCCTCAGGAGCACCTGCGCCTGGCTTTCACGGAGGTCCCGGCCCTGACACCTGCCCGGTGCAGAACTGCCCTGCTGAGCCAGCCTGGTCAGCCGAGGACCCGAGCGGGATGGGGTCTCTGCTGGAGGCCTCTGGGTTCTGGAACCAACTGTCAGGCAGCAAAGGCTGACGGATAAACCTGGCTGCACCCTGGTCTCCCTGTCTACTGCATATCGAGCGACTCTTCCTCCGCAGCCCTCCCTCACCCCAGGTCTGGCCCAGGGTCCCCTGCGTGCTGCCCGGCCCTTGCTGCACTGTGTCCTCGCTGTCCGTCCCCAGCTCCCTGTGGGCATGCGTGTGTGAGACGGGCCCCACCCTCCCTGGAGCTGGGACTTTGTGCTGCCTGCTGTCCATCCCTGGCTCTGCCTGAGGCCTCAGGGGTGCAGACCACACACTCTCCTCCGTGGACCGGAGCCCTGGGCATGGGACCTGGGCTCCCCAGCCCCTCCCCAAGCTGGACGCCTGCTTCGCTGTGACAGCAGGCACATCTCTCTCCCTGCCTGACCCTCAGGTCCTGCAGCCGGGTGGATGTTCAGGTGCTGCGGGCAGCTAGGCAGGGCTCAGGGCCTGGTGTGGCAGGTCTTGGCCAGGCTGCCTGCCTCCTGGTGCTCAGCAATCCCACCAGGCTCGTTACCCCGTCCAGTGTGCCTCTCGGGCCTCAGTTCCTCACCTGCAGGGCGGGGGCACCAGCACAGCTGCTCATAGTGGCGAAGGCGAGAGAGGACCGCGGCACCCGGGGCCCCCTGAGACTCCCCCAGAGCAACGCCGGGCCTCCTCAGGGCCCCAGAGACTCGGGGCTCTTCAGGTGGCCCTGCCACTCAGCAGGTGTGGCCTTGTCCCGTCTTCCCTGGGGACGGTGGCCCAGCTCTGACTGGAGTCGGAGGCCCACAGAGGGCTGGGGCTGGAGGGCGGTGCCGCTGGGCCTCACTCTGCGAGAGGGAGGCTGTCCCGAGGGGACGCAGGCCACACTCAGTCCCTGGCCCAGCGCCCAGCCCAGGCACCAGGGAAACTGAGGCAGCAGCAGGACGAGGAGCGGGCTGCCTGCTCTGTGCCCTGGACAGGCGGCACCGTGACCCCTGGCCAACGCCCCTGAGGGAGAGGGGAGCGTGAGTCCTGGGGTGTGGGCCTGCGGGAGTATCTGCCAGGCCGGGTGCTGTGGGACGGTGCCTCGCAGCCCGGGCCCCACCACTTCCACGGGGCTGAGGCTGCTGCCCTCCCTGCAGGCCAGGTGCCTGGGGGCTTCTGTCCCTGAGCCAGTGCCGGGGGCCGCTGGCTGCCCCGGCACATCCTCCTAGTCCCCCGGGCACTCCCTCTTTCTTTGCTGGTGTGGGGTGCACACTGCCCTAGGTGGGGCCTCTGGGGGCGGGGACGCCGGCTGGGACGGATGTTCTAACCAAAGTGTCCGGCCAGGCCAGCGGGTGCCCGGTGCGCAGGCGGCCCGTGGGCCCTGGGGCTTGCTGCGGCCTGGCAGGGCCCATGGGACTGGCTTTGGCAGGAGCAGGACGAGCTGGGGGTGAGTGGAGGGGCCCTGGCAGGGAGCGGTCACTGTCTGTGGCCCAGGCGCTCCTTCCCCGCCCCTGAGCAGTGGGGCTGCAGGGTCTGGGGTGGCCAGTGGCCAGGTGCTCCCTGGGGACCCAGCCTGGGCTAGTGTCTGCTTGTGAATAGGAGGCCAGCGGGCCCCAGGCATGTCCCCCAGAGCAGAGTCGTGGGTGAACTGTGGGCGAGCTGGGGTCAGACTGGCCCCTGGTCACAGGGTGCATGCGGCAGTCCGCCTAAGTGGCCCGCGTCTGCCCCTCTGGTGTTTGTCTTCTGCAGAGTGGCCTTGGGTGAGGATCAAGTGGGTGTTTGGCCCGGTTCATGAGCTTGCCCACTCGGTGCTGACCAGGCTCTCCTAGGTCATTCGTCACGAGCGAGGACACAGGCTCAGGGAGGCCCTCTAGGTGAGACCAGACCCCTGGTCTGGAGCCAGCTACCGATCCCCAGGCCTGTGGCTGGGAAGTCTCAGCCCTGTTCACGTCCTGCCAGACCTGGGCACTCGCGGCCACTTGCGGGGACTCAGGAGGGCAAACGCTGGTGAACGTCCACAGACTTAGTGTCCGGCAGTGTGAAGAGAAACGCTAAGTGGCAGAGAGAGTGAAGGCGGATCTAGGTAAGACTCCAAAACAAAACCCTCCCCAAATTTAGAATCAGGTGCTGCGCCTGCCACAGGGTATTGTATTTGAAATGGCCCCAGGGAATTCCTGGGTGGAGCCCCCTCCCGCCCTCCCCTCCCCCTCCCCCTCCCCCTTCCTCTCCCCCTGGCTGCTAAGAAACTCCAGCAGGTGGCTGGAGGGACTTGCCCCAGGTCACTGAGGGCTGTGGCAGAATCTTGCCCACCATCAACCAGAACTCAGACAGGCGAGTCTCCAAGTTGAACCTGGGGGCCCTCAGTCTCCCAACCTCCCAACCCACCCTATTCTCCCGTTGACAAATACAGTGCTGGGATTTTTTTGTGATGATAAAAATGGATTTTGAATCTAATTGAACTTTTTATATCAAATATTTCAAAATAATGATGACGTTCTCCTTGCCGTCTACAGATGGTGCTTCCAGAATGTTCATAACTCTTCCTTAGGAACCAATGAGAACCCCCACTGAACAGCACCGTGAGTTGTTTCCTATTTTTTCCAAAGATGACATTTTTGCTTTGGGTCCATAAACTCTATTATTAAACATCTTCATATTGTCATGTATTTCTTGCAATTTTTAAGTTCATCTTGGTGCTCAAAGATGCCCTTGGTCAGCTGTTCCTGAAGTCGGTGACTGCCTCAGGACATTTGCAGAGCCGGCCCTGTGACTGCGACGCTTCAACCCAGCGCTCCTGCGGTGGCGGGCCTGCTGTGAGGAGCCAGGCTGGAGTCTGACCCGATTCTCGGGGGGAGCTGGAGACAGCTGGATGCAGGGCAGCTGGTGTTTACTGAGTTCCCTATTTCACCACTTCAGATCCGTAGGCGTATTCTGCAGAGAGAACTTGAGCTTGGAGTTTTCAGAGTAAACTCTCCTCCTTCCCTCTCAGCAGCCACACTGTCTGCGCGTCCAGGTGCGCGTGGCCGCGGAGACTTTCATTCACAGGCGGGGTCCGCTTTCCTTTTTGGAGACCGAGGTGCTATTCCTCTACAGTCTCTCCTCAGAGACTTGGTGCTGCGGGCACAGTGCTCTCCTCTGTGCGTCCCCGGTCTCCCCGGTTCCCAGGCCCTGGTACCTCTGGGCAGAGCCCCCCAGGCAGCCGGGGTGGGCCTGGAAGATCTGCTCCAGCTCCGGTCCCAGGGTGTCAAGAAGCCACAGTGCTTCCAAAGCCCTGGTAGAGTGAGCCGATGGCCTGCTTCCTGTTCCCCTTAGGAAGGAGAAAGGGCCAGACAGAAAACACCCTCCCCTCCCCTCCTCTGTGTTCCTCAGCTTCTGTCCTGGACCCATATTCTGTTGGATGAACTGCACAGAAACCAAGATCCAGCTAAGTCCACCTGAGCTCTCTCAGTCCACCCGAGCTTGCCTAAGTCACCAGGGGTCACCTAAGTCACCAGGGGTCACTTAAGTCACCAGGGCTCACCTAAGGTCTCCATGTACACTGGCTTCCATCCCTCCAGGGTGTCTCTCCTGCCTCCCACTCGTCTGCCCCCTGCTTCCTGGGTCCCTGTCTTCCTGTTCCACTGGAGCATGGTGACCAGACGCAGGTGGGCTACACCAGCTCCCAACCTAGGAGCCAACCTCCTTGACCCTGGAGGGTCTCCCACTGGTACCTGCCTTGCTCTTCCACCGGCCACCAGGACAACCCCTGCCCTTCCCCTTTCTGCCACCAAAGTAAACACAGGTGTCCCTGCTACCTATCGAAAACTGGTTCCAGGGTCCCCGCAGATACCAGACCCATGGACGCAGAAGTCCTCGGGGTCTAGCACAGCCTGCTGATTGGTGCAGAGCTGCCGTACACTTCAACATCTCCAGACCACCCCAGTGCCTGGCATGCTGGAAACGAGCCTAGACAGCAGGGAAAGGTATTATGTAGGGAATAATGACAAGAAGAATATTGTCTGTATAACGTTTAAGAAGAACGGTTTTTATTTTTTTCCTGAATATCCTGGATGGGAGGTTGGCTGGAGCCACAGAGGCAAGACCTGCAGACACGAGGGCTGTGTTCTATCTACTCCGCCTCTTAAGCAGTCGCTTCCTGATTATGTAGCTTATTTTATTTAATAACATGCCACAGCTTTGCCACATGGGTAGGTACCCTTAAATACTGTGGCTCAGTTTTGCATGATCTAAATATTTATGTAGATGAAATGACGCAGTCCGTATATTTGTGTTTGGCTTGTTGGACTCAGTGCCATGTTTTGAAGATTAATCCATTATGCTGTGTGCAGCTGGAAAGTACTGCTTTTCATTGCCATGTATCAAGATTTATTTATCTGCTTTGCTGTTGAAGAATGTTAGGGTTTCCATGTGTTCATGCAGATTTTCCCTCTAGATGGAAACCGGGGAGCTCACTTGTTGGCCACAGAGTATGATCTGAGGCACCCTGACCTTCTCCCGGGAGTCCCCCACAGGGGTGCTGATGAGTGTCCCCCTGGACTTGGTAGTCAGCTCTTTTGAGGGTTTGTGGTGACTTCTCACTGAAGGTGTAATGTGCTTTCCTGGTCACTAGCTCGCCCTGGTGGGTGACCAAGCACTTCGGGATGGCCTTGTTGAAGCGTCTGACCCACTTTCCACCTGAATTTGCAGGAGTGGCTTATTTACTTTATATATGAGATCTTTGTCGGTTATATGTGCTGCAAATATTTCCTGCTAATGCTGGTTTCACCTCTTGGCTCTCTTGCTGGTGTTTTTGGACGAAAAGAAATACTTAATTTTTATGTGGGCAAATTTATCCAACTTTTCCTTTATGGTTATTGCATTTTCAATCTTGCTGGAAGATCTTTTCCTATCTGAAAGTCACAGCGATGTTCTCTCACATCTTTTAAAAGCTTTATTAAGTGTTTTGACTTTTGCTTGTGGATCTTGGTCTGTCCGGAATTGCTTTTTGTGTCTGAGGGAGCTGGCGTCATTTGACTGCCCCCTGCCCCCATGCTGGTGACCGTGGACTCAGAGCCTCGCCTCTTGGTTATTTTGCAGAGCAGGAGGGCTCAGCAGGGTCTGCGTCTGGCTCCCTCCCTTTCCATGGCTGCAGGCCCTGCCCTGACTGCGATTCCAAGCTGTGTGATCTGTGGCCTGTGGCAGAGTGAGCACCCTCAAGTTCTCTGACTGGTCAACAGGATCTGGTCTCTTCTTGCTTTTTGAATTTTCATGAAACATTTAAAACTAACATTCCAAGTTCCTCAGAAATTCTCTTTTGAACCTTGGTTGGTGCCGCCGGGGGTCTGTAAAGGTGAGGTACAACACCTGAGCACCATCGAGCCCTGCAACCAACGCAAGTGTGCTTTCGCCATTTCTGAGGGTTTTGACATTTCTCAATAATGTTTTTTTAAAATTTGTTCTGATTACTTATGCATGACAGTAGAATGCATTTTGACACATTGTACACACATGGAGCATAACTTCTCATTCCCCTGGCTGTACATGGTGCTGAGTCACACCAGTAGTGTAATTGTACGTGCCTACAGGGTATAATGTCTCATTCTACTGTCCTCCCCACCCCCTACTCACCTCTGCACAATCCAAGTTCCTTCATCTGCCCACTATGGATCAACGTCCGCTTGACAGAGAAAACATTTGGCCTTTGGTTTTTTGGAATGGCTTATTTCACTTAGCATGATATTCTCTAATTCCATTCATGGACCTGCAAATGCCATAATGTCATTCTTCTTTAAGGCTGAGTAATATTCCATTGTGTATATGTACTGCATTTTCTTAATCCATTCATTTGTTGAAGGGCCTCTAAGTTGGTTGCATAGTTTAGCTATCTCAATAATGTTTTATAGTTTCCTGAATAAAGACCTCTTACATTTTGTTAGACTTATTTCTTCCTCATATTTTAAGATTGTAATTTTTTCCTGGTCCTTTATCATGACAGTATAATTTGTGTACAATAAATTAAACAGGATGCAGAATATGGATCAGTGAGTTCTGACACATGTCACACTCAATTAACAGAATCTCAGTCCAGGAATTTCTTCGGTGCCTCTTTCTGAGCAATCGTGCCATCCTTCCTGCTGAGGTGATCTCTGGGGATCAGATTTGCTTGTTCTAGAACTCTGCACAAATGGAACCTGTGGCACCTGCCTGTGGTGTCTGGCTTCTGTCGGGCTCCTGTGCGCTCCCGGTTCCTGTGGTTGGTCTTTTGACTGGAGGCTGGTTTCTGCTGGTGTGAACATCATCATTTTTTTTTTTTTTTTTTGCGGTGCTGGGGATCGAACTCAGGGCCTTGTGCTTGCGAGGCAAGCCCTCTACCAGCTGAGCTATCTCCCCAGTCCCTCATCTTTTGTTTTTATTCACCCATTGATGGTTATTGGGTTGTTTTTAGCTTTCAGCAGTTATGAACGGCACTGCTGTAAACTTTCTGGAAAAGGCTTTGTGTGGACATGCCACTTCTTTTCTTGGGTAAAGATTTGGAAATGGAAAGTCCAGTCCTGGTTTTGTTGGGCTTCATAAGGAAACGCAGGGAATTTCGCACCCGCCCTAGGTGTCGGCGCAGCCCCCACTGTGTTGGTGGTTCTTGGCCTCCTGGATCTGGCCTCCGTGTGTGTGCAGTGATGTTCTTCCTCTCTCTGACACGTGTTCCGCTGACCCCATGGCGCTGAGCATGGTTCCTATGTTTACTGACCACTCCTATCTTCTTTCGGTCACTGCAAGCCACTGGGTTAAGGGATACTGTGTGCACCGTGCCGCTCTCCGTTCAAATGTGCAGTGGATGGATTCTGGCAAATGTCTCTGAGCGCAGCCTCCACCCGCAGAATGCAGAGTATCTCCATCACACAGACGTCCCCCACTCTCCTGGGTCAGTCTCGATGCTGGCCTCCAGTCCTGTGCAGCCCCGACCTGCTGGTGGGTGCTCCAGAGGCGTTTGTTCTAGAATTCTGCGCTGCTGGAGCCCTGAGGCCGGTGCTGCGTCTGGATTCCTTCCCTGGTGCTGTTGGGGCCAGTGGCTGCTCTGCGCCTGCCGTGCTTGCTGGATGCTGCTGGCTGCCTGCCACCTGCCGTGTGCGTCCCTGCGCTCTTGGAAGCGACCCTCCCTCGTGGGTTTGCAGCACTCTGCTCACCCTCCCCTCAGCCACCTGAGCCCACTCCCAGGTTGGCTCTACGGATGGACAGATGGACGCAGCTGTCGTGAGCACGGATGGGTCATTAGCCTTAGAAGACCAGGTGAAAAGTGAAAGGCGCCCAGACAAACTGCTCAGGACGGGAACTCACGCAAGAGATTTTATCAGGCAGAGGAACAGCGTCTGCCCTGGAGAGAGAGAGAGCGCATGGCAGGGAGCTCCGCTGAAGTAGTTGAATTTCCCGGCTAAGGATGATCGGGCCAATCGCTGAGCAGTTAAAATTCTGGGCTAGGGATTAAGCCAGTGGCTGCCGAGCACAAGCTGGTAAGTGGACCAGCGACTGGCGAGGATCACAGACTGACAGCGGGGGTGCTGTCACATCCCCTTGCCTTCCCTGCCGGCGTGTCCTGCCCCCACCACCCAGGAAGGAGCCCCATGAGGTCCTAGGGTGTGCTGGTCGTAGGCAGCCCAAGGCCCTAGGCGAGAGCCAGACTGCAGGGCTGGCGGCCAGGCCAGGGGACATGGTGGGTTCACGCGGACAGAGCCCGTGCCTGCCCACCAGGCAGCCCACCCGGCGCTACATCAGGAGTGCCAGGGGCCACGGGGAGGCCCAGGAGCTTGAGGCGAGCCTGCTAACTCCCGTCCTCTCCGCTGGGCACTCTATTTTCACCCGTCCACACACAGAGGTGTGGCCCCGCATGGTCATGGTCAGGTTTGTCTTTCTCCCATAGCCCTTGGGTGTGCTCACGGGCCATTGCACCAGCGGCCTTTCCAACCTGGCCTGCGTTCCTGTTGTCCTCTGGGTGGAGCCTGAGGAGCGCTCCCTGTGCCTGGTCAAGGTCCCTGTGCGGGACACCCTCCTGCACCTGCAGCCTCCTCCTCCCCGCTGCGCTCTGGGCAGTGGGCAGTGCCTGGAGCCCTCTGCACCCGCGTGGCTTGCGTGGGGCCCGAGTGCTCCAGGGTCGTGGGGCTCCTCCCGGGGCCACAGCAGCAGGGGTCCCCCAGTGAGGACGGTGCGCAGTCTGGAGCTTTGTCCTTCGCCTCTCAGCTCCCGGCAGCAGCCAGGCCCAACCCTGCTGAGCGGCAGCGATGGACGCTGGACTGGCTGCTCTTGCCTGGCGCCCCGCGGGGAGGCGGTCTGCGCTCTGCCTGGACCCTGTGGCTGTGTCCTTGGCAGGCCTGTGTCATCTGGTGGAGTTCTCTTCGGTTCCCGCTTCACAGAACATGTTATCAAGACGGGTTAAACAGTGTCACTGGATTTTCTACATCTACGGAGAAGCAGAGTTTCCCCTACATCCCATGAACATATTGAATTACCTTACTTTTTAAATGTTAAATTAAGCTTGCATTTCTGGAATCCAATTCTAACATATCGATGAATTTGACTTGCTAAAATTTTTCTAAAGGTTTTGCATCTATATTCATGGAAAATATTGGTTGGTACTTATCCAATAACATCTTTAAGAGGTTAAGAAAGTTTTAATGTATTTTTAGTTGATACATAAAACCAAAAATTGTACATGTTAATGGAGTGTGGTGGGTGTTTCAGTAGTTCTAGACGTTGTGTGACATTTTACTTAGGTTGAGTGTGTCTACCAGGTTTTAGCAATGGTTAGTGCTGGGTTTATAAAATAAATTAAGATGTGGTTCTTCTCCCCCACCAGAAGGTAATGCAGGAGAATTGGGTTTACTTTTTCCTACTGCATGACACAATTCCTCAGGGAAGTGCCTGAACTCAGAGTGATTTTTGTGGGAAGCATTTTTGTTGTGAATTTAATTTCTTTAATAGTTCCAGGGCTGTTCAGATTTTCCATTTCTTTTTGTGTCAGTTTTGGTAGTTTGAGTATTTCAAGGAATTTGTCTACTTTATCAAAGCAGAGGAATTCATTGGCACGATGTCAGACTATTCCGTGTTAATCTTCTGACCGCGTTGGGATCTGTAGTAATGTCACATCTTTCCTTCCTGACCCTGCAAGCTTGCTCTCCTCTCCACAGTCTTCATCAGCTGAGATAGATGAGTGTTTGGTTTTATTGATTTTCCATTTTTCTTTTTTTTCAGGGGGTTGTGTTATTCATTTTCTCCATTTTTTATCTACTTTATTTCTGCTACAAACTTTATGTTTTTGTTCTAATTACTTTGTATTTAGTGTTATTTTTCTCTAACTTCTGGAAGTGAAGCATAAGCTCATCAATGTTGAACTTTTAAATTTTCCAATGTCAACGTCTAAAACTCTGAATTCTCCTCTATATAGTGCATTAGCTGCATCTTGCAAGTTTTGATAATTTCCTTTTCTTATTCCACATAATTCATTTTCTAATTTCTCTTAGGATTTCTTCTTTGAACCAAAGATTATTTGGATGTATATTGTTTAATTTTAAAATATTTGGGAGATTTCCCAAATATTTTAATATTTTATTGATTTCTAATTTAATTGTTTTTATAAAATTTGTGTTTTAATACCACTGTAATTTCTTTAAGGCAGAGGGAGATGTACAGCCCAGTGTGTGTGCTGTCCTGGTGGGGGCTTTGTGTGTGTTTTGCTGTCCTTGTTGGAGGGTTCTGTTAGTGTCACCTGGGCCCAGCCTGGTTGATGACATTGTTTACCTGAGTCTTCTGTGCCCTCACTGGTGTGGTGCCCACAGGTTGTACCAGCCACTCTGTGAAGAGTCCTGGGATCTCCCGTTATGGCAGTGGCTCAGTGTGTCCTGGCAGGTCTGTCAGTGTTTGTGCACTTTGCAGCTGTTTCTAGGTGCCTCCTTAATGAACTGTCCCACTTACCATCAGGATGGTCTCCTCTTATCCCTGCTACAGCTCACACTTCATGGCACGCATTTTCCATCCTTTTTGATTTTACTCTTTTTACATGCCTTTAGATTCAAAGAAGATTGTTGTGGACGGATCAGGTCCTGAGTGACAATTACACTTAATGCGGGTATCAACGTGGTTGGTTTAAATCTACCCTGCTGACTGAATCTACCTCGTTTCTAATTTGTCCTTTCTCTTCCTGCCTTATTTTGGATTATTTTTTTACTATTCTGCTGTGTCTGCAATATTGGCATTTTGCCTGTGACATTTGATTTCAATGTTTAGTGGTTGCCTTGGAGTTTGCAGCTGGTGCCTCCAGCTCACCAGGCTCTGCTCCGAGTGCGAGCCCCGCCCTTGCCCTGTCCTGCAGAGCCTCATGGTGGCGCACAGTCACCGCTTCCTTTTGTCCGGTGAGCACGTCATGCTGTGCATTTTACTTCTACTTCTGTTATAAATCTCCGAATATGTATTTTCACTGCAGAGTCAATTTTTAAAAGAAAGTTTAAAAATCAGAAAAAAGTGTTTTGATTCTGTTCACATATTTACCATTTCTGCCGTTCTTCATTCCCTTGAGGACCCGTCTTTACCTGGTACTGTTATTATTATTTTACCTAAAAACTTTTTATGATTTTTTCAGGGCAGGTCTAGGGGTAACAAATTCTCCCAGTTTTTGTTTATCTGAGAAGCTGTTTATTCTACTTTCTTTTATAGGATTTTCTTGCCTCCTATTTTCTTTTTCTGAGGGCGGTCCTGGTCAGCTTTTAGCACCAGGGGACCCTCGTCTTAAATCTCTTCTTCTCTTTCCTTTGGAAGAGCTTGCCAAGCCGCGACGCTTTCCTCGCTGTGCTGGAAGGACTTCCGCTGGGGATGCCGCTGCTGCCGTGCACTGGTGGGAGGGGCCGTGGGACGCCGGTGCCCAGCCCGTCCTCATCCACAGCACAGGCTGCGGCCCTGGAGAGCCAGGCGATGTCGGCTGGGCCCCATCTCCTCCCCTCGTTGGGGTCTGTCCTGCTCGGCGCTTGCCGTAGCACACGGAGTGATGGCTTTATGTGTTTGGCTGGCTTCTGGTCGTTGGACGTGAGAGGGCAAACTGTACTCGGGCTGCGAGTCCCTCCGCGTGCTGGTCTCCCTGGAGGGTTAGGGCTGCCTCTCCTCGTCATGGTCTGACCAGGAGGTGCTGACCTGCGCCTCTCTGCTTCTCTTGATCGGCTCCACAGGTCTGGGCAATGCTTTTGGTCGGGTGGGCAATTTCCCACCAATACCTCTTCGAATGTGGGTAGATAGGAAGGCGCCCCTGTCTCCTTGCTCCTCTCTCTGGGGACACTGAATGCACAGTGGCAGTTTTTGTCCTGGTGCTTTTCCTTTGATTTCTGAGGCCCTGGCTCTGCCATCCAGATCCGCGGCTGAGGTGCAGTTGGTTAATCTATGTTAAAGCATCTGAATGATCTATTGATTTGCTTAAAAGAGAAATCCCGGGAGGAAGATACTCTCAATTATCTTCCAACCAATCCCACATTCAGCTTGGACATGAAGACTTTTTCCAAGTGAGATTCGAAAGTAAGACTTTCACACTGAAGGGAACTCTTTGTACTTCACTGGCCTGGGATGGTTAGAAATTTCAGCGGCAGCAGTAGCAGCACCTGTGAGTCCAACCCCGTCCAGGGCCCGATGGCCTTGCAGCTGCCAGCCCAGGACAGGGCGCCGGCTGAGCCGGAGCAGCGTCAGGCCCTGACCACAGCTGCAAGGTGTGCAGGGCCCTGTGCTCACTGCTCGCTGCCTGAGGGCAGAGTGGCAATCTGCCTGGGGACGGGGGTGACTTCTGCGGGGAGTGGCGTTTGTCCAGTCCTGAAATACCTGTGGGCGTGGTACTGTTCTGGGTTCTCCAGAGAGACTGAGCCAGGGCAGCCAGGTGCAGCCAGGTGCAGCCAGGTGCTGCGTGAGGCTTCCCCATGCCTGCCTGACACGGTCCCACAAGGCTGTTGCCCAGTGAGATGGTGCCATCTTGGTCTGCGTGCGCTCACCCTATGATGCTGGCACAGCGATGACATGGCCCGAGGACATGTTTCTTAGCAGGTGAACCTGTCGTTGAGCATCAGGTAACTGTGCGTGTGTGCGCATGAGACGGAGCGAGCAGCAGGGATGCTTCCGGGAACTGGCGTAGGCGAGGTTGGCAAGTGTGGAATCTGCGGAGCCGGCCAGCAGGCTGGAGACGGGAGGGAGCTTGTCAGCCTGAGTCTGAAGGCCAGGGGCGGGCCGGACTCCCCTTCCCAGGAGGACCGCAGGCGGCTCTAGTTAGATCTTCACTTGATTGGATAAGGCCCACCCACCAGTGGGCAGTGGGCAGGGATCTGTGTGACAGAATGAAGACAGACTACCTGCGTGGCCACTCTGGTGCTGTTCTGTCCTCAAGGGCTCTCCTGCCTGTCTTACCACCCTTACTGCTGAGAGCCCAGGACATTCCACGGCCAGGCTGGAGGACACACTGCAATTTCTGCATATAGGCAGGTGCCCAGGGCACTGTGGCCAGGGAGAACTTGCCAACGAACGAGTGACCAAGTCACGAGAAAATGAGTGAGCAAGTCCTGGGCTCCCTGGCCGGGGCCCCTTCCACACGTGGGGGTGCGAGGGGCTCGTGGGACTGAGGACGGGCTCTGCAGTCTGTGAGCACTGCCAGCCCAGCGTGCTTCTGCCGGCCTGGCCCTGCCCTCAGCCTGGACCCCCGGACACGCGTTCCCACGCTCTCCTCTGAACATGGCCTAGTGTCGCTCCCAGGCGCGTGTGGCCATGTCCCTGGAGGGGATGGAGTCAGGGTCTTGACAGTGCTTGGCAGTCTCAGGGCTGGGGGCCCCAAAGTGCCTAGAACTCCCTGCTGACCACACCTCTGCCTTGTGGGGACAGCTCGGAAGCACCAGCCAGGTAGAACGTGTCATCCGTGGCTTTCTCATTCTACGACTGGCCCAAGGCCTGCTCCGCCTGGCTGGGCTGGAGCATGAAGCTTAGGTCAGAGGCTCCACCAGGGCTGCCGTGTCCCCTCCACCACGCTGGGGTCTTGGGCTCCTATCCCTGGCTGGTTGCTGGAGGGCAGATGAGCTTGAGGCATCTGCCTGCCCTCCAGGGAAGGGTGCGACTGTGTGCTAAGGAGGCAAACCCCAAGGCATGCTCCCCGTGGGTGAGCACTGCAGAGGGTGGGAGGGAACGGGGAGGGTGACCAGCCACCCTGAGGGGTCAGCCTGGGCTGACTCCATCACCTGCACCTGGAGCTGGGGAGGAGGCCGAGCAGAAATGGGGTGCCCTTCAATGACAGTGACCCTGCCTCTGGGTAATTCAATGTCCTTTGCTTGGTTCCTGCTGGTCAGAGGCCATCCAGGAACCAAGTGGCTTAAAACAATACCCAAAGGTTTAGCTCATGATCCAGAGGGCAGCCGTTGGGCTGGGCTCAGCTGGGCGGTTCTTCTGGCCTTGAAGGGGCATCCTCCCTAGAAGTCTTGGCCTCCTATACAATGGCGGCCTCAGAAGATTCCATCACCCAGGCACGTCAGCCTACCTTAGTGTGTGTGAGTGTTTCAGAGTTGGCACACAGAGCGATTCCCAGGTGCCGGACAACACCTTGCTGGGTGTCCCCATCGTTACACACTCGTGAGTGTGTGGGGTTTAGCCCGAGGTAGGCAGCTCTGGTCCGGGTCCAGTCCAGGATGAGGGGTGCATTCCCTCCACCTCTGGTGAGGGGGGGGTGCCTGAAGCTCCCCTCCATGCTTGCACTGACCTGTACGAGCACCGTGACATTGGGAGCTGGAGCCTGTGACAGGCGGGAGGTCACCAGGGCTCCTCCTGCCGAATGGTCTGGGGCCGCCATGGGGGAATGGGCGGGTTCCTGAGGGTGGGCGACCAGCAGGGAGCTCCCTCCCTCCTGCTCTGGGCCACCCAAGACGGCCTCCACCACAGATACGACTGGCAGGAAGGACCTGCCAGAGGTTGGCACGTCAGGATGGACCGTCCAGCCTCCAGGACTGCCAGACAGAATGCCCAATTGGTGGCTTTCTGTTACAGCAGCAGTACAGACGTGGTACTGCAGGGCCTTGTCACTTTGCAGAGGAGCCTGGGAGGGTCTGGGGGGGAGCCTGGTGCTGCTCGTCTGGCAGGCGATCTGCTGCGTGGCCCAACATGTGCCACTGGATCCATCCAGTCCTTCTTTGTGGGAGGAAGGAGAATACCCAGCGGCGGGGGCAGAGCGGGCCATCTCCACGTACCTCCTTCCTACCGCTTGCTCTGGGCGCTTGCCCTCCACACGCAGCCCGTGGCCCCTCCTCCTATGGCGCCATCCTGGCACAGGCTGTGCCCCCGAGCCACCTCCCGGAGTCAGGGCCATGCGAAAATAAATCGGAGTCACTTAGAAGCCAGGCTGGAAGCAGATCCGACCTGCTGGGACCCACCGTGGGAGGGAGGCTCTTAAATCAATTTGGAAATCTCTTCCATGCAGCACAAATGGACTTGGTAAGGAATGGAAGTCTCCGCCAAATCCTGACCTCGAATAGGATGGAAAATGGGGTGAACCTGAAAAAAGCAGCCAGCGGGCACCTACTCACCCCGCTGGAATCCAGGCGGGTAGAGACTGCTGGGACGCTGCCTGGTGTGGAAGAAAGGTGGGCTTCAGAGCCCAGCAGACTGGCTTCAAGTCCTGGCCTGCCCCTGCTGCCCGGTCCTGCTTCCTGTGCCAGAGCAGACGCAGGCGCTTGCCTTGCCGAGCTGCGGGGAGCATCCCACATCCAGGGCCTGGGGCCTGGCAGCCGCAGGCACCCGCTCCCTGGAGAAGGTCTGCTGCTGGGGAGATGCCAGGGCCCCTCAGCAGGCTTTCCCAGAGGCAGGGGCACCTCCCTGGGCACTGCCCTGGCCCTGGGCTCCTGTGACCCCCACAGGGCTGTGCCCCCCCCACAGGGCTGTGCCCAGAGGGCCAAGGCCTGTGGGGGTCCTGCTTTATTCCACTTTGTTCTGCACGCGTTTGTCATGCCACCAGGGCCCCTGTCGTCAGACGCATGATGACCGAGAGCAGGAAGACGGTGCGCTGGGCGACGTGTGGGAATCTAGTTTCTTGTGCTGTTGTGTTAGAGACAACTCGGGCCAGCAGAGCCCCTCCCTGCTAATGTTCTGGGTGTCGGTGGCCTTTAGTTCTGCTTCCTGGAGGTGGTGTAGCACCCCCGTGCCTGACTTGGCTGTCCAATTGCCGCTCGGACCTCGGTGCCCATCTCTTGTTATCCACAGCGCGGGGCGGAGGCGACTTTACTGAATTCTTATCTGGACTAGGAATCATTTCTCAATGTTTCCAAAGTGGATATAAAATGGAACCACATCGTTCTCAGAAAGTGGTGGCGTCGTCTGAGGTGGCGGGACCAGGTGGAAGTCCCTTCCCGGGAGGTGTGCTTCCTCTCGAGTGGCCGCAGGGGCTGCCTGCCTGGGTGACGGGGACGGCAGGAGCAGCAGCCCTGGCAGTGTGTGGAGCTGTCCTCCTCTGCTGGCCTGTCCCCTGTTCCCCTGGGTCCTCATCAGCTTCTCCAGCTTTGGGGCTCGAGTGAGCGTGGTTGAGCCTGAGGAAGGGCCCGGCTGCAGAGCCAGGGCAGCCAGCAGCACCTGGGCTCCTCGCCCTCGGGCTTTGCTCAGGCTGCGGCTCCGGCTCCTCCGCCTCGGTCACCTGACGGCCGCCCTCCCTCCCTGCTGAGTGAGAAAGCAAGGCCGGGCGTCCACAGCTGCTGATACAGGGCCAGCGTTCATCTTTACACAGATAAGTGGTGCCGCTTGCGAGGACTGCCCTGCGTGACTTGGCTGAGGCTGTCTTGGAAATGGAGCCGTGGCGGTCGTGTGGCTGCCTGAGCGCCTTTCAGGGACACCGAGCGTGCCATTATGTGAAGGCCTCATAACCGAGTCTACCAGTCACGCCTGGGCACTCCTGGCACCCCCAGACCCTGGTGGCAGGCACGGGCCGTGGGTGCTATTCTGCTGTGCATGTGCCGAGATTCCTGTGGGAGACACTCCTGGCGGAAGGTGGAGTTGGTGGTGCCCCCCACAGCACTGCCCCGGTGACGGTGTCTTTTCCCTGGGTCCCTGCTGCTATCTCCTCCCCGTTCCTCCTCCTTTGGGGACACCCCTCTGTTGTGCAGGGGTCAGAGCCTCCAAACCACATTCTCCTGACTCCTTTGCAGCAGGGATCTTGTTGGCTTCTGCCACTGGGGGCCTGGTAAGCCTGAAATCTGGACGCCCAACAGAAAGAGATGCCAACTTCTGGTAAGCCGGGAGAGCTGGGCTTGGGCGAAGGCTGGTGGGTTCCGCTGGCGGCTTCAGGCACAGCTGCCCCGAGTCACTGTGGAGGCATAGTCATACAAACACAAGAGCTCAACCTCCCGGCACACGCAGCCCTCAAGTCAGGACTCCATGAGAGACCAGTCTGCAGACAGCTCCCAAGCCCATGCTTTTTGGATTGCTGTTTCCGAAGCTCCCTGACCTTTGCCCTCCCAACAGCTTTGTCAGCCTGTAACCCCCCATTAAGCCCTCCCTCGACCCAAGTACCAGGAGGGTGTACTTCCCAGCCAAGCCCTGCTCCCATGTCCCCACAGCTCAGGTGAGAGCACCCTGGGCCCCGCCAGCACAGGTGAGAGCGCCATGACACCCACCAGCTCAGGTGAGGGTACCCTGACCTCCACCAGCTCAGGTGAGGGCACCCTGACCTCCACCAGCTCAGGTGAGGGCACCCTGACCCCCACCAGCTCAGGTGAGAACGCTGTGACCCTCACCAGCTCAGGTGAGGGCACCCTTGTAACCGCAAGTTTTTCTTTCTGGATTCTGGCTTCGTGCTGTGTGGTCTGTTTCCATGGTTAAGAGTTCACATGTCCCCTTTGCTCCAGTGTCCTCCCTGTCTCTTGGCTATCCACAGCTGCCCACAGCTGTCCATGCTGTCCAGGACTGTCCACAACTGGCCATGGCTGTCCACAGCTGTCCATAGCTGTCCACGGCTGGCTGTGGCTTCCTCTGTACTTTCTTCTGCAGGGTCCATTTGAGGATTTTCACTAGGTTTGGGTTTTACAGGTCTGTCTGTCTCTGGCCCTTGCATTTGAAAGCAGGATGACCGGCAGTGAGGCTGGGATCAGCTTGCCCCAGGAGGATTTTGCAGGCCTCCGTCTCCTGGGCCTCAGCAGGAAAGCCCCGTGGTGACACCTTGGGTAGCCCAGTGCTTGGCCCTGGCGTGTGACTGGATTTCTGTCCAAAGACTTTTTATTTTTAAAATCAAGCAACTTATGAGCCTCTTTTGCGTTTGTTCATGCGACAAGTGCCTTTTAATGCGTAGACATGAGTTTTTTTTTTTTTTTTTTTAACCTCTGAGTCGTTCTGCAACGATGCTGGGTTGTTTCTGTGACGTTGTTCTGTCCTCAGCCTCGATACGCCGGGACGTGCGATCAGACGGGCATCTTCCTGGTTCTGTCCTTGGCTCTTGGCCGCCAGGTCCTTGACCGGTTTCCGCTGCGGGCCCGTCCCCCGCACAGCCTGGTGAGCACTCTGGCGGTCAGTCTGCGTCTGCATCTCTCCCTCTGCTCACGTTCAGCAGCGGCCTTTTCTGCTTGGCCACTTTCTGCCCCATCTTTTCCCGACCCCCTGACCCCTTTCTCCAGCTGGAGCTCCTGTCTGCAGACCTGTTTCTTCCCTCGGGTCTCGGTTCTGCTGGTGCTGGAGTATTTGGCCTGCGTCAGAGGCGGAGAGCTCCAAGGGCCCCTTGGGTTCCCCCAACTCGTCACAGGTTGCGCCAGGTGAGCTGTGGCCTGGAGCCTCTGTGACGTTCAGTCACTGCTTCTTGCACACATGGCTTCTCTGGAGCTCCCAGTTCAGCCGCAGCTTCCTGCTCAGACCTGCCAACCCGGCGCCAGCTGCTTCTGTCACCTGCCTGGTCCAGACGGGGCGTGCTGGTTCCCATTGTGGTGTGTCCTCCCTGAGACAGGCCCCCAGTGGCCTTCCCTGGCCCTGCCATGCTTCTGTTGGATGCCCAGTGGGCATGGCGGTCCTGCGGCGGGCCCGGGGGTTCCGGGCTACCGATGTCTTTCCGTTTCTAGTTCTGGTTTTGGTCAAAGCCTCACAGGAGGAGCGGGAAACTGCTGTCTTTCTCTTGGTCTTTAAAAATTGGTCTAATTACCTTGATTAGCGGCTCTCTACCAGAGCGTGCCCTCGATGAGGACAAACTGCCAATCCAGTGAAGCTGCCGCAGTGGCCCCGGGTGAGGGTTGGCCTCCTTGGAGTCCACTTTGCAGGTCCTGAGATTCGATGTTTCTCGAGCTGGCTGGTGACTCTGGAGCGTCCAGACAGCTCCTGAGTGGCCATCTGATGTGGACGTTATAAAGACAACAGTGCAGAGCGTGGTAACAGGCAGTAACCCACGCTGGAGAGGAGTCCGCGTTTCCCAGTGTGTCCCCTATGTGTGAGACAACTGCAGTGACCGGCGCGGTCCCTCCCTCCTTGTCCAGGACTGCCGAGGCCCCAGGGGCATTTCTGAGCCCTCGTCTGTTCAGCCGTTGTCCTGTCCCCATGCTGACTTGAGTCGGGGCTGACCCGTTTGTCCCTGTGCCCCTGTGCCTGTGGCCTCGTGGAATGGCCATGCGCTGGCAGGACACCCATGCATCTTACTGTCCTTGGCGTCTCATTGGCCCCTGGTCCTCCCACCATTGCACCCTGTGGAGTGTCCAGCGAGGCTGTTCTGAGCCCACGCCTTCCTGCTCTCGGCCGCAGGGAAGCCCTGGGCCCTGCCCTCATGGCTGCTGACAAGCCTCACTGTGGACGCTGTCCGACTGGGGTGTGTCCCTTAGTCCCCACTGCCCTGCCGGCAGTGGCTGGGTTCCTCACCACCCACCTGCCCTAGAGGCAGGCTCACCAGCCCCATTGCTGGCTCTGCTAGGTGCCCAGCTCCTGCCCTGTGTGCGCTTGGCAAACGCTTAGGCTCTGAGCTTTCCCCCACGTGGTGATCGGAATCGCCGCCACGGCAGCCTGGGGAGCAAGGTGCAGACACAGTTGTGGGAATCCCTCAGGATTCTGGAGTCTACCTGTGCTCAGAGAAGAGTCCAGGGGTGGCCACGCTGGTGGCTGGGGTGCAGGGTTGAGAGCCACAGACCGTCTACGGGATCCTTGCCTGGGATCTCCATCTGGCACCGAGGCCGACGTTCTTCAGGAAATTGTCAGGCTCCTGTGACGAGCCACACGTGCTGCCTTGCTGGCTTCTGAGGCCCACACTCTCCCCTAGGTGTGGGAGAAGCCACCAAGGGTTCTAACTGGGGGCAGGTGACGTGGAGATGACCAGGCCAGCTGTGGGAGAGGGGAGGGGCGGAGGGCCAGGGAGAGAGCCAGTTCCCAAAGCATGTGCAGAAGAGAAGACCCGGGTCCGGGCCGCCCACTGCAGGTGCAGGGACTGGTCGCCAGACTGGAATGCAGCTCTGGGGACACATATGGGCCGTTCTCACTTCCTCCCCAGGTCACAGGGACGAGACCTGGGTCACCAGCACCCCAGCTGGCTCTCAACCAAGATGGCGCTGCCGGAAACTCTTGGCTCCTCAGGTGGTGGCTGTGATCTGTCAGGACTTTGGAGATGTCCCTGTGCCTTGTAGGTGTCCTCAGCAGGGAGGGAGCCAGGAGGGGCGCTCGAACTCTCCACCCCAGACCCCAGGTGTCCGAGGAGTGGGAGAGCTCCCGGCTGGCTCTCACTGAAAATGAACGCGTTGCAGGAAAATGCCAACCGGGCTCTTCGAGAAAAAGAAAAGCATTTTTCCATCACTGCAGAGCTTTCAGATTAATTTTTTGCAATTAGAGGGAGTGAATCATCTGCCGCACACGCCTGAGTCGCGGTGTGGCAGGAGGGCCCTGCGGCGGGGGCTCAGGACGAAAGGGAGCTGCCCTTCACACCACCTCGGTGGGCCTCAGCCGGCTGGGACCTGGCCCTGGGGCTCCAGAGGCCCCTGTGGGCTGCACCCAGGCACAGCTTGCCCGGTCTGCCCTCATGGGCAGCAGGAGTCACAGGCCAGTCTTCCGGTTCTTGCTCACCGTCTGCCGCTGTCTGTGCTATGGAGACCCAGAGCATGAAGGACCTGCCCCACCTCGAGCTAAAGTCGGTGGCTCTCCCTCCTGAGAGGATGGTGCCTGAGACCGTGTCCTGTGTCCATCACTGGCCTGCGTCCCCGCCCTGTGAGAGGCACCTGGAGCATCGTGACGGGGAGGCCTCGGCAGCCTCCGGGCAGAGCTGGCTCCTGGATGTCTGGTCTCCTGGTCTGGGCTAGTGTCCTGGCACTGCCATCACAAGTGACCACGCGGTGGTGGCTCAGGACGACAGATATTCACTCCCTCAGGGTTCTGGAGTCAGGAGCCGGCGTTGGAGGTGTGGGCAGGGCTGCCCCTCGTAGGCTGTAGGGAGGGTCCTTCCTGTCCCTGCTCCTGGCGGCTCCTTGACTTGTGGTCACGTGACCCCGTCTTTGCCCCTCTCCGTGGCCTTCTCTCTGTGTCTCTGGGTCTTCTTCTCTCCTCCCAAGGACACCAGTCATTGGATTTAGGGCCCCTAATGCAGGGTGACTTCATCTTTCGACCCTTGCTTTACTTACCAGATAAAATCACCAGTCCCAAGGTGGATGTGGATTTTGGGAATACTATTCAACCCACTACAGGGTCCCTTCCAGTTCTGAGCTCGGTGGCCACCCTGTCCACGGACGGGGACAGCTGCAGCTCCCAGGGCTGGGCTTCCTCTCACTCCTGGTGCCTCTGCCCTGCCTGTGTCCACAGTCATCAGCTGCCCCTGCACCAGCCACAGCCTCCATGCTGATCTGGCCTCCATCCTTGTCTCTTCTGACTGTCCTGGAGGTCAGGGTCCTGGTTGCACTGCCCTCTCTTCAAGTCACCCAAGGACCCTCTGGCACTTCAGGTATAGCTGTGCTTCCTCCTGTGATGTCCAGGCCCCGTACATCCTGTCACCAGCCCACCAAGCCCTGGCCTCGCTGAGCACCAGCCAGAGCCAGTTGTGTACCTTCCTGGACATTGTCCCTCCTCAGGCCTCAGGCTTGGGTACGTTCGCTTCCTGTCTGGAAACCCTCCTTTGTGTGTTCACAGGGCTCCTGTGCATCCTCCAGCCCCAGCTGAAGTCACATCTGCCACCATGGCCACCACCAGCCTGTCTGTCCGTGGAGGGCCGTGGGTACCTCGGAGCCTGGCTCAGGCCTGGGTTCTGCAGTGGCCTCTGGAGGCGTCTCTGCCTCTCCCAGCATCTGGGCACTGGCTGTGCAGGGAGCGAGTGAGCGGCCAGGGCGGCTCAAAGCCGCTGGACCTCCCTCCTGCGCAGGGTCCCCCTGGGCGGCCTCTCAGCCCCTGCATCACTCCGTCCTGGCGGCCGGGCAGCGTCTCCCCAACGCAGAGCAGAGAAACCCTCCCCAGCGTCACTTGCAAAATGATGGAAAACCCCAGGGAGGCGTCCGGGAAGGAGCCGCCGCAGTCCGCGTCACCTCGGGTGATGGATCTCCCCTCCAGCAGCCAGCGACGCTGCCGTACTTCATAATTGGCGAGATGAAGAGCCCCGTTTTCCGAGGTGTTCTGGAATAACTCAGTTTTAAAGACCACGTCCTAACAACTGGAATGGGCCGATTATTCTGGGGGAACCCGCCAGCGTCACCACCACACGAGGCAGCACAACGTGCCTGGTGTCGCCCAGGCTCTGCTGAGAGACATGTTCCTGGGCCAGGCAGGCGCCAAGGCCTGTTGCCAAAGACGGTTCTGACGTTTATTTCCAGTAGAAGGATCTGTCTGAGTTGCGGGTGTCCTCTGAGGGGCTTTCAGGGACAGCCCCGCCCCTGCAGAACCAGGGAGGTCAGGCCGGGGAAGTCTGGGGGTTGGCGGAGGGTCCGTGGCGCCTCGGCCCCCGGGGAGGAGGGCGGCCTGGGGCTGGGTGGACGAGCGCGATGTGCCCCTCAGCATCTGGAGACGAGCGGAGGCGGCGGTCCACCACCCAGGCTGACCTCAGTCCCCCTGGAGGGACCCTGCGTGTCCCTGATGCTGTGGGGCAGCCTGGCCGCGGTGAGCGGCGGGTTGGCTGCGGGTCAAGCTCTTCTTGGCAGAGGAGGCCGGGTCGGGCAGGGGGCCTCCCAGTTCCCCGCTGTCACGGCCTCTCTGGGGAGGAGCGAGGTCTAGGTGCCCCCATGACCGCAGAGTGCGTGGACACGGTCAGGCTGCAGGCCCCGCAGCCACTACTCGGAAGTGGCATTCTTTCTGCGCAGGGGACCTTATTGAAGTGTCTGAGTCCCGGGCTTGGGGTGCTGGCCAGAGCAGCCTCCCTGGCCTGCACGTTCTCCCGTGGCCCCCAGCTGAGCAGGTGGCTCCTGGGCTTGTGCCTTGCTGTGTCCAGGAGCCCCGTCCTTCCCACCTGGGCAGACTGCTTACTCCCCCGGTGTCCCCACGGCCCCCTCCGCTGCTCCCCTCGACCGCCTGTCCAGGGGTGAAGGGCCTCCTCTCTCCTCGCACCCCCGGGGCCCAGCATGGTGGGGAGGGCTTGGGGTCCCATCGCAGGGTCCTCGGAACCGGGTGCCCAGAGCCCTGCTGCTGGCCTCCTCGGCCTGGTTATCACCTGTGTTTCAGGACCGCAGTCCCAGGCGTATGGAGGAAGGCGAGGCATCCCAGGTCTGCAATCTCTTCTCACCAGCAGACCGGAGAGGGCCCGCCGCGCCTGCAGCTCCGTCCCTGTCACCTGAGGGGTTCCTGCCAGCGCGAGCCCGCTCAGCTGCGGCCAGAAGAGTGTCAGTGGTAAACGGCTTTCTGTGTCTCAGCGTCCCTGCGGTCAGCGTGCCTGACGCAGGCACGGAGGCTCCACACTCCTGGGTACCGGCTGCAGGACCTCGGGCTGCGTGTCTCCACTCCTCGTCTGTAGAACGGAGTCGAGAGCACTTGAGGAATGGCCGGGATCGGCAGGGCTGCTGGGGCGCCTGAGCGCAGAGCGTCACAGCCGGGGGCTCTGCAGGGACCCCCTCCTCCCCTTCCTTCAAACGTGGAGTCCCACGGTCTCCTTGGGACCTGCCCATCGTCAGGATAGACGTGACCAGGAGCCGGCCCAGGCCCTGCAGCCGGCGCTTCCCCACCGCCTGCCCCGGCCCTCGCGCTGGTGTGGAGGCCCAAGCCCTCTGCAGGCCCACGTCCACCTGGCTTTCCCCCGACGGCCGTCCGTGAGCAGAGTGGGTGCCCAGGACCTGAGACCGAGAGGTGTGTCCCCTGCGCCAAGGCAGAGAGCGAGGCTCCTGCCCCAGACGCCCGCCGTGGGCTGTGCTGTGGCGAGCGTGCTGCAGGCACGGCGGTCCCACCAGCAGGTGGGGTGGGACGCTCAGCTTCCCTTGCTCCACCCCGGGCCCTGGGCCTGCAGAGGGCTCCAGGCAGGCCGTGCCCTTTGCTGCCCAGGGGTTGGCAATTGTCCACTCACACGGTGCCACTCAGAGATGGATCGGTCCCAAAGCCAGTGCACAAAACAGATAAATGTTTGCTCCAGAAACTCTGGCGATGTCGAGCATGACAGGCGGATGGATCCTGCCTGTGTTGAGTCCGCTGCTCAGGCGGCGCCCCTGCCTGTTGTCACTCCAGGCACGTGGCTGTCACTGAGACGAACCTGCTCCTGCACCTCTGCTCAAGACCCCAGCAAGCACTGCGGGCCTGGGGGCCGTCCACCCGCCGCTGCACCCTGCCTCGGCTGAGACCCCTTTCCCACCCACGTCTTCCCCAAGAGTGAGGCTGCGTTGGGTGAAATGTCACCAAGCTGGGCACTATGTCTCCGAGCCCCCTGGGACGCCTGGCTGGTCCCGGGGGCGGGAGGCTTCCCTGAGATGAGTCCTGGGGGCTGCAGGCCCAGGAGAGGCCCACGCTGACAGGCTGCTGGCCCTGTGGACAGGCAGCAGGGCCAGCCTTCTCTGGACTCCACGCCCTCATCGGCATCCAGCAGGGCCTCGGTCCACTAAGAACCCTTGGGGAAAAATGTGCCCAGAGCAGCCAAGGCAGCGGGCAGCTCTAGCAGGGCCCTTCCCGCCGACCCCCTGCTCACTGCTGCAGGGTGAGGGGCTCAGGGAGCGTCCACTGGGAGCCCCGAGGTCTGTTCCTGTGGCCCATGAGCTTTGATGGACCCTCGGCCAGTTCTGCACTGTTGGCTGGGCACCTACCTCTCGAGAGGCAGGCTCCGTCCTGCCTCCCGGCTCTGCTCCCAGGCTCCTGCGCTGACCCCAGCCGCAGGTCCGTTGTCTGTATGTGGAGTTGAGCAGATGCTGGGTGAGGGGGTCAGGAGGCACACAGGCTGTGGGGGTCAGTTGGCTCCTTCTCAGGGCTGTGGCAGTGCGGGCAGGAGGGAGCACATGCTGGGTCTGCACCCTGGGGTGGAGCGTGGCCCTTGCTCTGCCTGGAAATGGTCACTTCCCATCTTCTGCTCTGAGGGCCTTGCAAGGGTCAGGAAGAAAGTTCTAATGTCATTTGAAGTGAAGGATTTTGGAAGCCCTGCAGCCTGAGCCACAGGGGTCAGCATGGAGAGCGCTTGAGGGTGAGTGGAAGGTGCTGGAAGGGTAGGGGTCTGTCTGCAGGGGCCGAGCGGTTGACTGGGCCGGGCGAGTGGGCAACCCTGGCATTCTTGTTCTTTGTGTGGCATGTTCCACACGATGTCCAAGGACAGAGTGACCTTCTACCAAGGTCCATTTTCATTGTGGAGACCACCTTGGAGCAGAGGACTAGCAGAAAAGAGTATAAAAATCATACCGAAATAGTTCTGGAACAGGGACCACCTCAGCTGAGCCTCGCTGTCCTTCCGTCTTTGAGAGCAGTGTTATTGGAGCAGGGGTTGTGCCTGCTGGCAGAGGCGCCACCTGCGGTTGCCCACAAAGCAGGAAAACCCCTGAGGGTCGCTGACCACTGACCTGGAGAAGGACAGAGAAACCTACCGAACACCCACAAGCACATCGGCCAGACAAACTGGGCCTGAGTGGAACCAGGTGCGTCCTCACGCTCACCAGCGTGTTGGAGGGAGGGCCAGGCTGCGCACAGCTTCAGCACACTGACGAAGCACTAAAGTGGTGGCGCGTCACACTATTTCACACCGTCGGCTTTAGACAGCTACGTCCACTTATTTTTTTAAAAGAATAAGAACCGCGGCCGTGTGTGAGGTCCTGCTGTGACCCTGGCACCCCTTCCTCTCCGTTTGCAGGTAGCCGCTCTCCTGAGCCTGCCTGGGGATGTGGACCTCCATGACGTCCACGTGTGTGCAGGCGACAGCCGGGTGTCCCGTGCCTGCGGGCTGCGTGACAGCACCCAGGTCTTGTCTCTGGTCACTTTCTCAACACCTGACAGAAGAGTGCAGCTGTGTCGGCTGCTGTGCCTCCAGGACCTGGATGTCACCGCGCTCTGGTGGCATTGAGGCTGCTCCCGTGTCACGTGGCAGACACAGCGGCCTTGCCCTGGGCATTTGCACGTGAGCTCAAACTTGGGACGCCTGGAATGGCAGCGTGTGGCCTCTCTGCTCCACCTGCCCGTGTGGACAGCCTGTGTGCTCCGGGGCCCCTGCCAGTGCCGCGCGTATGGCTCCCGGATCCTGGAGGAGCCCTGGGCCTCGTGGCCCATCAGCGTCGACAGCCAGGGGCGCCGAGGCAGGTGGCTTTCCCTGAGGCCACACGGCTGAGACGCGCAGAGCCAAGAGGCCACGCCCGGCCACCTGGAGCCCAAGAGGAAAGCCACAGCTGCCTGCCACCTGGGAACGTGCCAGGACCCATGTCGTGTGCACCAGCCAGAACCCAGAGTCAGTGCCCCCAGGCTTCGGTGACACAGCCTCTGCCCGTCTGATGGCTTACGCACATTTTCCTGCTCTGAGTGTTGCCGAACAGCTTTGCAGCTGTGATGGATAGTTTCGAGTATCACACAGCTGGGCTCGAGCACCAGCTATTTATCCAACCCTACTGGAGGTGTTGCTCTGCACGTATTTTGAAGATGTGGTTAGCCTCTGTCCTCAACTGGCTGATGCTGGTGGGCCTCACTCAATCAGTTGAAGGCCCCACGAGAGAACCCAGTTTTCCAGAGAGGAAGCAGTTTGGCCTCCTGCCTATGGCAGCCACTCCTGCAGGCCCCATGCATTTTAGATTTTCAGTTCCCCACGACTTGTAAGCCATTTCCTTCAAATAAACCCTCTAAATCCACGGGTCCTGTCTGACAGAATGCCAGCTCCCTTTGAGGTGTGCCCGCTGAGCCTTTAAACACCGGTCCCACGCTGAGCCGGCTCCAGGTCGACACGTCTTCCCTCCAGCTACGACTTCCCGGGTGCTGGCTTTTGATGAACAAAATCCTCTTCCCCTGTCGAGCGTGTGAAGCCTCTGTCAGCTTTGAGGTCCTAGCGCTGTTCCCGCCTGTTCTCCTGACAAAGGCTCTGCAGTCTCCTCGCCCCGAGGTCTCTAATCCGCCAGGAGTGGGTGTGCGCAGGGACAGGGCCTGTGGAGGGTGCAGCCCCGAGCGGCCCGTGGGCTGGGATGGCTGCCCTGGTTCTGCTCCCGAGGAGGCAGCGGCTGGGCTGGGGGTAGGCGATGGGACGCGGGTCGCGGGCTGTGACCCTGCCGAGCTTTCCTTCCTGAAGCTCGTGCACCCGAGTTTCCGCACGATGGCGACACCCACAGCACAAGTCTCACCCTGGGCCAGATCACTGCCCTCTGCCGCCATCGCTGCCGGCCCTACAGGGGCTGGAGACCTGGGGAGTCATGCTGGGCACACGTGTCACGGCTCGAGGGACCGGAGGCTCCGGGAGGACCCCGGGGGGGGAGAGCAGCGGCCAGCCCGGTGCCTGCCCGACGGCAGGGCTCTGGCTTCTGCTGGCACAGCCTCCCTGGTTCCAGGTTGCTTCCAGAAGGGCTCCTCCTCTCTCCCTGGCTTCGGGTGTGGGTTGGCGGCCTGCGCTTGGCGGACTCTGGCGTGACGGGCATTGTGTCTAAAGGTTGCAGGAGTTGTTTGGAGACTGGGTCTTGTACCTGCCCCTGGAGCTGCGGGTCCAGGCTCTCTACTGTCCACCCTGGAGTCCGGTCAGACAGGCTGGGCTGGTGGCCACCTCTCAGGGCTACATTAATAGCCTTTATTTTAAGAACAGTTTTAAAATTACAAACAAACAACACAAAAAAACTGACTAGAAAGTAGAGGGCGTTTCCGATACATTCCCCTCATTCTGCCTGTTGACATCGCTCATCAGGTGGTATGTGTGTTGCAATGTTGGAACCAATAGTTATTATTAACTAGAGCCTGGAATTTGCCACTTAGTCTGTTTTCTGTTACTTTAACAAAATATCTGAGGTGGGATACTTTATAAAGAAAAGAGGTCTGTTTGACTCAGAGTGCCAACCCTCCACTGCAGAGTCGCTCAGAACAGGCTCCCACCCCCAAGTCCCTGCCCCCCCTTCCTCTCTCCCCCGACACCTGGAAGCCACCTGGCTCTTTACTGGTTTTCTAGTCGGACTCTTACAGAGAGTCGTGCCGTTGGAATCGTTCAGAGTGAGGTCTTTGCAGACTGGCTTCTTTCACTCAGTAGTGTGCGCCCGAGGTTCCTCTGTGTTGTTTTGTGGCTTGATAGCTTGTTTCCTTTCATTGATGAGTGACATTCCCCTGAGTGGATGTACCATAGTTATTAAAGTTGACTGCTTCTACTTTTTGGTGCTTATGAATAAATTTGTTATAAGCAAGATTCTTGGGCAGGTTTTTGGGAAACATGAAATTTCAACTCAGTTGTATAAAGATTAGGACTGTGATTGCTGGATCCTATTATAAGATTTTATTTAGCTTTAGAAGAAGCTGCCCCACCCCTGTCCCCAAAGTGGCTGTACCCTATAATATTCTTACCCCAAGGAGTAGAGTTCCTGTAGCCCCATTGTACTGGAAGTGCTTTCCAGGACAAAATGAATACATACATACATAAAAGTCATCCAGATTGGAAGTAAGGAATTAAAACCATCTCAATTTGCAAATACCATGAACTTGTACACAGAAAACAAAAAGGTTTCAACCACAAAACCGTTCAGCTCCTGTGTTCACCACTTTGAAGTGTGACACAAAATCAATTTTATTTGTGAAACTTGGCTAAGAACAACCTAACAGAAACTAGGCAACACCATTTAAAATAGCATCGAAGAGAATAAAGTACTTAGAAACGACGTTACCCAAAGAAGGGCCGAGCATTCTCTGAAAACTGCAAATGTGTTGGATAATGAGAGAAGATGCACATGATTGGAAGGACACCTGTGTCCAGGCTGGAAGCGTTAGCATTGCCAAGAAGGTCACGTCTCACTCATGGACCTGCAGCCTCGCCACGATCCCCAGGATGATCCCAGCTGGTCTCCATGCACCATCCTAAAAGGCAGATGTAAAATTTGTGTGTAAAACAAGAGTAGCCAAAACCAGCTTGTAAAAAGAACTACAAAGCCAAAACTCACACTGTCCAATTTTAGCACTTGCTGCCAAGTTGCCTTACTCAGGACAGCTTAGCACTGACGTAAGGACAGGCGGGTTTCAGAGTGACAGACCCGAGGGCCCAGAAATGAACCCATTTCCTGTGGCTCATCAGCCAGAGTTCAATGGGGCACTGGAGAGTCTTCTCAACAAACATGCTGAGAGTACTGGACATCCGCACGCCAGAGAGCGGGTCTGGACCTCACAGCACCACACAGCACACACAGAGCTCGACACAAGTATAAAATATCAGCTCTTAAATGTGGGCGCTGAAACCAGGGAACTCTGAGGAAACCAGGCTTAACTCTTCATGATGTTAGATTAGGCAGCCGTTTCTTAGGTATTACACTGAAAGCATAGGCAACAAGATAAAAATTAAAAAACTTTTGTACTGCAAAGAATCCCATCGAGAAAATTATAAGACAACCCATGAGATGAGAGGAAAAGTTCCAAATCATATGTCCAATCAGGGACTTGTATCCAGAATAAAGAACCTTGCAATTGAACAATAAAAAGCGAAATGATCCAATTAAAAATGGGAGAAGATTTTAGCAGCTATTTTAAGGTAAGCACGTCGCCACTGAGTGTAGTCAAAGACGTTCAGATTCATGGCCAGGAGAGAAGGTCTCTCCTTGGGAATCTGCCCTTGGGATTCTTCGGGATGACCGTGAGAAGAAGTGGTAGTTAGCGGGGAGACTGGAGTCTCGGGAGTGGGACTGTAAACAGGGCAGCTTCTTCCCAAGCACCTGGAAGCTTCCCAGGCCAGCAGCATGGATCTGCCCGCGGTCCGGAGGTTCCACGCCCAGGCGTGCTCCTGAGGGCAGGGAAACAGGCTCACAGGACGACCCCCATGTACCCGACCAGTGCCACCATCAGGCCAAAGAGTGGAAAGGACCCAGACAGCCTGGGCTGAGGATGGGCAGACGGAATCCGTGCATACGTCCCAGGAAATCGTGCTTGGCCTTCAAAGGAGCGAAGCTGTGAGTGCGTTACCACCAGGTGGACCTGGAACTGGTGCTCACTGAGGAAAGCTGGCGCCAAGATCAGACACCACGATTGCATCTACGTGAAGTACCTGTGGTCAGCTAAGCAGCCGGGCAGGACTGGCTGGTCCCCATGGGGCAGTGGGAGGCGCTGGGTCAGTGGGGAGCGGCGGCTGCGTGGTGGGTGACAGAAATCTGAAATCGATGGCAGGGACAGTCACCGAGCTCTGAATGTACTACCAACCCCTGAAATGGTCCCTGCCAGAGTGGATTGCGGGCTGCAGGGACTGTGTCTCTGAGGGCTGATGACATATATGAGTTGTACGGCTCCCAAATTACGGAGACCTTTGTCCCTTCCTCCCCGGTTTTTGTTCCTTTCCTGAGAAGCGTGCTCTTGTCTGGCTGCCGACTCGGATGCGCCGGCTTCTGCGGCTTGCGGGAGGTCAGAGTCAGCCACACCGGAGCAGCGTCGCTCTTCTCTGCCAGGTGTTTTATGCTCGATGGGTATTGGATTTTATCACGGGCCATTTTTGTATCTGTCTGGCTGATTATATGTGTTCTTTTATATTCTGTTGCTTTTGTGTATCACAATGATAGATTTTCTTACATTGAACTGTTAAGGATTCCGTGAAAACCCTCCTTGGTAATGATCTACAATGCTACCTGTGAATCGCTGGGAACTTTTTTGTATTTCTCTCTATATTCCTCGTGTAAGATTGCTTCATAATTTTCTTTTCTTCTTCTGTCTTACCCAGTTTGGGTATCTGAGTTGGATACGTTTCCTTCCTTTAAATTTTATTTTAAAGTCGACATACAGTACGATCTGCTCTTTTAACCATATGCACCATGAGTTCTGACAAAGGACGCCTGGTGCCCTGTCCGCTGTGGTCAGCCCTCCTTGAACCCGCATTGCTCTGTTCTCTGGCCCACGTTCTTTCTGCCGGATGTCAGGTCTCCTCACTGCAGTGACGTGTCTCCTGGCCACATACGCATCTGCGAGCCTCCTGGGCTGGAATCGGAGCTCAGGTCAGTGTGCTGCTGACCTCTCCTTCAGGCCCACGGACGGCTTCCAGTGTCAGCACAGGTCACTGATGGCCTGGATGTGGTGGGGTTGGTGGCCTCGGTGTCTGACGCCTGAGGAGGCGCGTCTGGCTGCTCCAGCCTGGGGCTGTGTGGAAACTTCCTTCACGTCCTCGTGGGACGCCCAGTGTAGCTGCCTCTCACCTGAGGGACAGGATTCTGGGTGGCGTGTCGGGTACCAGCTGTCAGAGGCCGCCCACCCTGCCCCCCCTACCGTGGCATTGGAGGGCTGCCCTTGGTGGGTCTTTGGTTTCGTCTTGGTTTGGCGACTCCAGTGGAGGGCCTGCCTTGTCCCTGGTTTTGGTCAGCAGCTCCCTGATGACCGGCCCACACCTTCCCCTGGGCCTGTTGGCCCTCCAGGTCTCCCTGGTGAGATCCTGCGCAGACCTTTCGCTGTTTGAGAGGGCGCTCTTTTCTGGTTGCCGAGTTCTGGTGGGGTAGCCCTGGTCTCCTGTGAGGTCCGTGAATCGCAAACCTTTCTTCACGTGGAGGCCCTGTGCTCCGTTCTCCCAGGCAAGTCGGGTCTGGAGCGGAAGGGTCACTTCTACAGATTCTCCTCTATATTTTCCGCTACGAATTTCTCTAAGAGTTCTTTGCCTGACTCAAGGTCACAGATTTTCTTCTCTGATTGCTTCCAGAATTTGATAGTTTGGATCTTAACTGTAAGTTTCTGGCCCACTTTGAGGTACTTTTTGTAAAAGGTACAGGTTTGGGGTTTGGCACCCCCACCCGTTCCCTGGCTTGCGGACGTCGGGTTGCTGGGGGACCCCCGTCGTCTGAATGGCCTTTGCACACTCTGGACCGGCGGCTGGCCAGATCTGCCCGTCTGTCTCTGGAGCCTCCTCGTGCCTGGTCCCTGGGCTCCCTGCTGCCAGCGCCCGTCTCGGTCCCCGCGGCTTCGCAGCGCCTTGATGTCCTGTGCTCTGCTGCTCGCGGGCCTCTGCTCCTCCACGTGGGCTCTGACACTTGTTCGTACACTCATTTCTTATAGATGTTAGAGGACTCACGACACCGGTGGATTTGGAAAACCCCCTACGTGGGTGGTTTGGTTTTTTCTGATTTCTCTTACCATGGAATCTCATTTCAAACCATAGCAGGACTTTTGGTGCCTTAGGATAGTCCCGTGTCTTGCTCCACTCCTTTATGTCACATTTGCTCGTGTGTATTTCCCCGCCTTTCTGTTTCTGACTCCTGGGTGTGACCTGCCTGCAGAGGCGTCTCAGGCTGGGAAGGAGTGGTCTGGCCTGGCCTGTGCGGGCCGGCCTCTGCGTGCTGGGCTGCTGGTGTGAGGGCCAGGTCCGCTCGCTCCGCTTCCCCCTCCCTTCTGCTCTTCTCCTGGGCCAACAGCGCTTTCTGAAGTTTTCTTTCTTTTTTTTTTTTTCCTTTGTTAGTTTGGAGGGGATTTGCTGTTTTATTTATTTATTTTGCATTTTTAACCTTCTACCTTAAATGCACATTTCCAGCGAAGTCCGAGCCCCTCAGGACAGGCCCGTGCGCGAGGCATTGATGACACCCCTGTGGATCAGAAGGTCCACGTCAGTGTGATGGCCAGGAGCGGGTCTCCCACCACCTGACAAGGGAGACATTCACGACACATTACACAGCAACTTCAGACGCTCAGCCAGTTTCCTCCATGTGGCTAAAGCACAGGAAAACGCCTACGTTAAAGTACCCCCGCGTTCTGGGGACGAGCGGCGCACCGCCAGCACTCACCGCGGCCCGCGAGGACCGGCTCTGTGGGCGGCGTCCGGGGCACGTGGGCTCGGCAGCCGTGTGGCGCACCAAGACAGGCTTCCTAGGAAACGCAGACTGGGTGGTGGGACATGTGGCCCCTAAAGTCATACGGGAGCCCTGACGGCAGGGTGGACGTACTTGCCAGCGGCGTCTTTGGGAGGTGCTGATTTGAGGTGGCCTCCAGGGTGGTCAATCCCCTGTGGGAGGAGACCAGGGCCGCAGAGAGACGTTGGTCTCTGCATCCTGGAAGAGGGCCTCCCAGAGCCACCACGCGGGCGCCTCCTTCTCAGCTTGCAGCCCCCAGAGCCGAGGAGCCAGCGTTGCCGCGTGAGCCCCCATCCTGCAGCGACTTGGCCCAGACGGGTGACGGGAAGCTCCGAGGCCACAGAGACTCCGCGGAGGCAGAGGCAGCTCCTGAGGTCCCTGTGGAGGGAGGGCCCGGGCAGGGCGCTGGGGCGAAGGGCTGGTGTGGCAAGGAGTGAGCCTCAGGGACCAGGAGGGGTCCCCTGCCATCTGGAGGCTGCTCCTGAGGAGGGGGCTTGGCACGTCTTCCGAGGGGCTGCTCCACGCTCTGGGGAACCAACCACAAGATGCCGTCTGGCTGCTCTGTGCGGTGTGACTGTTGGAGCTGTTCCTGAGGGTCTCAGAGGACCTGGGGGCTTCCTCCTTCTTTCGAAGCTTCCCATCACGTCCTGGGGACGTGCAAGGTGGACGTTTGGCACCGGCAGTGTGGCCTTCCCGGGTGAAGTCCCTGGGGACCAGCTGCTTCCCAGGTGCCCTGCCTGTGCTTGGTGTGGGCGGGACTTTGGGAATGGGACGTGTGTGATGCCAGCGGCCCGCCAGCTGCTACTGTTCTTGACTGTTCCCGTCCAGTTGCATCCTAGATACGCACGTCCCCGCGTAAAGAGTGGCCGGGAGCCTGCGCTGGGAGGTGCTGAGCTCCAGGAGGCTCGTGCACGAGGCCCCCACGGCCGTCCGGGGAAGTCACGGAGGAAGGCTGGGCAGCCACAGGGGAGGTTCTCTGTCTCTTTCTCCAACATGACCGGGACCTCCACTGGCTGTGTCACCCACCGACCCCTCTGCCACCTTTCTGTTCCTGCCGTCTGCCTTCAGCGCCCCGACCTGTGGACGTTATTTCATAAGCCAACATGCCAGCTGCCCCTCGGCACTCGCCAAGCTCTCTCTCTTCTGGGGCGCCTCCGGCTGCCTGGGGCGTGCTTCCCTGACAGCTCCCGGCTCTCACAGGACCGTCCTGGCTGGTAAGCTCTCTGTCCTTAGTCTCCCTTTTTCTCGAGCAGTTGCTTCGTTGGCATAAGAGGTAGACCAGTGGCTGTGTCCTCAGCCTGGAGGCCACCATCCACCTCTTCTGATCTTGTCACTGCTGACCTGTCATCTGACGTGTGTCCCTTTACGGGGGCCTGCTTTCCCTCTGGAAGCTGCTGTGCTTTCTCCTTCCTCTGCTGCGGTGGGGTTTCATTCCTGGGCACCTTCTTCTCTTTGTTTCTCCTACCCTTTACTGACATTGCAATTTTTTGGTGGGTACCAGGGATTGAACTCAGGGGCACTCGACCCCTGAGCCACATCCCCAGTCCTGTTTTGTGTTTTATTTAGAGACAGGGTCTCACTGAGTTGCTTAGCACCTTGTTGTTGCTGAGGCTGATTGTGAACTTGCAGTCCTCCTTCCTCAGCCTCCTGAGCTGCTGGGATTTTTGAATGGAGGACTTCTTTTTTTTCTCTCATTTTGGAAAAAAAATTAAGCAATGAATTCTTCACACAGTGCTCCTCCCTTTGCTTCTTCTGGAAGTGTTATTAGACATACGTGGATCCTCTGGGCCGTTCTCCATCTCTGCAGGTCAATGCTCTCCAATGGATGCCAGTGGTGGAAGCAGGAGCCCTGTGTGCCCGCACCACAGACAGAGAAAGTGGCAGGAACCAAACCCGATGGGAGATCTCTGCATAGGTGGGCCCTGGGGATGCAGCTTTGCTTTGCAGTAAAGGCAAAACGAACCCACCATGAGGAAAGGCAGTAAGGAAAACGGATGTACTTCCCTGAGATTGTAACCCTCAAGCCTGTACACACTGACTTTTGATTTTAATCAGTAGGACTTTCAAGCAGCTGGTGGGGCAAATGGAGATTCTGCCTGGGGCTCATCTCCAACCTAGACCGAGCGGCCTTGATTGTAACTTGCACTTCCACTTCGGGCAGTTCGGAATGTGGAAAACGCAGTGCGCACGTGAGCCTGTGCGCATGCACACATCCACATCTGGATCTCTGCCTCAATCATTGGTCTTTGGCGGTAGTCTAGGTGACTTCCTCAGTATTCCCTCCAATTCACTAATTCTCTCTTTAACTCTGTTCCACCTAAAATGTTCTCCTTGGAGCACCCATTTTATTTCAAGGACTATGTGTTTTATTGGCTAGTTTTCTAATTATTTTTTCAAATAAACATCTGGTGCCCTTTCAACTTTTTCTATAGTTTCTTATTCTTCAAAAAGTGCATGCTCCCTCATTTACCTCTGCTGTCTCTTTAGGCATGCTGAGCACAATGACTTTAACATTGGGGACATTTTTCTGTTTCATCTAGAGTCATTTTTGTTTGGATTATTGATTTTGTTTTCCATCTTTGCAATGCTTATGTGTTGTGGTGGCTGGGGTTGGTGTCTGTTCCCTCCACCCAATTTTATTCTGTTTGTCCCTTTGTCTAGAGCAGCTTTGTGTTTGTCCCCAGTCTTCCAGGGCTGCCAGTCCCACAGCAGGACCCTGTGCTTCCCCTCGTGGTGTCCTCCATGGGCTCTTCCTACCCCTCAGAGTCAGCTTCTCACCCCCCCGTAGACTCTTCCCTCTATGTCTCCTTTATAATTCATTAATGCAAAAAATAAATCTGAGCACCCACTGTTTACCAAACTGTCCTTCTCCTGTCTCTTCTCCTAATTATCTGTCTCGTGGAGATGGATTATATTGTTTTTTACTGCTTGTACTAAGTAGCTTTATGTGTTTTGTTTTCATTTATAAGAAGGTGAGTGGGATGGTACATATTTCTCTGAAAACCCCTTCCTGCCCCTCTGAGCCTCAATGGATGGCTTTATTCTCTGTGGCTCACTGACCTTCTATAACAACACCAGTTCCTTACACCGGCACAGCTCTCTGCAACCTGCTAATGTTTGCTTATCCATCCTCTTATTGATCAAGTTGACCAGCTGCTGTGTGAAGATGGGAGAGCTGTGTGTGGTGTTTGGCCAAGGGCACTGCTGAGACTCAGAGGCTACTCCGTGAGAAGATCCAGGGCTTGAGCCGGGCGCGTGACTGAACCCCTGGAGGAGACTCTTCTGATGGGATCTGTGGGGGCGGGTACTGTTCACCTCCTGGTATTGCTCATGGTGCTCAGCACAGTTCTGGCCCTGGATGGTCAAGGTAAAGGAAGCGTTCGATGAAGGCCGCCTGGGAGGAAGTTGATTCTGTGCCTCTCAGGCAGGGACTGTCCAGCCTCTTGTGCTGCCCCTCGTCCCCTGCTGGCCCCTAAGTGGTATTGGCCAAAGATGGGCTGGGGGATCTGGAGGAAGATGTGTACCCACTGAAGCATGAGGGAGCTGGGCTGCCCGTGGGCCCCTCGCTCTCTCATGGAGGGGGACTTATGGCCTCGATGCTGTAATGGGGCTCTGAGTCCTCTCGGTCAGTGGGCATCGCTCTGCCTTTCTGTGTCGACTGAAGGCAGAAGTGGTCTTTACGTGGAGTTGTGCTCCTGATGTAATAACACTTAGATTGCGATATTTTCCGTAATTACTTAGAAATGACAATGCATATTGGGTTAGTGATAAATCAGAGGTAATTTAAATAATGTCATCAGGAATCTGGAAGTATGGGTCTCATTCAGCCAATGGTCCTGGCTCTGCAGGCTTCCCAGCATCCCACATAGCCCACCGGAAGGGTGAGGGCCCTGGCTCCGACCTTGGCCTGTGTAGTCTGCCATCTTAGCTGGTGCGCTGGTGCAGTGGCCAGTGCTGGCCAGAGCCTGGAGCTGCTCAGATGGTGCTGTGAGCACCGTGGAGGGTGGAAGTGACCCTGGGCGGCAGCAGGTGAGGGAGGAGGGCCTTGGCAGGTGACCTCTGACTTGTGAAGGTGCAGGCCACTGGAGCCTGGCGCCTGCCACCTGATCTCTCTTGAACACTGTCCCAGGCTCTCCAAGGGAGTCTGCACTCTGCACGGAGCCTGGCAGCCTGCTTGAAGGAGACTCCAGGTTCTCCAAATATCGGTGTGGGCTCTGGAGTCCTGGGCAGCCTTGCTCAGCACCATGACTCCCTCTGGGCTGAGATTGTGCTTGCTGAGTGGGCCTCTTTCCAGCAGATGGGACAGGAGATGGAGGCGATGTCACTGAGCCCTGGTCATGTGACTGGCGCCACACGGGCTGCTGTTTTTTTGGTATTCATTACAACCATCTGCCTGCAAGTGACAGAAGCGAGCTTGGTTGGACTGAATGAGAAGCAGGAGCTGGTCGCAGGGGCTCATGAGTGTCCTGTGTGAGGATCAGAGCCAGGAGAGGTGACCGAAGCTTCTCTCCATCTTCCTGCTCCTGTGCATGTGGGTTGCCCACCTCTTCTTTCTGAGGTGTCCCCAGTCCCCACAGCCTCCTGCAGCCCCGATGCCAATGGTCCAAGTCCAGTCTCTGGGAGGCAGGGACTCATCCTTGGGTTCAACTCTACTTCCCTGGTAAGGGGCAGGGCTCGCCCCAGTGCAGACAGGGAACACCCCAGTTTTGTGCAATGCGATGCCACCAGATGCAGCTCTCCCAGTGAGGACCAGAGCTGACAGCTGAGCCCAAGGGTAGCTGACGGCAGTGGCCCAGGGGAGCTGTGCCCGTGGCTGCTGGGTGCCAGGCATGACCACCACGCTGCTCTGAATTCCAGCTGGAGGAAATGGCACAGGGCCGGAAGGTGGCCTTGGGGTGCAGAGGTGTCCTTCCCGGAGGACTTCATGGCCTTCGTCCATGGCAGGACTATGACAGTCCACAAGATAGAACATTGGTCAGTGCCTTCCAAGGGTAACAGGGCAGGGCAGGGAGCAGATGTGAGACCCTGGTGCCCAGGGAGGAGACTGAGAATGGAAATGAAGGCAGTGTCCAGGGCGAGAAGGTCACAAGCCCAACCACAAGAAAACGGAAATCTACTGTTTTATATCAGAGCCCCAGATCGGCTCCCTCTGCCCAAGCCACAGAGCACCACCGGGGTTGGTCTCCTAACTGCTCCAGGCCTCTGGCTGCTCACTGGGACGGCCCGAGTCAAAGTCTGCAAGACGCTAATCATCCAGTGAGCGTCTCCTCTGCATTCTTACAGCCTGAGTGCTGGAGAACGTTCTGGGGCTTCCGGGGACGCTCCATTCTTCCACCAGGGCGTCTGCACTGGAGGCAGACATCAGCAACTGGGAGGCTCAGTGGCCTTCGGAATCCAGTGGATTCTCCCCTTCCCAAGGAACACGAGGAATATTTTCTGCGTTTCATTTTCTGAGTTCTCCATATTTGTAAAACATCAGAATGACTGAGTTTGAATGGAGCTCACGGGTCTCGACCAGAGAGCGACCCAAGGAGAACAACCTGGTCTGGGAGAGAGAGCAGAGCCTGCGTTAGGGGCACCTTCGCCTCCTGGGGCCCAGAGCCCCTCTTCCTGCACGCCTGCTTCTCATGTGCACTCGGAGCTGCGAAGACCCAGGCTCCAGTGGCAACTCGGTGATCTTTGGTGATTGGCTTCAGATTTCCGGGTCTGGGTTTTCTCATTAAGAAATGAAAGAGGAGATCATCAGGTGGACTGGAGAAGGCTGCACAGAGAGGGCGGGCGGCACGCCGCGTGCTCCCGAGAGTCTCTGGGGCGCACTCCTTATTCATGGCGCTAATTATCACTGCTAGTCGCTCCTCACTCAAGCGTGTATTTGGAACCTACTGTGTGCAAACTCCCTTCGGTACTTCCCGGAGGCAGGAAGTGCGTTGGAATGGTCTACTTGCAAAATTTATGGCGTTTCCTTTGCAGGCTTGATCTCTCGGAAACAAAATCACTGCTCAGCCGCTGCGACATTACAATAATACATTTTAATGAAACTTAATTAATTTGAAATGATTGCTTTGTTGTAAGTAGAAGGAACGAAAAAATCATTAAAAATTGGCAAGTGGGAGAGAAAAAATGCTTTTATATAAGTACATAGGAGAGACATATTGAGGCAATGAATATTTCTAAAATAAGAAAACATAAAGCTCGAGTTTGTAAAGTTATTTCCTTAATTTGGAGGGCTGTTTCAACTTGTTCCCAAATACAAATGAAAGGCTCAGCCGCAGCCCATGCAGGCGAGTGGGGAATCGTCAGAGGCCCTCTCTTCTCTCAGCCTCTTCTCTGGTGGCTTAGCAGTGGGGCTCCCTAGGGCTGCGGTGCCCAGAGCTCCCCGGGGGACTGCCAGTGGGCCTTGCCTTCCAGCCACACGCCGTCCCCCGTCACTTTGCTGTTCAGACTTGGCCTTCTGGGCCCAGGGGGAGTGGGCAGGAGGGCCCCTTGGGAAGGTGAGAGGTGACGGGGGGCGGAGGGGCCAAGTCTGGGTCCTGCTCTGCCGCTGTGGCTGTCGTCCTGAGCAGGCCCCGCCCCCGCGAGTCTCCCCCACGTTGGAGAGTGAGCAGGCGGCGTCTGGCCCTCAGCCCCGGCGTCGCCGCCCCCCAGCCTTCAGGCCTCAGACTTCCCATTCCTCTTTGGGCTGGGTGCAGTGGTGTGCAGGAGCGTGCCTGGCAGCCCCTGTGAGGGGCCCAACCCTGCTGCTGGCCGGTTCCTGTGGCATGAGCTGGCGGCCGTGGGCTCCACCAGCACTGTGGCAAGGCCTGGACACTGACCTGGGCCGGGACACGCTGGCTCTGCTCGCCACTGGCCCAGCATCTGCACGGCCTCTCATCAGCAAGTCCCTGGATCCACCCCGGGCACAGAGGGTGGTGTAACCTGCCCAGGGCCGAGCCAGGTGGAGGGTCCCCAGGGAGCCCGGCGCCTGGCTTTAGAGCGTGTTTTGCGCAAAGCCCTGCTGAGCCTCGACTTCAGCCGGGGGCTCCTGCTCCTGGAAGTTTTTCCAGCCTGCAGAAAATCACCTCGAAAGGCAAAGAGAGTCCATTTACACCGGCCCCTTTATTTTGAATTCATTTATCAAATCTGCTGATGATTGCTGTGCTTCTCTTTAATGCACCTGGCCGATAATGAGCATATTTGTAAACACACTTTGGCAGGATTCGCCTTCCCTCTAAGAACTCACAGACTGATACCACTTAGTGTTTTCTTTCTGTTTTTTTGGGGGGTCGGTCCCATTAACAGGTAGTGTGGACACATGGGTCTTACGTAAAATAGTGAATTCATAACGGCTTTTCTCTGATTAGGGGAAAGAGCAGCCTTAAGTCAAGGGGGCTATTTGGAACAGAGAGGTTTTGAATCAGGGTGGTGCTCCCGTGCGGAGTGACAGGCATCCAAGCACAGAAGCCTGGACAGCGTCCCTCGGAGAGGCACAGCCACACTTCGGCCTGCCAAGCTGGCGGAGGCCTGAAGCATCCGTCCAGCTGAGCAGAGAGCCAGGGGGCTGTGGACTCTAATGGTGTCTGGGGAATCAGGCCACATGGGCCAAAGGGGGCAGTCTGTCCTCGGGGCAGCTACAGTGGCACCAGAGGTGGACTCTGCAGGCCGCTCTCCGTGGCCTGGGAGAGACTGCCCCGTGCTGCACCGGCCCTGAATTCCCACGGGGCAGCAACACACAGAGATGACTTCGGGGGGCATCTGCTCTCTGACGGACAACACACTGTCCCAGAGAGCACACGATGGCAGTCTTCGTAAAAACCACACCTACCGATGTTGAGCGTCATGTGAGCAGAGTGCAAAGAAGGGACAACAAAAGGCACCAGTCCTGCCCTTCAGAGGGGACAGCCCAGCTGGTGGCCTCCTGTCTGATGCTCCCCACCTGCCCCAGCCTCATGGCATTGGCCCAGAGCTGGGTCACCCTGAGTCTGTGGGTGGGGTCTGGAACCGGGTCCAGGTGTCTCTGCTCACCATGGCTGGGGCTGCAGTTGGGGACACTTTGTTGGGTACTCTCAAAGTGGGCTCCCAGGTGGTCTAGCTCTGTCCTCTGGTCTGCAGTGGCTCTCTGGCTGGATAAGCCATCCTGGGTGACATGTCCCCTCCTTCTCCATCCTTCTGGGCATGGAGGGGGGAGGGGCCTGGGTCACTGCTCACCTCTCGACCTCTGTTCCTCTGCCCCTTTCCTGGCTGCACTTTGAGAAGGGTGATGGTCGTAGTCAGGGCTCTGAGGCCTCAGTGGCTGGGCCTGAGAGTGGCCTTGGGCTCCTGCCGCCCTCGGCCTGGGCCAGCCTGACCAGGTCTGCCGTGTGGTCCGTTAGATCCTCTGCTCCCCACCGGCCAGGGTTCTGGCTGGGGGCAGGTGTGGGATGGGGGAGGAGGAAGTTCAGGGTCTGCTGCACCAACGGTGGGATGTTCCTGTCCCCTGTCAGCAAAAGGCGGGCTTCCCGTGAGGTCACTTGGGACCTGCACACCCGGGTTCGGCCAAGGCCCCTTTGCCCGGCCTGCCTTGGTGTGGTCCTCCGGGTGCTGTGGAGGCGGAGGCAGGCGAGGCTTGGGCTTTCCACCTCACTGCCTTGGGGTGCGTCTACAGTCGCCCCCTAACCTCGTGTACCTGGTTTCCTCACCGCGAGATGGACGTCCTCGAGATCCTACCTCGGGCGGTTTGAGTGGGCCGAGCAGTTACCCAGGAGGTCCAGGACCTCACCTGGCACGGGACCCCTGGAGCCCGGCTGCACCACTGGGCCGTTGTCATTCCCACCAGCATGACTGTGCCCCGTTGAGGACACTGCCTGCCCCTGAAGGGCGTCTCAGGTTCCCACCCGGGCTTCTCCTTGGTCCTACCTCTGACCTGGCTCTCTGTGGGCCTCCTTGCCAGCTGGACTGTGGGGTGGCCGGGTCAGGCCTTCTCCCATGGCCCCTGCAGCCAGCCGTGTGGGGGGCCCTGCCTTTCCCGGGTGCTAGAGCATCCCTCCCTCCCCGTTGCCTGGGCCTGCGAGGTAACCTTGGCCACCAGCCCTGCTGGACGTGGCCCTGGTTCCTGCCAACAAACTCATAGTGTTAAGGGGCACCCTGCATGGCTTCCCGTGGCTACTGTGGTCCATTGCTATGCTTTATGGGCTCCAACCAGCGGCCCATAAAGCAATGAGCGGAGACGTATTCCCACTAGACAGGTGTTTGGATCGTCAGTCTGGGGCAGAGCGAGGGCGTATTCAGGCGGGTTGAGAGGACATCAGTGAGGTCAGCCCCTGTGGGTGGAGGCGGGGCACCAGGAGGCAGGACCGTGGGTGCTGACACAGCTGGATGGCCGTGGAGTCACGGGGGCCTTGTCTGCCCCTCAGGAGGCGGCTGCTGGCCCCAGTGGAGGTGGGAAGGAGCACTCCTGTCCGGGTGGACCTCTGGGCTGCGGGCCTCACACTGCAGGCCTGGGGAGCCTGAGGCCTCTGCAGGCCATGAATGACCCTCTGGGAGGTCTGCTGGTCAGAGACCCAGGCACATAGCCTGTACCCTGGAGCTCTGGTCCCTTTGGTGACCATCTGTGCAATGACGTCTGTCTCACTGGCCACTGTGCAGACCAGGGCTAAGCCTGTGGGCTGGCAGGCAGTAGGACTTCATAATGGCCCTTTATAACCAGCACGAGTGTGTCCCGGGCCTTCCTTCAACAGGTGGTCTTGGTGTCTGCCCGGCTCCATTCCCGTCTCTGCCCAGCCCCCGATGCTGCAGAGGCCAGGGGTGGTAAGCCAGGAACAGGACCAGCCGTCCCCGCTCCCCGGATGGCACTGCAGAGGGGACTCCAGTGCTGGGCTTCGGGGTTGGCAGGGTCAGGACAGGGACCTCCAAGTGGATGGTCTCCCCCAGGCCCCAGGGAGGCTTGGTAGCCACCACTCTGGCCCTCTGCTTGGGTCACCCCAGCTGGCTCCTGGAGAGAGCATGGGCGGGCCCCCAGCACCCAGGACTGCAGCAGGTCTGAGGAGCAGGACTTTCCTCCCTTCCTGGGTGGACCACACCTGTGCTTCCCACGCACGGGATCCCTGTGGCTCGCTGCCCCCTCCCCCTGTCCTTTCCTGAGGGTTCCTGCTGCTCGTCCTGTGAGGCTGTGCTCATCTCAGCTCCCTGCCCTGGCGGCCCCCGGCCCTCTTGCTGCACACAGGGCGAACAGCACATGGGAGATGCCGTGCGTGCCTCAGAGCCAGCGGCCCCCTGAGCGCTGGTCCCTCGCACTTTACCGGTCCAGCTGCGGCCCCTTCCTCCTCCACGCCCTGTGAAAGGCGAAGGTCCACTCTGGTTCTGCAGAATCCTCATGATGGGACCCTCGGGGGGTCTTTGTGCTCCCTGGAGGCTGTTGAGGCCTGTCAGACGGCGCCTTAGCACAGCGCCGACGGCGAGTCTGCGCACGGAGTCGCTTCCTCAGGGTGGGGTGCCGCTCGGCAGGGTCCTGACCCCCTCAGTGCTTGCGTCCTCCCGCGTCTCTCTTTTTATGGACCTTTTCTCCACGGGGCCTCAGTTCTCAAGGCCCGTGTCAGCGTGGCCCTTGTGGGTCTGTCTGTTCCGCTCTGCAGTCTTGTCCATGTTGCCTTATGTGGTTTGAGCTTCCTTTACCAGGGACACGGAAATGGAGGATTTTTTAATGTTCCTGATGCACTGGAAATCTCATTATAAAATGTCGCTCTGTGTATATGGCCAGACGTTGATCTTAAAGCTTCGTTAGTGCTGGAGGTAAGTACGCACACCTGAGTGTATGACAGCCTGGCTCTGCAGAGTTCCCACAGGCTCATGTGTTGAAGGCTGGTCCCCAGCTGGTGGCACTATTGGGAGGTGGTGGAGTCCCCAAAGGCTCATGTGTTGAAGGCTGGTCCCCAGCTAGTGGCACTACTGGGAGGTGGTGGAGATATTATAGAAGGTCACTGGTGGAGTGTCCCCAAAGGGTGTATCTTGTCTCTCTGTCCCTCTCCTTCTCAGCTGCCATGAGGAGCCCTGCTCCACCACCTGCTCCTGCCATGATGCTTGGCTCCCCACAGGCCCAGAATCAACAGAGCCAAAGGATCATGGACTAAAACCTTTGAAACATGAGCTGAAACCAGTCTTTCCTTCTCTAAGTTGACCTTTCTCAGGTGTTTTGTCATAGTGACAGAAAGCTGACTAACACATTATGTGGGAAATACATATATAGTTTTTTCCCCTGTTTTCGTCCTCAATCTCTACTTGTTGTGTAGGTGCCTTTTTTTGTAAACATGATACAGTTGGGTCTTGGTTCCAATGTAGTAGGTTAATCTCCATCTTTAGTCAGAGGAACTGGGGGCTTTTGCATTTGATGCAGACACTGATCATTTGGGTTCAATTTATCCAGTGCTCCCCACTTGTCCCAGATGTTTTATTTCCCTTCTCTCGCCTTTATTGCTGGTTATGGATTATATATTTTAAGATTTCTTTCCCTTCTCTCACCTGGTTATTATTTCTGGGGCTCCATGTCTTTCATCAGTTTTGATGGTCCTCAGCCATTATCTTTTCAAATTTTCTTTCTGATCCGTTTATTCTCCCATCTCCCCTTGGGACTCGATTCCGAGTATCTTAAACCTAACTAGTCTATATTTTCCATCATTGTGTTCCTTATTTATTCTTTATTTTGTACCTCTACTCTCTATCCTTTATTCTGACCTATCTTCTATTTTCACAGATTCTCTCTTTAGCTGTGTCTAATTTGTTCTAAAATCCATTCATTTCATTGATTTTGATCATTTGATTTTTTGGTTTTGGAGTTTATTTTCAGCAAGGAGTGTTTCCTTCTGTACTGAAATTTTCAATTTTGTCCTTTGACTCCTCGAATATTATAAACTTGATCACTTAGTCACATGTCTACCATTTTGGTGTCGAGAGTTTCTGTGATCATTTCTATCAATAGTGTCCTCTGGTTTTACGTAGTTGTTCTGACTTCTGTGTGCCAGATAACATCTTTTAAAAAATGTTTTGTAATGACTTGGGAGGCTGAGGCACTTTGAGCTGAGGATCACATTTCAAAGTCAGTCTCCGCAATGTGAGATGCTAAGCAATTCAGTGAGACTCTGTCTCTAAATAAAACACAGAATAGTGTTGGAGATGCAGCTTAATGGTTGGGGGCTCCTGAGTTCAATCCCTGATACCCGCCCCCTCAAAAAAAAGTGGTTTGTGAGATAAGTGGGGACCTAGAAGGACATCATCTTATTTCAGAGATGACTCAGGTACTGTCAATTGCTCTGGAGAACTTGAGCTATCCCAGGACCACTTCATCTCAATTCTGATGTGAAGATGGTGAAATGTACCATGTTTCCTAGAGGCTGCCTGTGCTGGTTCACCCTCACTCCTGATGTCTAGTCTCTGGTGTCCCGCTGAAGGCCAGAGGGTGTTCCAGGGCTTTCCTGTCAACTTGGCCTTCTGGCTGAGTTGGCCTTCTGGTCTTCTGAGGCCACCACTGAGCCTTGCCTCTGTGTTGATCTTGACCCTTACAACAAAATGCCCAGGGCAAAAGCAGCCCAGCCCCCACATAAGACTTGGCCTCGATTCCCCACAGGGATTAGTCTGCAAGGGTCACTGTCTTGTCATCCCTGCAACAATCTTGAGAACATATTTGAGCCTGAATATTCTGTGTTCAGTGGGAGGCTTGACCATAACTACCTGAGCGGTTCTTACCAGAGAGAAACTCGTGGTCCAACCTCTATTTAAGCCGTCGGCACTGGTTGGAAAGCCTGGCCGGCTGCCTACTCCCTGGTCTCCAGACCCTGTAGGCGTGAGATCCATCTTGGTTCGTCCGTCCACTCACTTTGGGTGTTCGTAAGGAAGGAGCGTGGGGACACTGACAGCACGGGTACCTCCTCTTGGTTCCCAGGCCCCGAGAGTGCCTCTGTGCAGGAGGGGTGCTGAGGGCCCCTCAGGTCCACCCTGGCTGCAGACAGGAGTTACAGGGGCACAGAGACCTACCTTCCTGCTCTTGTCACAGAGGGGAATGGAAAGTAGGCAGGCCAGCACATCTGTCCAGTGACATCAAATGGCCACCAGTGCTGTGCTGACCATCAGCGGGAGGGGCCTGGGGGTGGGGTCCAGCTGGAGTGGCAGGAGCAGCTTCCAGCACGGGGAGCCAGCTGGGTGGGCGTCTGGGACACAGCCTGCCAGGCCAGGCGAGAGCAGCCTCCGGCTTCGCAGGAGGGAAGGCGGCACACGGCAGGGGCTACAGGAGCACCAGGGGTGTTGGGCGAGTGAGGGGACAGCCACAGGGACCCAGAGCATCTGGCCCAGGAGGGTGAGTGGCGGCTCGGGAGTCCTCCTGCCCTTCCTGTGGTGCCAGGGGCTTCGCCGGGCCGAGTGGCCCTTCACAAACCCCCAGACGTACCACTGAGGCTTCCGTGTGACTGAGGAGGAAAATGTGCTTGCGGGTGACCAGGATAGCTGCTAGTGGCCGGGCCCCACGGCCGAGTCCAGCAGCTGTGCGGCCCTGCCTGCTCCCCAGCCAGCTGCTGCTGTGGCTTGTTAGGGAGCACAAGGCCCTGGGTCTCCAGAACGGCTGCTGGAGGTTATTCGTGGGATGCCGGGATGGAGCTGGGAATTAGGTGTCCAAAATATCTGCCGAGATGGGACCCTGGCCGAGGCCCCCAGGACCTCAGCCTTGGTCCGGCTCCAGGCGTCTTCTGGCAAGGCGGACAGCCCCGCCTGGGAGCCCGGGCCTCCCTGGAGACGGCTGCTGCCCGGGCCCGTCTGTGGACTCCCAGGACACGGTACTTTCCGGCTCCTCTGAGGGAGTGTGTGGGATTCCATCCCAGACAGAGGTCCAGGAATCTAGCAGGTGGCTGACCAGGGACAGTGGGGAAAGGCCAAGTGGCTCTGTGTGGAGACTGCTTCCTGATAAAAACCCCAAAGAGGCCCTTCAGGCCCTGTGACCTGGCGGCTCCTCTGAGCTCTACCTCCTCACCTGGCTGGGCTGCATGGGGGACCCTGGAGCCAGGGCAGTTCCAGCTTCTGGCCGTGTGCACGTAACTGCCACTTAGTGCCTCTGACTCACCAGGAGGGGAGGCTGCCGCTGGCCTGTCCTCCCAGCCCTGTCCTTGGCCATGCAGGTGATGTGTCTTCCCTTCTCAGCCAGGCTCACAAACTGGAGAAATAAAAACACCTCCAAACCCTTGTCTGGCCCAGGTGCTTTACGGAACGACCTGGCTTAGGCCTTGGTCAGCCCAGCTGGGAGGCTCCGTGTTTCCCCATCTGGAGATGCACATGCAGAGAGCTGGGGGGTGGTCCAAAGGGGAGGCTCAGTCCAGGGGCAGGTGATGGAGGACAGGCAGCTAAGAAGTGGAACTGCTTCTCCCTGGAGTCTTGGGGAGCAGCCCTGCCACACTTTAGTATAGCCCAGGGCACACGTCAGACCTCTGGCCTCCAGGACGTAGGTGGCAAATCACTGCAGCCTGAGGCTTGTGTAGGGCTGAGACGTGGTCTGGGGGCTCCTGAGCCTCCAGTCCTCTGTGCTCCTGTGACTCAGTCTTGGTGGCCAGAAGGTTGAAGTTCAGGGGAAGGACAGACCCTAAGGTGTTCTAGAGACGGGGCTCCCAGCTCACGAACACAGGGGCAGGGGTTGGCAGCTGTGGTCTGCAGACCTGGAACCCTTCTGTGCCCTCCCTCAGGCCTGGGGATGAAGGAAAGCACCCTCTCACAGCCCTGGGACCCGCAGGCTGTGGCAGGGCCTGTCTCTGCCCGCACACCCCTGTGCTGTCCTGTGCTGTCCGGTCTCAAGCAGCAGAGGCCCTCCTGCCACAGGGCCTTGGTTCACTTGCCAGAAGCGACCTTCTCTCCTTCCTCTTGGGTCAGGGCCTCCCCCTTCCTCAGCATCGCTGCTCAGGGACGTCTTCCTGAGCCCCCTGCCTTGGCCAAGCCCGTGTGCTTCCCGGAGCCCCCGCCAGCCTGGCGCTTGCATGATGAGCACCTGGTCAGCTCTGGTTCTCCTGCTGGAGTGTACGGTCGTGGGAGGACAGGGACTCACTCGTCTGCTGGTTTCACCCTGCCCCTGTCTGCCAGGTGGAGACGCCTGATGACCGACCGTGCCAGGTCACCTCCTTTGGGGACTCATCTCCTTTGTCTTCAGAGCAGCCCTGGGCAGGTGCTGTGAGTGTCTCAGCTCTGCAGAAGGGGAAACTGAGGCGGGCAGGGCTGGGCAGTGTGGCCGAGGTGGCACAGCTGTGGAGCACCCAGCTGGGAGCCGGGTGCCCTCCTATGCTGAGCCTCTGCCCACATGCCCCAACCAAGTTCCCTGCAATTCAGGGGAGTGGGAAGCTCTGGCGTGCGTCCCCAGCCCCTGCCCCACCCCAGGAGGGGCTGGCCAGCCCTGGGGGCTTCTGGGCTGGGGGTCAGCGCCCTGTGGCCACCTCTGGCCTCCTTGCTCTCTGCCCACCGGTTGAGGTTGACCCTCCTCCTCTGGCCTGCTCCTTCCCGCCATGGCTCGGGGCAGCAGGCTTTTGGTCTATTTTTCCTTGTAAAGGGCCAGAGAGGCTTTGCCGGCCACATGTGGTCTGTCTTCCTCTTCCTGTCCCCCCTTTCCCTCCTCCCTCCGCTTCCCCTCCTTCTCCTTCTTATTCTGAACCAGCACAGATGTAAGATCCAGTGTCAGTTCACAGGCTGTACAAAATCAGCCGCAGGCCATGTTTACTGCCGGGGGCTCCAGGGTCTGCAGTTTGGCTAAGGTCGTGCTTCTGTCTGAACACCTGCAGAGGTCTTCTGCCTGTCCTGCCGCTTCTTCCTGGCCGAGCCCCTTCCGTCTGACCTGGATTCAGGGTCCTGCATGCTGTCGGTGTGGCTGGGGTCTCTCAGGCACTGGGCCTCAGCAGGGAGGGTGGGCACTTGCAGTGTGGGCTACGCTCCTGGCCTGGCGGGTCTGTGGCCCTGGTGCTATTTTGCGCCTCAGGCGAGGTGTGGCTTCTTCCGTTACTGCTGTCTTCTGCTCCCGTGACTTGGGCTCTGGCGCTGTGTTTCTCGTGGACTCTGGCAGACACTCCTGGCGGTCAGGGTCCACCCTGGAGGGCGAGCTTCTTCTCAGGCCTCTGGACTCTCATCCGGCCTGTTTGCTCTGCGAGGCAGACTGATCTCCCTGCAGCCTGCTCTGCGCTGGGCCCCCTGCAGTGCTGTTGACTGGCATGTCCTGCTTTCTTGGCTGTTTCTTCCCCACCAGAGGAGCCGTGAGGATGCAGGGACGCTGCCCACCACAGGACGCCTCCGTGTCCAGCCCGCCTGCCCCTAGCAGCTCTTCAGGTCTCAATCACCACCTGTGAGGACGCTTGCTGCCACCAGCCCCTGGCGTGCTCCTCCCTCCCCTCCCTGGGGCACCGAGAGAAGGGCCCAGAACCCGGGAGGCTCAGTGTGCCAGGGAGGCTGGCCGAGGGTCCCGCCTGGCACTGGTCTCACTGGTGTCTGAACACCGAGGCTGCAGACACGTGGACAGGCGGGTGGAGCCACGGTGGCCACCCGCATTGCTTTTTTGCAACCCTGGGCGCAGATGCCCAGGGCCTCCTCTGTAAAGTGGGAGGGATATGGGTCCAATCCAGGGTGGACAAGTGTCTCCGTCAACCTGTGGAGTAGCCCCACCCAGCTGGGCTCTGTGGAGGCAGATCCTGAGTCAGAGGCCTGAGAAAAGGCACAAGCCAGGGCTGGTGGCATGGAGCAGGGAGGGACCCTCGCTGAGCAAGCTGCTTTAACAGGTGCATCACGTCCTCACAAGCTCCTGGACCACCCCCAGCTAAGGTGGGAGGAGGAAGGAAGTTATCCCTTGACTTTCCCCTCCTGGAGCCCTTGGTAGCATCCCTCCATGTCTTCAACTTCAAGTCATCCCTCTCCCTCCGTTCATGCATCCACCCACCCACTCATCTACTCACCTGTCCATCAGTCACCACCCTGCCATCCACCCATCCATCCACCATCCATCCATGCATCCACCCATCCATCCCCCACCCATCAGTTTATCCATACATCCACCCATATGTCCATTCACCTATATGTCCATCCACTTATCCACTCATCCATCCATCCCTCCATCCACCCAACATTCAGGGGCACCCTCTCTGTGCTAGCCTGAGTCCTGGACCTGGAGGACACAAGAGGACCTTTTCCTCAGGGGTTCTCAGAAGTCCCTGCCTGCAAAAGCAACATCCCAGCTGCCACTGCATCAAGTCCCTATGACCAGACCAACCGAGGTTTCCCACTGGCTGAGGCTAGTTGGGGCTTGAGTCTTGTCCTTGCTTGCCTCTGCTCACGGCCTGGAGCAGTGAGTAGTTACAGTTGATCTTGGGATTCTGGGGATGCATGAGGTGGTCCCTCCCTTCCACCCACCTGGGTGTGGCCACTCTAATCTGGTTGGGCTTTGCATGGGTGTTTGCCAGGTCTGGTTGGGGTTCTTCCCCTGAGCCCTGCTTGTGGATCTCTGCAGGCCCTGGCTTGATCTGACTGTGGTCAGTTTCGGTTCTGCCCTTGGACACCACTGATTCTGCAAGCCCCAGTTGGCTGAGCCCCTCCCTGGGACCCACCCTTCGTCTGTTCTGTCCTTGGCTGCATAGCCCTGGCCCCTCCCACACGCAGGAGGCCTCAGGCAGGCAGGTGCCTGGCTTTGCCCTAGAAGACACCCAGGGTCAGTTCTTCCCTCTGCCTACCTGAATGACTGGACAGGTTACTGACCCCTCTGATTTTGTTTCCCTATGGGTTAAATTTTGGCAGGTAACATCCACAGGGAGGCACGTCAGCCTCCCAGGACGGGTGTCCGCAGGGCCTCATGGTCATTTTTATCATTATCAGTCCTCACCGTCATTGTGGGAGGTGGCTCCTGCCTCCGGGGTCTGCCTTGCTGCCTGCAGCCCCTGCTGGCTCTGGGTGTGGGTGGGGGTGCAGCTGCTGGGTACTGGTGTGGCGGGTTCACAGATCCACTGGCCACACAGGTCCAGGGTGCTGGGCTGGGTGTGACCGGGTCATGGAACAGCAAAGGCACTTTCCCGGTGGGACGAAGCCTCTGTTCATATGTATTTGTCTGCCTCTGTCTGCAGGACAGGGAAGTGCATGGAGGGTGGCGATTCTCAGAGTGCTGGGACCGGGGTGCCTGGCATGGATGGTGCTGGGCACCGCCACCACCACGCGCTGCCCTCTCCCTGATCCTCCACTCCTTTTTGGTACTGGGGATTGAATCCAAGGGCACTTAACCACTGAGCCACGTCCCAGCTCCCACTTTTGGTATTTTATTTAGAGACAGGGTCTCACTGAGTTCCTTAAAGTCTTGCTAAGTTGCTGAGGTTGGCTTTGAGCTCGTGATCCTCCTGCCTCGGCCTCCCCAGCTGCTGAGTTTACAGGGGTGCACCAATGCACCCGGCCTCAACTATTATTGCCTGGGTGCAGCCGGGTGGTAACCACCTCTGAACAATGGCAGTCCTGCAATTGGCTTTATAATGTCCTCATATTGTTCTTAACAGGACTTAATGTGGGTGGATAACCCTCAGATTCCCCCAGACTATTTAACAGAATAGGATAACAAAGGAGTTGGTGGAGTGCATTTCTTTCAGCCCTGCTTGGAGTCTACCGCCCTTCCTTAACTCCAGCCTGGATTTTGTGTGCTGGACATGTGAACTGCATCTCCCCTTTGCTGATCTTCCTGGAAGCCCCGGATTCCAGAACCTTCTGCATTGTTCTATATAGAATGGGTCCAATTCCAGTCTTTCCTTTTTGAAAAAGTAGAAAATATCAATTCTGAGTTTTGATTCTGTTCTATCATTCTCAATTTGTTCTTTACAAAGTGGGGATCAGGCGATCTGACCCACAGCATGATTGCGAGGATCCAACCATGCAAGGCTCAGCAAAGGCACCGGGAAGGTGAGAGTGCTGCTCATGTTTAACTGGGCGTTGGTCGTTCTGTTGTCCCGTTACCATGCTGCATGTCCGGGAGTGTGCTCACCACTGATAGTCGACAGCAGTGAGTTGGCACAGGGTGGCTCCCTGCTTCAGACACCAGAAGCGATGACTGAAATGTTACAGAAGACTGTAAACACACAGCTGAACGCGAGAGCGGGGGAGAGCCTCAGGTGTGAATGGGAGCGGCCTCGAGCTCAGAGTGGGCCTGTGAAAGCAAGGTCGGAGGAGACTCAGCTGCAGGGGAGTTCTTGCCCCGGGTGCTGAGAGCTGGAATCACAATCCCTTGGTCAATTTTGGGTCTGCAAAGTCCGTCGCTTCAGAGAGCGGGACAACCAGGCGGGTGCTCGCTCTCTGCTGTGGGCTCCTGATTTTGGAATGCCACCTCCACACCGGGTAGAGTCCATCTACTGTCGGCAGAGCAATCCGAAGATTTTAACATAAGTAAGCATACGCTTTTCAACAAGTCAAAGGAATACAGTTCAAAGACCAAAGTAGGCAGTAGGACGAAAATGAGCAGAGTTTAGAAATAAAAGGAAGGAGGAATTCTAGGAATGTAAAATATTGTCATTGAAGACAAGAAGAGGCCTCGGCCCCCTCCCTAAGGCAGTGCTTCTGCGCTCACAGAGCTTTGCGCCCCGTCTCTGGAAACGTGATCAGGGAAGCAAGAGCAGGAAGCTCCCACCCACCACCTCCACTGCGGATTTGCAGGCGGTGCTGGGAGCGAGGTCACAGAGGATAAAAATACCAGAGCGCATCCTCTCTATCTTCTAACGCCCAGACACGGGGAAGCCTGCGGAGCGTTAGCTCCTTAAGTTCTGACGACGGGCCTCTCAAGGAGCCGGGGACTTCTGAAGGCGCAGGAGGGAAGGCCACGCACAGTCCACCACGTGCAGTCCATGTGCTCTGCTGGGTCCCGGGCTGCGGACTCAGAGCCAGGCACACAACCACTGAACTACCAGGCCTCCAGAGAGACCCAGGCCAAGGAGAAACAAGAGAGCCATCTGCCCAAACGGTGCGGCCACACAGTGGCCTGGGTCAGTTTGCCAGAAGTGGGAAGATTAATTTGCTTCGCAATTAATTTGCTGACATCAAACTGTTTTATGAGGATTCTAATGTTGTGCTGGGGCGTTCATTCTGTTATCCTGACCCCTGTCAGACCCTGAGCTTGGTGCCGGCAGCTACAGGTGTTCCCGCCGCCCCTAAGCCTGCGTGACTCTCTCTTGATGAAGCAGGTGGCTTGCTAAGGGCAAATTCCAGGGCAGCAAACCAAGCCCAGCAGTGGCTCCTGTGGTCACCTGGGGCTCCAGGGATGACTGAATGGTTGCACGAGCACCTCGAGCTGCATCCGTCAAGCAGACAGATCAGCCTTCTGTAAGTGGATCAGGAATTCATGGGGCATGACGCTGCTGGAGCTAATTGTAATTAATGACTAAGAAGGCCTTTAAGAATTCAAAATTAATTTTAAAAGACACATATAAGCATGCAAAGCAGGTCTGACCATCTTTAAAGACTTCATGTTTAACACATATTTATCAGAAGTAAGTTTTCTCAGATATGGTTTTAGAAGAAAGAATGACACGTATTCTTAAAATAGCTCAAACCCACCCCCGCCAAACAGAGGGGAGGCTGGGCAGGCCAGCGCATGCACACGTGCCGCGAAAGGCGCTGTCCTTCAAGTCAGGTGGGAAGGAAGCGACCCATCATTGGGGGATTGCTTTTAAGTTCGGTGATTTGGGTTGAAATGGTAGGCTCCTGTCCTAGCCACACAGGAGCCTTATTTTAAGAAGGAAAGAGACGGTTTGAAGTGTAAAGAAAGGCAGAGCGTGGGGACACTCAGACACAGTCAGGAGAAGATTTTATTTTTTTAAATGAGAAGTATTTGAAAACCTACGATTAACCAATTAACTCCAGCAGGTTAGTGTAGAAGAAAAGACCTCTGCTCCCTGGTCTTTAGAGGCAGGGCCACACCCCACCCTCAGACCCACACGGTCCCTGTGGCACCTGGCATCACAAGACAGCCGCAATGACGCTGGACCAGCTCTCAGGCACTGTCCTTAGGAGGCTGGCAAGTTGAACTTCCTGCACCTTCGAATGCCAGCTTCAGGCGCCAAGCCCTCATCTCGAGTCCTTGCTATCGCCAGGCGGAGGGGAGCTGAGGCCCCGGCTGGCAGCCCTGCTGAGCGCCAGGCAGCTGCCAGAGCTCTCCTGGTGGCTGACCCTGCAGCCCCTGTCAAGCTGCCCTCGCTGCCCACGTGGACCACACATGAGCCATCACCGCTGGTCCTGTCCAAAACTTGGACTTATAAGAAAAAACAAAGTTTGTCGATGGGTTAAGCCACTCAGTTTTGTGAGGGTGGTGTTTAAATTATTGTTGTTATTATTTTGAGAAAGGGTCTTGATAAATTGCCGAGGGTCTTGCTGAGTTGGCCAGGCTGGCCTTGAACTTGTGGTCCTCCTGCCTCGGTCCCCTGAGTGGCTGGTGTGAAGTCCAGTGCTCCATTTTCAGAACACAGTATGTAGCCTCACATGTAAAATGACTTGGGATGCAGGAAAGGCAAGGTGCAGGGAGAGCAGAGTGGACGTAGGAGCAGTTCACAGCGGGGTGTAAGATTCACAGCCCCTTGACAGACAGGAGGGGAGAGGAGGGGTGAGTGCCTGTCAAAACGCACCCACAATCCCAAAGGCCTTCCACGCAGAGAACACAGGGAGGGGCAACTCAAGGTACACGTCCTTAAGTAACCCAAGAGGAGATGGTAAAACCTAGGTGACATTCGGGAAAGTGGCACACCCCATAGTACTCAGCGAATGAGGAACCGGGAGGGACCTCGAGCACGGGGGACAGTGCTTTGTAGCTGCTCTGGTGCGCCTGCCCACCCAGACCTCATCCTGCAGCCTGTCACTAAGGAGCCCGGCTCTGCCATGCCTCCTGTCCCTGGGCCCAGTCCTTGGGTGTGGCAGGTGGGCGTGTTTCAGTTTATTTAATAAATAAAGCATTTATTTTAAAAACCAAGAGCTTAGGTTGGGCATGGTTGTGCCCAACCAGAATCCCAGAGAATGGGACAGTTGAGGCAGGAGGATCCCAAGTTCAAAGCCGACCCCAGCAAGTTAGTGAGGCCCTGTCTCAAAATAAAATTAAAAAGGGCAGGGGATGTGGCTCAGAGGTTGAGTGCCCCTGGGTTTAACCCCAGTACCAAACACAGAAACAAAACCAAACCAAACCCAAGCACATAGATGTCAAGTAGTCCTGGGGAATCTCCAGGTGCTGGATAATAAGAGAGAGCTCAGGTCAGAAGAGGAAAGAAGCATGCATATCTCAGGGATTGGGGCCCGACACAGGCCTGGAGCTGAGATTCCAGTGCCTGCAGAGGTTGGTCTTGAGCAGAAACTGGGGGACCTTGTATGTGTGTGTGTGTGTGTGTGTGTGTGTGTGTGTGTATTTTTTTTTTTTTAATTTGTACAAGGATTGGACCCAGGGGTGCTTTACCACTAAGCTGCACCTCCAGCCCTTTTAATGTTTTGTTTCGAGACAGGACTGTGCTAAGTTGCTGAGGCTGGGCTTGAACTTGCTATTCTTCTGCCTCAGCCTTGAGCTGCTGAGGTTCCAGGCAAGCCCAACTGGGACCCAGCATCTGACAGGCATGTAGATGTAGGCTGTCTGCACGATGCCCGGGCAGGAAGGAGCTCTCTGCCGTGTGACGGGAAATGAAGACATTGCCATCCAGCCCCGAGGAGCAGGTGGAAACAAGGCCGCTCAGGCCCAGCCGCCTCTCCCAGGGATGGGGGCCAGGCTGGGGCTGTTTTGGAGGCCGAGTTGACAGAGAGCTTCGCCACAGAGGCCCTGGAATAAAGAGCTAAGGTCTAAAGTGGCCCAGCACAGGGAACTCTGGAGCACATCCAAGAGACCATCCTGACAGAGAGCTTCCCCTCTGGGGACACGTGGGACCATGCGCCTGTCAATCCTGAGGCAGAGGGTCTGGTCCCCAGCAGAGACAGTCCGCCATGGCCAGGGGCAGCCGGAGCTCTGTGTTGGAGAGCTTGCCACTGAGGAACCAGGAACAGGACGGAAGTGATAGAGGTAGCAGAGACAGAGAGACAGAGTTCACTAAGGAGGACACAGTCGTCACCAAGAGCCAGAGGACTTCATTAAAAAACAAAGCAATTAAAATGACAGAGTTGGAAAATCCAGTCAAAATACGATGATTAAAAAATCTCTCCAGAGGTGTTGTACACAGAAGCTTCTGTACCCTGCTGTGGCCCCTAGGCCAGCCGTCCCTGTCCCTCCTGCCTGGCTCTGACTCAGCCCACATGTGCCCGAGAGACCACCCACCCCTGGTCCCACAGCTCAGGCCTTGGCAGGCTGACTTGGGGGAGGACTTTCTTTCTGGCCTTGAGCTGGGCTTTCTGCTGTGGGACCTCTCCTGCTGCCAGGGCTTATCTGCATTTCTGTAGGGAAGGGCGGCTTTCTCTCTGGTCACCGTGTTCTGGCCTCAGTGTCCTGGTAGAAATGCTCAAGGGCCGGGCGTCTAGTGCAGAAGCCACCAGCCCTCTGGTGCACGTTCAAAGGTAAACGACTGAAATGAAGCGAAATGAACCTTCAGATCCTCAGGGGCCTTGGCCACATGTCTGGCCAGTGGTCAGTGGACTAGAGAGAGCAGAGGGGAGCATTTCTGCTGGATGGTGCTGAACATCCTGCTGGACAGGGCTGGAGTGTCCAGGAAGGTCCCACAGGGAAAGTCGGGGAGGGAGATTTAGATTTACTCTAAAATAGGGCCAGTGTGCCCCACAGTGCACAGGTGCCCTGCTGGGCGCTGCAGAAGAGAGACTCCAGGCGGGAGGTGCTAGGTGGCTCGTGAAGCTCCCTGGTCTAGGGCGGAGCAGTGATTGGAAGAGAGGAGCAAGCAGAGCTGGGTGGCTGTCTTCTCCTGGCGACAGAGGGGTCTTGGATCTGTGAGGTCTGGGCGCCACAAGCCCAGGGGGCTGTTTCCAGATGTTGCTAAATTATACCACCACCCACGGCACCATATTGCAACAACACGGCTCCGTTTATATGCACACAGAGTCTGACATGAACTGCATTTCAAAATTCAGCAGAGACAGGGAGTGGCAGCCTCTTCAGGCCACCAGGACGGGAACAGAGGGGGAGAGAACTGTTTGCCTGGGAGCAGTAGCTGTTGACTGGAGAGGTTCGCAACACCAGTGACACCGAGCGTCTTGGGGATGGTCCCCAGCCAGGCGTCACCTCGAGGAGATCCTCTAGAGGGCAGGAGAAGCCGACGGAGATGAAAATCCAGCCACGGAGAACACCGGGAAGCCTGGAATCTGCGCACGTGGTGGCGTGTGGCATGTCCAGTCCTGAGCTTCTCCTGGTGTGTCGCCCACCAGCCGCCAATTCCGGAGCCCTGTGGTTGATGGTGGAGGGACCTTGCCTTCTGGGGAAAGGAGTATGCTGGCTGAGCGGGAGAGGAGGGCACAGAGGAGCTCGTGCCTGCAGGCCTCACCTGTCAGAGGCTATCCCTGGATTTGTTCATTTCCACTCTTCCCTGTGCCAGGACATGGGGTTTCTGTGTGTAGGACCTGGGGCCTGTCCTCCTGGGGGCACTGTCTAGTGGGGAGCAGGGAGGGAGAGTCAGACCAAGGCCCCAGTGTGGTGTGAGCTGAGCTCTATGCAGTCCTCAGCCTCGAGGGGTTAAGCCCCGGCACACCCAGCGTGGGGTGGACGTGCTGTCCACCAAGCCTACGTGGAACACCCAGATGTCCCTGCACCAGGGCTTCGCCAGGGCCTCTGCCACTTGGGCGCTTGCAGGTGGGCAAGACTGTCCAGCACAAAGCCTGCCCGTGGTGACATGAGACTCAGTCACCTGACTTATCGTAGCCTGCACTGACCGTGAAGCCCAGCGTGGTCCTCTAGACGTTCCTCCCACCCTCAAGAAGGCAAGACGCCCACATCCCACGCTCCCAGGTGGGCACCCTGTGGGGAAACTTCTCTGAGGAGCACCCTTAGGTTTGGGGCGTATTTAATATTCTGCCAAGTCCGAGCCCAGGCTCCGCAGTTTCACGCAGGCAGGCGCTGTCTGTAGCAGCCCTGGAGGGTGGCTCCCTGCCCTCCCCTCAGGTGCGCTCTCCCCCGGGGCCTATGCCCTGTACCCTGTGGTCTCCACCCAATAGGGCAAGAGCCCCTGCTCTGCTCCCGCTCCTTCCCCATTCTTCTCTCTCCTCCTTTCCGACTTCAGGTACGGAGTTGGGTTAATTATATCCCCTTTTCTGACATGAAAGACAGGGCTTGAAAAAATTAATATTTTTATTTGGTACTTAGATATATACTTATTCATGAGACATTGTTCAAAAATTTGTAATACATTGAGCTAATTATTTTTCATAAATGTTACTCTACTTAATATAATCATTAGAAATGTTTCGACCCTGGCTATTTTGTTTTTGTTTGCTCTTTTTAGTTTCTTGGAAGTTCTGCAAAAGCATAATTTTGCATATTTCTTAATTTTAGCCTGATGGCTGTGTAAATAATAGTGTTTTTGTTTTTGTTCTGGAGAAACCCTGATTTTTTAAAATGGTTTTTATTAAATAATGAAAACATATCACGGACACACAAATAGACAGCTCAGGAGCATTGGCGAGAGAAGCTGACCGTGCAGCAGCGCAGGCGGGAGGCCACCGGCAAGTCCCGAGGCTGCGGGTGCTGCCCCTCCGGCTCCCTCCCCTCCCGCTCCCTCTTCTGCAGCTGGGACTGCGCTGTCTTGAACCGGGTGCTAACAGCGGCTCTGCTGCTCTTTCCTGTCTGCATCTGCGTGCTGTGAACTGGTGGAGGGGCTCCTCGTGAATTCCTAGGAGGCGGGCATCCTTCTGCTCAGCACTGCAGCAGCCGTGGCAGAGGCTGCACCCCAAGGGGCAGGCAGGAACTGGAGCTGGGGAGAAACACACCACCGCTCCCCTTGCCTGCCCTCTGACCTCCTCCCGTGCACCCTGTGACCCGAGGGGCCAGAAGCAGAAAGCAGGTGGCGATGGAGATTGTTCTGGAGCACACACACCCTCGTCCCTACCAGGTAGTGCCAAAGGCCTCCTCGGCGTGGCTGTAGCGTCCATAGACATGCGGGCAGGATTCAGAGGTGCTGGCTGCTCCTTCGTCTGCCAACATCTGGCCTGACTTCCCCATTTGCCTACCCAGGGGGTTAGGGCACCTTGTGGAGGTCCCCGGGCCCGGCCACTCCACCCCGCAAGAGGCTGACGGTCTTGCGTGTTTGTGGCCTGCATGCCATTTCCGTCAAGTGTCTGGGCACACTTGTCACCCACATTTGTATGAGTTGTGTCTTTCGTGTTGTGGAACTGAGTGACTCCTCCAGTTTTTATATATTGTAAATGGACGATTTATAATTGCATATATCTGTGGGACCCAGGGCGTTGTCATGATTTACGAATACAGTGTGGAATAATGAAATTCGTTCAAGGAACACATCCCTTACCACAAATAATTCACTTTTTTATGGTGAGAAAATCTAAAACTTACTCTCAGCAGTTTTTATTTTTTTTAAATTTATTTTTATTGTAAACAAATGGGATACATGTTGTTTCTGTTTGTACATGGAGTAACAGCATACCATTTGCATATTCATACATTTACATAGGGTAATGATGTTTGATTCATTCTGTTATTTTTTCCTCCTCCCACTCCTCCCACCCCTCTTTTCCCTCTATACAGTCCCTCCTTCCTCCATTCTTGCCCCTCCACCCCCCATTATGTGTCATTATCCGCTTATCAGTGAGATCATTCGTCCTTTGGTTTTTTGAGATTGGCTTATCTCACTTAGCATGATATTTTCCAATTTCATCCATTTGCCTACAAATGCCATAATTTTATTATTCTTTATAGTTGAGTAATATTCCATTGTATATATATACCATAGTTTCTTTATCCATTCATCAATTGAAGGACATCTTAGGTTGGTTCCACAATCTGGCTATTGTGAATTGAGCAGCTATGAACATTGATGTGGCTGTATCTCTGTAGTAGGCTGATTTTAAGTCCTTTGGGTATAGGCCGAGAAGTAGGATAGCTGGGTCAAATGGTGGGTCCATTCCAAGTTTTCTAAGGAATCTCCACACTGCTTTCCAGAGTGGCTGCACTAATTTGCATCTCCATCAGCAATATATGAGTGTACCTTTTCCCCACATCCTCTCCAACACCTATTGTTGCTTGTATTCTTTATAATCGCCATTCTAATTGGGGTGAGATGGAATCTTAGTGTAGTTTTGATTTGCATTTCTCTTATTACTAAAGATGGTGAACATTTTTTCATATATCTGTTGATTGCTTATAGATCTTCTTCTGTGAAGTGTCTGTTCATATCCTTAGCCCATTTGTTGATTGGGTTATTTGTATTCTTTGTGTAGAGTTTTTTTGAGTTCTTTATATATTCTGGAAATTAGTGCTCTATCTGAAGTATGAGTGGCAAAGATATTCTCCCACTCTGTAGGCTCTCTTCGCATTGTTTCCTTTGCTGAGAGAAAGCTATTTAGTTTGAATCTATCCCAGTTATTGATTCTTGCTTTTATTTCTTGTGCTATGGGAGTCCTGTTAAGGAAGACTGATCCTAAGCCAACAAGGTGAAGATTTGGACCTACTTTTTCTTCTATAAGATGCAGGGTCTCTGGTCTGATTTCAAGGTCCTTGATCCATCATGAGTTGATTTTTGTGCAGGGTGAGAGATAGGGGTTTAGTTTCATTCTGTTGCATGTGGATTTCCAGTTTTCCCAGCACCATTTGTTGAAGAGGCTATCTTTTCTCCATTGCATATTTTTGGCACCTTTGTCTAGTATGAGAAAATTGTATTTATTTGGGTTTGTGTCCATGTCCTCTATTCTGTACCATTGATCTACCTGTCTATTTTGGTGTCAATACCATGCCGTTTTTGTTACTATTGCTTTGTAGTACAGTTGGAATTCTGGTATTGCGATACCCCCTGTTTTATCCTTCCTGCTAAGGATTGCTTTAGCTATTCTGGGTTTCTTATTCTTTCAGATGAATTTCATGATTGCTTTCTCTATTTATGTAAGGTACGTCATTGGGATTTTAATTGGAATTGCATTGAATCTGTATAGCACTTTTAGTAGTATGGCCATTCTGACAATATTAATTCTGCCTGTCCAAGAATATGGGAGATCTTTCCATCTTCTAAGGTCTTCCTCAATTTCGTTCTTCAATGTTTTGTAGTTTTCATTGTAGAGATCTTTTACCTCTTTGGTTAGATTGATTCCCAAGTATTTTATTTTTTTTGAGGCTATTGCAAATGGAGTTGTTTTCCTCATTTCCCTTTCAGCTGTTTCGTCACTTGCGTGTAAAAATGCTTTAGATTTATGCGTGTTGATTTTATAGCCTGCTATTTTGCTGAATTCATTGATGAGGTCTAGAAGTTTTCTGGAGGAGGCTTTTGGATCCTCTAAATATAGAATCATGTCATCAGCAAATAGTGACAGCTTAAGTTCCTCTTTTCCTATTCGTATCCCTTTAATTTCTTTGGTCTGCCTAATTGCTCTGGCTAGAGTTTCGAGGACAATGTTGAATAGAAGTGGTGAAAAAGGACATCCCTGTCTTGTTCCCGTTTTTAAAGGGAATGGTTTCAGTTTTTCTCCATTAAGAATGATGTTGGCCATGGGCTTAGCATAAATAGCCTTTACAATATTCAGGTATGTTCCTACTGTCCCTATTTTTTCTAGTGTTTTGAGCATGAAGGGGTGTTGTATTTTGTTAAACGCTTTTTCTGCATCAATTGAAATAACCATATGATTCTTATTCTTAAGTCTATTGACATGATGGATTACTTTTATTGATTTACGGATGTTAAACCATCCTTGTATTCCAGGGATGAACCCCACTTGATTGTGGTGCACAATTTTCTTAATATGTTTTTGGATATGGTTTGCCAATATTTTGTTAAGGATCTTTGCATCTATATTCATCAAGGATATTGGTCTAAAATTTTCTTTCCTTGATGTGTCTTTGCCTGGTTTGGGTATGAGGGTGATATTAACTTCATAGAATGAGTTTGGTAGGGTACCCTCCTTTTCTATTTTCTGGAACACTTTGAGAAGTATTGGAATGAGTTCTTCTTTGAGGGTCTTATAGAACTCAGCTGAGAATCCATCTGGTCCTGGGCTTTTCTTGGATGGTAGATTTTTTAATGGCTTCTTCTATTTCATTGCTTGATATTGATCTGTTTAAATTGTGTATGTTCTCCTGGTTCAGTTTGGGAGGAGCATATGTCTCTAGAAATTTGTTAATGTCTTCGGTAGTTTCTATTTTGTTGGAATACAGATTTTCAAAGTAGCTTCTCATTATGTTTTGTATCTCAGTGGTGTCTGTTGTGATATTTCCTTTTTCATCACGAATTTTAGTAATTTGAGTTTTCTCTCTCCTTCTCTTTGTTAGTGTGGCTAAGGGTTTGTCTATTTTGTTTACTTTCTCAAAGAACCAACTTTTTGTTTTGTCAATTTTTTAAATTGTTTCTTTTGTTTCAATTTCATTAATTTCAGCTCTGATTTTAATTATTTCCTGTCTTCTACTATTTTGCTGTTATTCTGTTCTTCTTTTTCTAGGGCTTTGAAATGTAATGTTAGGTCATTTAGTTGTTGATTTTTCAGTCTTTTCTGGAATGTGCTCCATGCAATGAATTTTCCTCTTAGTACCACTGTCATAGTGTTCCAGAGATTTTGATATGTTGTATTGTTGTTCTCATTGACCTCTAAGAATTTTTTTTTATCTCCTCCCTGATGTTTTTTGTTATCCATGTTTCATTCAATAGCATATTATTTAGTCTCCAGGTGTTGGAGTAATTTCTGTTTTTTATTTTCTCATTGAATTCTACTCTCAGTCCATTATGATCTGATAACACAAGGCAGTATCTCTATTTTTTTGCATTTCCTAAGGGCTGCTTTGTGACATAACATATGGTCTATTTTTGAGAAGGTTCCATGTGCTGCTGAGAATAAAGTGAATCCACTCGTTGATAGATGGAATATTCTATATATGTCTATTAAGTCTAGGTTATTGATTGTGTTATTGAGTTCTATGGTTGCTTTGGTTGGATTTTGTGTGGAAGATCTATCTAGTGGTGACAGTGGTGTGTTAAAGTCACCCAGAATTATTGTGTTGTGGTCTATGTGATTTCTGAAATTGAGAAGGATTTGTCTGATGTACAGGGATACACCATTGTTTGGGGCATAAATATTTACTATCGTTATGTCTTCCTGATTTATGGTTCCCTTAAGCAGTATGAAATGTCCTTCTTTATCCCTTCTGACTAACTTTGGCTTGAAGTCCACTTTATCTTATATAAGGATGGAAACCCCCACTTTTTTACTGAGTCCATGTGCGTGATAGGTTTTTTCCCATCCTTTCACCTTTAGTCTGTGGATGTCTTTTTCTATGAGATGAGTCTCTTGCAGGCAGCATATTGTTGGGTCTTTCTTTTTAACCCATTCTGCTAGTCTATGTCTTTTTATTGATGAGTTTAGGCCATTAATGTTCAGGGTTATTATTGAGATATGATTTGTATTCCCAGTCATTTGGCTTATTTTTGGTTTTTAAGTTGGCTTGGTTTCTCCTTTGAATGGTTTTTCTCTAAGGTAGTTCCTCCCTTTGCTGACCTACATTGTTGTTTTTCATTTCCTCCTCATGGAATATTTTGTTGAGAACATTCTGTAGCAGAGGCTTTCTATTTGTAAAGTCTTTTAACTTTTGTTTATTATGGAAGGATTTTATTTCATCTTCAAATCTGAAGGTTAGTTTTGCTGGGTATAGGATTCTTGGTTGGCAGTCATGTTCTTTCAGAGCTTGAAATACATTGTTCCAGGCCCTTCTAGCTTTTAGAGTCTGGGTTGAGAAGTCGGCTGCTATCTGTATCGGTCTACCGCTATATGTAATCTGATGCTTTTCTCTCGTGTCCTTCAAAATCCTATCTTTATTTTGAATGTTAGGCATTCTCATTATAATGTGCCTTGGTGTGGATCTGTTGTGATTTTGTGCATTTGGTGTTCTGTAAGCCTCTTGTATTTGATTTTCCATTTCATTCTTCAGGTTTGGGAAATTTTCTGATATTATTTCTTTGAATAGGTTGTTTATTCCTTTGGTTTGTATCTCTGTGCCTTCCTCAATCCCAATAATTCTTAAATTTGGTCTTTTCTTGATGTCCCATAGTTCTTGGAGATTCTGTTCATGATTTCTTACTATCTTCTCTGTTTGGGCAACTTTATTTTCAAGATTAAATATTTTGTCTTCATTATCTGAGGTTCTGTCTTCCAAGTGGTCCAGTCTTTTTGTGATGCTTTCCATTGAGTTTTTTATTTGGTTTATTGTTTCCTTCATTTCAAGGATTTCTGTTCGTTTTTTTTTTTTTTTTTTTTTGAGACTCTCTATCTCTTTGTTGAAATGATCTTTTGCTTCCTGCAGGTGCTCTTTCAGCTTATTGGTATTATCATTCATTGCCTGCATTTGTTCTCTTATCTCATCCTTTGCTTCGCGAATCATCTTGATAATGTATAATTTGAAGTCCTTTTCTGACATTTCTTCTAACCTACTGTCATTGGATTCTATTAATATAGAATCTAGATTTGTTTGGATCATTTTCTTCCCTTGCTTTTTCATGTTGTTCATGTATCTTCCCCTCTAGCAGTGCAGATCTGGGGTATTGCAGATTTCCCCCTATAGGCTTATAGTGGCCCTATTGTTTTCCCAAACCCTTTCTTTAAGGGGAGATCAATATTAGCAGTGCCCAATTCAGACACCATACAATCCTAGACCAAATAGCCCCTATGAGGACAATAACAAAATTGTCATAATAAACAGAATGAGTTCAAATATTATCTTTGGTAAAACAGATTTGCAATAAGGTCTGCAGTTTCTAATGGAGGACAAAGAGGATACAGAGGGATGTAGAATGTGGCTGTTAATGGGATAAGAAAAGAATATACAGAAGTTCTAGATAAAAGAAAGGGTGAGAGTGTAATCAAAAGAAATTGGATATTAGCATGCAAAAAAGGGAGAAAGAGACTCTGAGGGAACAGGTAAACAAAAGGAAAAGAGAGCAAGAAAAGTAAAGAAATAAAAACATATTTTTTCAATAAGGAGAAAAAAGAAAATCTACAGAATAACAGTCATATACTAATGAAACCTCCCAGTCTTCAGTAGCCTGATGCATGAGAGATACCTGACAATGAGCTTCAAGCCTCCAGCAGGTGTCTCAGGATGGGTTTTGCTCCACCTAAAGATTGGAGCTATGGCTTCCAGGATTATCCAAGATGGCCGCTCTGGCTTCGAAATGTGTTGGCAAATGGGGAGCCGCAGCTCAGGGTGTGAACATGGTCAGCTGGAGGTCCTGGAGGTGGGATGCGGTTGGTCAGGCAGGGGTCCTGGAGGTCGGGTGTGTTTGGTGTGGTTGTGGGATCCTGGAGGCTGGGTGCAATCAGTTGGTGTGGGGTCCCGGTGATAGGGCACAGTCCATTGGTCTGGGGGTCCTGGTGGCAGGGAGCAGTCAGTTGATATGAGGACCCCAGAGGCGGGGAGTGATTGGTCGGGCTGAGGGATCCTGGAGACCGGGCTCAGTCAGTCCGGCCAGGGGTCCTATGGGGCCTGGCTATTGTCTCAAAATGGCGGCAGCCACGTGTAATCAAACCTGCAGGTACTGTAACAGTGAACTTCCAGGCAACAGCAGGCAGCTGGTGCTCCACTGGCGGTCGGCGATCAGTTTGCTGACTGTTGTCGGACGATCAGGAGGTGAATCTCGTGCGTTGGGTGATGGATAGGTGTAAGGTAGGCAATGGACAGGCAAGAGGCAGGCAAATGGCGGATGATAGGTGCCTGACAGCGAGCAATCTACATTCAAAAAAGGCGTCGATATGCTGGCAGACTGCAGGTGATCACAGCAGACAAATGGGGTAAACAGCAGGGGATCGATAAGCAGCAAAAACTGCCTTGCCGAGAAACAGATATCCTCTGCTTGAAACCAGAGCAACAAGGAACGCAACCTCCCTCTAGTCTGCCATCTTGAATCTCCCCAGTTTTATGTTTTATATGTTTCTTATTGTTAATTAGAGGCCTTTTGTTTTGGCATAAAGACTTCCCTTCAGTGATTCTTGTAAGACAGTCCTAGTGGTGATAAACTCCTTTAGATTTTGCTTATCTGGGAAAGTTTTAAATTCATCCACATTTCCCAAAGATAGACTTGCTGGGTACAGTATTCTTGGTTGGTAGTCTTTTATTTTTTTTTCCATTTGGCCCTTTGAATATATAATTCCACTTTTTCCTGGCCTGCAGGGTTTATGCTGAGAAATTTGCTTTCAGTTGTATTTTCATGCTTTTGAATTTGATGTGTTTCTTATCTCTTGATCCTCCAGAATTATTTTCTTTGCCTTTGATTTTTTTATGGTTTTATTATTATGTGTCTTGGTGAACTCCCCCTTGGACTGAGTTTGATTGGAGATTCTGAGTTTCTTGCATGTGGATATTGGCATGTATCCCCAGATTAGGGATGTTTTCCATCATTATTTCTTTAAATAAGCTTTCTTCTTCTTTTCCTTCTGTGACTGCTAATATAAAAAGCTTTTGTCTCTTAATGATGCCCTGTAATTACCTTAGGTTTTTGTCGTTCTTTTGTCTTTTTGTTTCTCTGTCTGGAGAATCCCCAATGTCTGTCTCCAGCTCACCCGTCCTTTCTTCTCCCTGATCGAGTCTGCTGTTGAAGCCTTCCATTGAAGTCTTCAGTTTAGTCACTGTACTCCTCACCTCTAGAGTTTCTCTGTGTTTCTTTTTTTGTTTCTATTTCCTTGCCAACTTTCTTGCTTTGTTCATGTATTGTCTTCCAAATTTCATTTAAATTTCCATTTGCACATTCTTTTAGTTCACCGAATGTCTTAAAATATTTTTTTTAGTTGTAGATGAATGCATACCTTTATTTTATTTATTTATTTTTTAAATGTGGTCCTGAGGATTGAACCCAGTGCTTCACACGTGCTAGGCAAGTGCTCTCCCACGGAGCTACAACCCCAGCCCTTGTTCACGGGACTTCTTTAAGAGAATCTTTCTGAATGCTTTATCAGTCATTCCATAGCTCTCCATTTCCTTCCGTTCATTACTGGAGTTTTATACATTTCTTGTGAGGATGTTCTTCCTTGATTCTTCATAATCCTTGGAGACAGTCCCCTCTTCTGGCCTTCCTAGGTGCTCTGTGGCAGGGATGACCCCTCACTATCTAGCTTAGCCTGTGGTTCTGGAAGGGCCTGTGGGCGACACCGCTGGACAGAGAGATTTTTGTGGATTCTCTAGTTGACTGGACTTCTGCCTTTGCCCTGATGTTGGGCGGGGCTCCTCTGCATGGACGGCAACTAGCTGTGCTCTGCTCTGAGGTGACCTGCTGACTGGATTCCAGGATGGCTTCCGGGCCGCTGGCCGTAGGAAGACTTCCTGCCCAGCTAATTCGCTCTTGGGATCTGCTCGGGAGGACTGCAGACTGCTCTGAGGCTGGCTGGAGTCACTGCTTAGGGCAGGTGGGACCGAGGTTATGCTCCTTAGCAGTGTCTGATCAGGAATGCACCCCTGTCGGGGTGGAACCGTGAGGAGAGCTCTTGGTTGTGCTGAGCAGCTGTCTGACCTCGTGGGTCAAGAGACCTTCTCCTAGACTTATTCAAAACACAGAGAGGTGGGATTCTCCCTGCTTGGCGGGGGTTGTTGGATGGGCTCTGAGTGTGGGCATGGGTACTTGAGCTAGGTGCCCCGGCTCAGCATGCTTCTGACGGTTGCCAGCTCAGCTTTGCAGGTGGGTTATGAAGTTAGTTGGCATTTCTTAATGGGTGCTCTCCTGGCAGGAGCGTCGCGGTATCGCCAAGATCTGTCCAGGGGTGCTCGTGACCTCCGCCCCCTTCCCTTGCTTCTGAGTGACCGGGCAGTCTAGCAGTGCCATTGCCACCTGTGTTTCCCATGGAGTGCCCAGAGTGGGCTTCCTGGGAAGCACCTTGGAATTCCGGGAAGCTGGGTGTCAACGTCTGGTTCTCTGTCCTCCTATGGACGCTGTGTTCCTGGGGCTCCTCGCACCTAGCACTGTGCTGACTTGGGGGGGGGTCTCCATTCCTTCTCTAACTTGATTTTCACTGCGTTCTGCACCCCAAGGGTGTCTCGGGCTGGCTTCTGAGCTCGGGGGTTTAGGAGGAGGGTGTGGCCTGTAGTGCAGTCGCGAGTTGGGCTTTTTGTGTGAGGGTGAGACGTCCCGGCCTGTCCGTTCCCTGACCGGCATTCTTTACTGAGCACTTTAAGTGCCAGGTCCCGTTGTGGGTTTTGGAAGTGTGCCAGGAGGGGCTGGGGTGAGGACGATCACCACGGTGCTCCGGAAGCCCGATGCTAACGGAGAGGCGGTGGTGGCAATCAATAGTGTGGCAGCGTGCGAAGTGTTCCAATTATATTAGAAGTGTTATAACTGTACGTGTGCCTCCTCTTATGCTGGAAGTGCTATTGAGAAAAACAGGCGGAGAGAGGAAGTGGGAGAGTGGAGCTTTGGTGCTGCTCTCCAGGGAGTCCTCTGGAGGAGGTGGGAAGACCAGCTCCACCCTGGTGCTCTCCTGCCCCCTCCCTCTGCCAGGACTGCTCTCCCTCCGTCGGCTGCGTGGCTCCCACCTGGCCTCCTTCAGCAGCTTGTCCAAGTGTCGCTGGCTCACACTTGCTCGTTGGTGGTGCTCTTCCTCAGTCTTTTCTTGCCAGAATTGTGTCACTCATTAGTATTTTCAAAGATTTGCTAATCTTGTCTATTGTTGGCTTATTTTCTGTTCATTAATTTAGCATCTTTTGAAACTTAACTTCTTTTTCGGTGCATTGTGTTGTATTTTTTCTAACCCGATGGTGGATGCTTATTAATTTTTGACCTTTCTTATTTTCTAGTATGAGCAATTAAGAGTATAAAACTTCCCTTCATATGCCAATTTAGTCGAATCATAAATCTTGAGGTTTCAATATTTTAAAAATTTCTAATTTCCATTGTAATCTTCTTCTTTGATTCATGATTGAATTAGAAGTGTGTTTCAAAAGACGCTCCAATCATATGCGATCTTTCTAATGAACTTTCTGTCATTAATTTATAATTTACTTAAAGTTTTATCTGAAAACTTGTCTATATTATCTTCAGCCTTTGATATGTTAATATTGCTTTACAGTCTGAGATGTGCTAATTTTTAAAGTATTTCATTTATGCTTGAGAATATTGTATATTCTCTAGTTGTCTTCATTTTTTTGAATTAATTATTAATTATGATATCTAAATTAATTGATATATCTTATTAATTGTGATATCTAAATATTTAGCATATTTATTAATTAATTTTTATTTCTTCTCTGTTAATAATTATATAAGGTACAATAAAATTTCCTTCTATGACAAAATATAGTTCTGTCAATTTTAGTGATATGTATTTTAAAGCTATGCTATTTGCAATTGCTATATATCTTGGTATGTTTAACATTTATCATTTTGTAGTGACCATTTTATATTTCTGTATTTTGATTTAAATGCTAGTCATTATATACATGTATGCATATACGTAACATTACATCTATTATATTATTCAGGGTTTTTGATTAATATTTGTATATTTTATTTATATATATTTCCATTCTTTTTCTTCGATTCTTTTTGGAACCAGAAGTTTTACAGTGTTCCCTGTAAATGCCATCGAGGTAAACCACCTTAAATCCAGCTTACTTGTTTTTGTCTTTTAGTGAATGGGTTTGGACTACTTGTATTTATTGCAGTTGGCTGTAAATCTTAATTCATGTCTATCACGTTATAGGTTTTCTATTTCTTAGGTTTGCTGTTCTCCCTTGAGTTAGTCAGCTTTCCATTTCTGTGAAAAAATGCCTAAAATCAGCTTACAGGAAGGAATGCTGGTGGTCCCTGTGGCTGGACCCCACCCATGTCCCCGCCTCCTGGCCTTTGCCCTCTGCTGGGGCAGATGCCACGTGGGATAGGTGGCAGAGCAGGACCGCGGGCCTCACGCCGCGGAGAGGCAGGGAGAGAGCGGGGCTGGGGCAAGGGAGGCTCAAGGGCGCGGCCGGTGGCGACCCGCCTGGACGCCTCTGCCGGGTGTGGGGCCTCGCGGAGCTGGAGGTCCCGATGGCCGCGCCCTCCCTGCGTCCTGCTTCCACCCGTGAGCGGAGCGGTCTTTCTCCTTGCTCGATCCCAGTGCCATTTTGGGATTTGTGCGCTCTTGTCTTCGAGGCGCTCCCTTAGGAAGCTTTCCTTGTAAGTCCGGTGCCGTTAACAGGAATTCCCTCCTCAGAGGCGCGGAGCTTCGGGAGTGCAGCCCCAGGGCCCCTCTGGGTGCTCTCTGCCCATTCTGCTTTAATCCCATTTTAAGCCTCCCAGGCTGGCTTCGTTTTGTGGTTTGGGTTTTATGCACGTAACTTTGCCTGGATTTTCCTATTCTTGCCCTGCCCCACCCCCTTGACGTGGCTTCACTTCTGTCTGGAGTAGATTTTTTGAATTTTTCTGTTGAGAAGTCAGCGGAGGGACACTCATCGCATTTCGGGAGGTTGCCCCAGTGAGGGTTCTGCGCTTTCTCTGCAGCGCCCTGGGTGGTGGCGCCCCCTCCTCTGGTGTCTGCTGGGCTCAGACAGAGGTCGACCTGCGGTCCGGCTTTGCTTCCGGGAGAGACTGGCTTCCTTTCCCTGGTTTTCCTCCCACGCAGGATGCGTGCCACCTGCCTGGCCCATCCTGGGTGCCGCTGTGGAGTGTGGGGTGTGGAGTCTCCTCTCTGCACTTTGTTAGTGGGCTGTATCTGAGCGTGGCTGCCTTGCTGCTGTTTCTGGAGACGCACCTGCTGTCAAGGGGACTTGGCCTTGCCACCTCTCCACGCCGACTCCCCTGGACCCCTGCTCTCCTGCCGTCTCCACTCCCCTCCCTGCTCCCCTGCTCTTCTCAGACGTATTATTTCCAGCTCCACGCTTGTTTCTGGAGCTGGGCACCATCTGCTGTGACCTGTCCTCAGGTTTTGACTTTAGTTATGATATGTATTTGTATGTCTAGACCGTCTACTGGGTTATTTTTCAAAACAGCGCCTTATTTTCAGTCCTGTTGCTTGGTGCATGCCTAGATGCTCGATTCTTAGATACCCCCAGTGTTTGCTTTTTGCCCCTTCTGGAAGGTGGAGGCTGCAGGCGTTGAGGGCGGGCCTCCGCCTGCTGGTCCCGTGAGCGTCATGCCTGCAGCCCGCCTTTTAGTTCATTTTGTGACCTTTGACCAAGGCTCGACTGTCCCGTAGTGTTGAACGTGAGGATGGTGAGAGGCCTGGGTGGCAGGTGCGTCTGCGGAGGAGGATCTTTACCTGGACTGGCTTCTGCTGGGGTGTTGGATAGGACCACGGTAGAATGCTTTCTCTCTGGAGGGATGCTTTCTCCTGTTTCACACACTTGGTAGGAGTTAAGTCTGCAAAACCACAGGAGAATTGGCTTGGGATTTCAATTATCATGGGAGTCTTAAATTTTTTAAAAAATTTCCTATCCATGGAACTCCAAATTTGAGCAGAGACAGTTCTTCCCTGGATCTTTGTGAGCTTCCTGTATTTCTGGGTTGCCAGTGTCCTGTAGGGACCATCTGTGACTGGCAGGTCCAGATCCTGTGGTGCTCCTAGGAGACAACCCTCCTGGGCTGACCAGGCCTGGCCCCTGTGTCGGGTCTGTGCCGCGGCCCCCGGTCACCTTCAGGGCTATGGATGACAGGGTTCTGTTCCCGTTCTGGAAGCCTGCCTTTGGATGTCAGTCAGTGGCCATCCCTGCAGCACAGACCTGAGGTGGACGGTGGACTCAGAGGCCTGGGACTCCTCTGGTTCCAGGTGGCACAGGTTTCCGTCCGTGGTTGGTGGCCCCTTTGCTTTTGGGTCTCGGGGGAGGCAGCACACCATGGTGGGCCTGCATGGCGGAGAAGGCCACTCATCACCAGCCAGGGAGCAAAGGGACGGGGAAGGGGCCAGGGCCCCACACTCGCCTTCCAGGGCACGCCCCCGTGACCTAAGTTCCGCCTGAAGCTTCTGCCGCCTCTTGTGGGCCTCTGGAGACATTCGAGACACGTACCATGGCTCCCCTGTTGGCCGGTCCCCGAGGGCTGAGTCAGGCGTGTTGTTTGTCCCCAAAGGCACGTGCGTTGGGAGCTCGGTCTTCAGTGAGGCAAGGCTGGGGGACTTTGGGAAGTGGCGCCCGGAGGGAGGTTCTTAGGTCGGTTGGGGGTGTGCCCTCAGAAGGGACTGTGGGACTCCCGTCTCTCTGCTCCCAGTTTTGAGATGTGCTCTTTCTCCTGCCTGCACTCCTGCCCTTGCCCCAGGGCCCTCACCAGAGCCTGTGCCCTGCTGGTTGGACTTGCATCCTCCAAAACCATGAGCTAAATGAACCTCTTTTCTTACGAAGTTCACCTGCCTCAGGTGTTTCATTATAGTAATGGAAAATGGACTTGGGGACTGAGAGTTTGCTATTTCCTGCCCACTCAGCAGGCGTTTCAAATGGGACTTTTAGAACAGTATTTTATTGGGCATTTTACTTGCTGTCAGAAGGGTTGTTTGTTTCATGGGTCTTTATGACTGTGTTTTGCTTCTTTTATCACTGCATTTCCCCTTTCATTCTCTAGCCCTGCTTCCATCTGCTCGAAGCTCCATAAGCCCCACTGTAATGGACTGGGTGCTGTCTGTGAAAGTTGACAACCTAGTCAGTGTGGCTCAGTATGACGTCACTTATCTCTGCATGGACATTGTGCCCCGGTGTTGCTGTCCCTCCGTCCCCTGCCTGACTGCATCTGAGACTTCTCCACGTGGGTCGGACCTCCAGTTCACTTCTCGCACTGACCGCGGGTGATTTCACAAGGGGCAGCCACCTCCTGCCCGCCACCCCTCCCTACCCACGGGCACCTAGGGGAGACTGGAAAGCTCAGCTGGTGCTGGGGGCCGACTGTTGAGGAGGTTGACGGTTGGCTTAACGGGGCAGGGCCTGCAAACGGGGACAGCCCACTCAGTTCCATTCCATTCATTAACTGTCGGTTGTGCTTCCTGGCTGTAGAACGAGGGAGACAACCTGCTGCGGACCTGCTGTCTGGCTGCGGTGAACGAGGGGTCTCGTGCTCTGGCGCCGACCTGCTTCATGACGTGGCTGTGCCCGTCCTGGGGAACCCTCCTCCCGTATGAAGATAAGCTCCTCCTTCCACCCTTTATTTGCTGATTTACATGGGACCTGGACGCCGCCAGAGGGTGCGGATGTCACCAGAGGCCTGGGGACCGTGGAGGTCCTCAGCTCTGGGGTGCCAGGCAGCAGCCCCTTGTTTCTCAGGGCTGAGCACAGATCCCCGGCGAGACCTCCTTGAGCGCCTGGGCTGGACGCGGTCTCTCAGCCTTGGGGTGGACGCACTCCTTTCCTGTTCGCCTGTGTCCGGCCCTGGGGTCTGGAGGGAGGGACCTGCCCACTCATCTGCCTTCTGTCCTCAGATATGCTGTAGGTGCTCAGCCCTGCTTGCGGCACAGAGGAGCTCAGACTCCAGCCCAGGCGGGTTTGCCCAAGGCGCTAGGTGGCACCTGGTCAGCTGGGACGGCGGCCTCGGTGTGGTGGCTGCTCTCTGGCCGGTGCAGCCAGGATCTGCATTCCACACCACCCGGAGGGAATGGGGCCAGGCTGGGCGTGCTGTGCCCCGCAGCCCCGCCCAGGGCTCCTGCCTCCCTGCCTCCGAGGAGGAGTCCTCTTCTGTTTGCAGCGGCCGCCCCGTCAGACGAAGGCTGGAAGCGGGGGCCTGGCCTGGTGTGGCCTTCCCTGCCCTGGCTCCCAGCCACGCGCCCCCCTGGAGGACTCTAAACGCCTTTACTGCTTCATAATCGCCGGCTTCGGCTCCCCGCGCACCTTGTTATTTAAACTCCAATAAAAGGTAGAATAAAAAAAGTTAATGGTCTAAAACTTGCTTTTTCAAACTACCTAAGAGGACATTTTACTCATAAACGTAAGCAAGGAAACAGGCTGCGTTCCTCCAGTTATGAGGTAAATAAATATCCTCCCAGGCCGCGCGGCCTTGGCGAGGGTGAGCACCCCGCAGGCCCTGCACCCAGACGCTGCCCAGGGAGCGGGCCACACACCCAGGGCAGCCATAACTTCCGCTGCCCGCGCTGACCTTCAGAGGCCGCATGCTGTTCTCCATTTTCAGCCGCAGGCTCGGAGGCAGTGGAGGGGAGGGGATGTGCTGAGACACCACCCTGGCTGGGGACACCGAGGAAGGGAGAGCGGCGAAGGGGGTGGGAAGTGCAGCAAGGTGCTCATGACCCTGGACCACGTGTGGGAGACGAGACCAGCAGCTCTGTGCCGAGCTCTGCCCGAGACCCCGGAGAAGCCCAAGAAGCCAGCTGCTTGGGTGCCTGGCTTGCAGTGGTGAGTCCCACAGGAGTGTCCAGGGCTGTTCCACGTGGCATGTGTGCTGGGTCCTGCTGTCCGGTCCCCGCTAGCCGCGGGCCACAGGCAATCTGCTGTCTGAGCAACCAGTTTCTGTGAGATCAGTGTTCCCTGCACACTGGAAGGGGCACAGGGCAGGAGCTCAGGTACGGGCACCCACTGAGTGCCGGCCTGCATCTAGGCGCTGTCCCCGGAGCTGAGGGGACAGGTATCCTGCCCTCCCGGGGCTCGTGGTCCAGCAGAGGAGTCTAGAGTCTAGAGTGAGATAGCGATGCATCTCAGGAGAAGGGCACTAGGGGACTGGGGTGACTTCTGGGTTGGGGGGCTGGGAGGACCTTTCTGAAAGGCGATCTGCGAGTGAAGCACAGGAGGAAGCCAGGGAGCGAGGGGTTTGGGGGAGACTGTCGCTGTCGGGAGGGGAGTGGAGATTCGAGGGACGAGGCAGGGCAGAGGGCTGTATCCAGGCACCGAGGCCCAGTGGGGCGAATGGTTGTGGGATTTTGGATAATAAGGCGACCCAGCAGGCATGACTGTTGCTGCTCTGAGCTCGGGAAAAATGACGTGGTCCTTAGAGAGGTCTGCAGCTCCTGTCACTATGAGGTCAGCAGGTGGCCCCGGCCAGGAGGACGCCAAAAGGACACCTAAGTGTCTGGTGAGGTCATCAAGAAGCGTGGCAGGACCCACAGGGGACAGGGACCATGAGGTGGAGGCTGAGGCCTCTGAGGAGCGAGGCTGGCCCCGCAGGGGTAGTGGGTTCCAGTGGAAGCTGAGGGCAGACGGGCCACGGACCCAGAATTCCCAACGGAGGGAAGTCTAGGTGGACAGTGCGGTCGGGGCTGATGCTGGAGCAACAGGCAGAGACCACCCCTGCCCCACCCCAGGCCCAGCAGCTCAGGACCTTAAAACTTTCTTCCCTTGTGAGGCGACAGGGACAGGACGGGGCAGGAGCTGAGTCCCTGGTGGCCGGAGTGGAGCCATCCAACAAGGACGGCTCAGGTGGAGGCAGTGCCTGGAGCCGCTGAGGGTCTGGGGCCAGTCTGGGGCCAGGAGGGCTGAGCTACCTCTCCTTAGGGGGGTGCCGCCTAACCTCTGGCTTCCAATCTGAACCCGAGGGACGGGTTCTCAGTGCTGGGCCGTCACGATGCTAAAGAAAAACATGCAGGCTTCACTTGGTGGCAACTCGCTTGGTCTTGTTCTTTTCTCCTTCCCACTCTGTGCCCAGGTTTCTTGTCTCCCCTTGTGTAAGGATGCGTGTTTGGGCTGCCAGGTGGTCGCACGGTGCTTCTGAGCACAGAGCTAGCCTTCCATCTCGTGAGTAGTGCTCAAACACTGTTAAAGTCAGGCCTGACCCATCTGCCTCGGGCCCCCTGACACAGCAGGAAGGGTGCCCCAGGGATGCCGTTCCCCTTAGGAATTCTCAGCTAACTTCTCTCTTAAACCAGCAGGTATGGGGGAACACGCACTCGTGTATGCGCATGGGCACGGGCTCGCAAGGCAATTTCCAAATCTACTATGATAGCTGTGCTCAGTCTAATTGAAATGAAATTGGAGTTGATTTAATTATTGTCATTTAGAAAACTAATTTTTGCTGGATACATGTGTGTTACATGGAAATCCAAAAGAACCCGAAATTCCAATAAGTGATTAGTTCATTATGTAGACTAATTGCTTTTACAGTTATAAATAAATCCAAAATATCACAGATCCAAAGTACACACCTGTGTGCTAATTGCTTTTCCGAGGGCTGTTTCCATGGCTGCAGAGTTGATGTTCTGCCACCCACAGATCGGAGGGTGCAGGTGGATACGGAGACGCGCTCCAGAGAAGGAACGTTGGTACCAGGCCTTCAGGACCGCACAGCCCTGGACAGCTCCACCCCCAGAATCTGGGCTAACTCGGAATTCCAGAATAGGAGCTGGGTTTAGAGAGATGGTTCCCTGGGGGAAACGCTGGCCTCAGAGACTTTCGGCAGCACCCTCGGGGCCCCGCGGCAGGTGGAGTGTGCTCTCGGGGGTGCCTGGCTCCTTCCAGTTCAGAACCGTGGTTCTCCTCTCCGTGCAATAGCTGGAAAGAATGCTTCCTCAGGAACATTTTATAAAGAAACTAATGACCAGAACTCTGGATGCTTTAGTTAAATATGTGCATTTTAAAAAGCTTGTTTCTGCCTGGATTTGCATAATGATCCTTTTTCCCATAGGCCAAAGTTACCTTTCGCTCTGTTTAATAGACTCAGTGTTGCATTATTAACAACCATATGCAAGACGATGACCTCAGGAGGCTCCTTCCCCCAAAATGGCTTCTTCCTGATTATCCACCTGTGCCCTCTACGTAGTGTTTCCTGGCTCCTGGTTGTCTAAATGGAGCCTGGTTGGTGATGAAAGCCCAGGGCTGGCAGACGGAACCTGGAAGGCGGCACCGACACCTCCTCCCTGAGGTGGGGGTGCACGCTCGCCTTTTCATCAGAATTTAGCCGAGCAGGGCGTGGGTCCATGGGTGCTGCTGTGACAGGGGACGCTGGTCTGGTACCTTGGGAAAACCAGAAGTCTATCTTTAGAAATCCTGGAGGCTGGGAGTCCAAGATCAAGCTGCTGACGGCAGGGTCACCGCGAAGGGCGCGTGCTGAGGCGGGCGAGGCCTGTGCTCGGCTGGCGGAGCGCGGGTGCCTGCAAGGACGCTTTCTGGGGGCCTTCACCACCCTAGAGGGGACAGCAGCTCTCCCGGTCTCTTCAGTCCCCACCTCTTCAAACAGCCACAGAGGCAATGCCTGGGTTTGGGGGAGCATAGCATGTGGCCACGTTTTCCCTTTAGTTTTGAAACAATTTCAAACACATAAAATAAGTTGCAAATCCTCCGCTCGGAAGCCATCTTCAAGTTTTGTTAAGTTCCCAGTGATGAACTTTGTGGCCGGAGGCCCCAGCGCAGGTCAAGCCCGTGGTCTCTCGCTCTCTCTGGGGCCTCTCTGGAACGCTCTCTCAGCTTTTCTTGGCGTTCATGACCTTGCTGTTGAAGGCTGCAGACCGACCTGCAGGAGTGCGTGATTTGGGATGGACTGATTGGCCCTCGGGCTCGGAGCTGGCCCGTCCTCCTGTGAGGCGAAGCCCCTCACTCTGCAGTCCACTCGAGGGCGGCTTCTCCTGTTGCTAGTGTGCCACCTGCTACGGCTGTCCCCACGGCCATGCTGTGTGGCAGAGTGCCTGACATTTGGCAGCAGAAGACCCTAATCCAGGTGGTCCCCGTGTGTGGACCTCAGAGTGGCCGGCAGCTGACGTGCACAGGTCACACATGGAGTCCTGTGTGGCTGCAGCAGGATGGGCTGAGCTGCTGGTGGCCTTCCTGCTCTTCCTGAGGTCCTCTCTGAGCTGGCAGCTCGGGCTCTCCCCTGGCCTGTGGAGAAGGACCTCGGGCTGCGGAGTCTTACCCGGCCGCTGGCTTCCCCAGGGCGCATGTCCTCAGGACACAAGTACGTGGCATTTTGTGACCCAGCCTCGGGTCACCCCCACCATGCTCTGTGATCAAGGTCATCGCCTAGACCAGGTCAGGTCAAAGGCAGGCCAGGTCGACGGGCCTCCCAGTGGGCGGGAGCGGGAGAGAGCGGGGGACGGGAGCTGCTTTGGAGAACCGTCTGTTGCCATTACTTGGTCAGGAGCACCTCACTCTACTCTCCTTAGGACAGAGATCACGGTCTCTCATGGTTTCCAGGAGTCTGTCTCACCCAGCCGTACGCCGTGAGAGCCCTTGGAATACCAGGCCCAGCCCACCTTGGCCCCTGGCTTTAGCCCTCTCAGAGGCCTCTCGCTTGCGTTTCTTCTTGCTACACAGGTTGATGATCCAAGAGTTTCTAATTTTATCATTCCTTCCACATTTATCTTGGATCCTTCTGTAAAAAAGAAAGTCATCTGCTATTTATTTTTTCCTGTGCTTCTTTGCTTTATTTATTTGTATCAGCATGGGCTCAGGGGTTCCAACATTATTCAAAGGACACTAATATATCACTCTCGAAACTTACCAGGATGCTGATATTGTCCCAGATGTGACGAGTGGGAGCTTCTGAGCTGACATTTGTGTCTAAAAAACATAACCACTTGATTGAAGTATAATCGAACATCATCAAATAACGCTGCTCGGAACATCCTGCCAACTTCTGCAAGGACCTAGCGTGACTATCTTTTGGGAACATAAATACCTGGAAGTGGAGCAGCAGGATCACAGGGTAGGCGTGTGTCCTTAGGGAACGCCCGCCTGATGCCGGCCTCCGGCCCATCTGCAGCCATGCGCCTCAGCCTGGGCCCTCATTAAGCCCAGGCTTCCCTGAGTCCGTGTGGAGTGTCGTCTCGTCATGGATTTTTACCTGAATTTCCCTGGCGACAGGAGGTTGAGTTCCATTCGTGTGGTGGTTTTTTTTTTTTTTCCTGTATTTGTTGAAATCTCCAGTCTCCCTTTTTAAATTTCAGTTGTTTATTTTCTTGAGTTTTGTCTGTTGTCTATATTTTCTGAATACATATCTTTTGTCCAGTGAATAATTTGAAAGTATTTTCTCCCAATTTTTTTATTCTCTTAACAGTATCTGAATAAAGCACACATTTTAACTCATATTTCTTCATAGTATACTTAGGTTATATATCTAAGAATTCCAGCCTAATTCCAGGTCACTTGGTTTTTCTCCTAGAATTCTCTTAGAATTTCAACTGTGTATCGAGTTCACATTTATATGGCGAGAAGTGGAGGCTGAACTGCATTTTCTTTGCATGGACATCTCTGATTTTCCACCACCCTTTATGACAGTGTGATCCATAATCACGGAAGTGCCTCTACATCCTTTCCCAAAATCAACTGACTGTGTATTTGTAGGTATATTTCTAGAATCTTTACTATGTTTCATTGATATGCTTGTCTAAATTTATGCCAATACCACGTTGTCTTGATTTCTATAACTCTGAAATAAATCTTGCAATCAAATCAGGAATTGTTAGTTGTTCTGCCCTGTCCTTCTTATACAAAGTTGTTGAATTATTTTAGTTCCTTTGCATTTCCATAGAAATTTTAGGAACAGTTTATTAACTTCTATAACAAATCTGCTGGGATTTTTGTTTTTTGCTGAATCTACAGATTAATTTGGAAAGAACTGACATCTTAACAATATTAAGTCTCTCAATAAATGAACATATTATATATCTCTGTTTACTTATGATCTTTTAATTTCATTCAACAATGTCTTGTAGTTTCCAGTTTATAGATTTTCCACAGATTTTGTGAGACTTACTCCAAGTATTTAATTTTTTTGCTACTATAAATAGCACTTTTTAAGGTTTAGATTTTGATTGTTACTAATACATATGGTTGACTTTCATGTATTGATCATATGTCTTGAAACCTCACTAAACCCACTAATTCTAACCTGTTTTTAGATTTCATCGATTTTCCAGAAGACTGTCATGTCTGTGCATGAAGACAACATCATGTCTTTCCTTCCCATCCAGGATGACTTTTGTTTCTTTTTCTTGCCTTATTTCAGGATCCAGTGTCTCCAGTAAATGTCGGGTAGAAGAGGTGAGAGCCCAAATCCTGGTGTACTCCGTGCTCAGAGGTGAGAGCTGAGATCACCCTGTACTCAGTGAACTTCTGGGCTGCCAGCTTTTGGCTCAGTACCGTGAAGAGCTGCTTCTCTGCCTTCTTCCTCAAAGTCATTTCTGATAAGAAACTTCTTGATTGTATCATGCGTGCGCTCACATCGCTCCTGAGTCCTTGTCTATAATGTCATTTTTTCTCTGCCTGATTTTAAGATTTTCTATTACTGGTTTTAAAGGAATTGATTGTAATGTGCCCTGGTGTTGCTTCCTTGATCTTCCTTGTGCTTAGGGTTCATTGAGCTCTTTAGATCTTTACCATTGCATCAAATTTGGAATATTTCATCAAACACTTTTCCTTGCTGGTTGCCCACACCGTCCTGTCTTCCTTCAGGGGCTCAGATCAACCTGTCTTAGGCTGTTTGAAGCCATCCCAGAGCTGTTTCTGTTCACTCTTTGGACATAATTTTCCCCTTGTTCATTCTGGGACGTTTCTCTTGCCCTGGCTTCAAGTTCACTCGCTTTCCTCCTGCCTTTGACCCTTCTTTCTGGTGTATTTCTCCTCTCGCGCATCACAGTTTTCAACTCTGGATGTTCAGTTTGGGACATTTTTGTTTTTCATCTTCCATGAACATATGGAATTAACTTCTCAAACATATGGGATGCAGTTGTAATAACTGTTTTAATGTCCTTCTCTGCTATAGCTCTAATATCTGTGTCATTTCGGGTTAGTTCTGGCTGTTTCTCTCCTCATCCTGGGTCGTATTTTTCCACTTCTTTACATGCCTGGTAATTTTAGGCTGGATGCCAAGCATCGTGAGGTTTGATGCTTGTTTGATGCTGGATATTTTGTGTTTCTAGAAATATTCTTCAACTTCCGCCCCCTGCTCCCTGCTCCCACAATGGAGTTAAGTGACTTGAAACAATTTGGTTCTGTCAGGTCTTGCTTTTAAGACCCTTGAGGTGGGAATTAGAGCAGTGTTCAGTCCAGAACTCATGGCTTCCGGCTCCTGAGATCAGAGTCTTCTGAGCTTGAACACAGTGCAAGGTGAAAGTGGGACCTTCCTCCCGCCTGGCTGTGGGACCGGCAGGGTGTACTTTAGTCGCCGTTACCTTTAGTTCTCGCGGGTGGCTCTTCTCCTGCACTCAGATTGTCTTCTTCTTCTTCTTGTGCTGATTAGTATTGAGCCCAACACTTGCGGGAGGGGCCCCTGCGGCTCTCCTCCCTGGGGTTCTGCCAACAGCTCTGTCTCCTCAACTGGGGTGTCTGCTGGACTCTGCCTGGGGTCCCCTGCCCTGGACTCCGCTGGGACTCTCTCAAAGTCACAGCTTCCCGTCTCTCAGGATCACCTCTTCTGTTGCTTGAGGCCCAAACCGTTGTTTCATATATTTTTTTCAGATTTGGGGTGATGTTAGGGGACAGTATAAACTCAGTCCCTGGAGGCAGAGATCTTACCTGCGTCTCCGACATGTCCCCACCACTCACTGAGTGATTCCTCACCTTCCTACCTGTCAAGCCTCTTCTGTTCTTTCCCTGGAATCTGCCATTTCTCCTGGGAGTCCTGGTTCCTGGTAGGGAAAAGCAGATGTTCGGGCAACAGGCATGATTTGTGGGGCCTCCCTGCTGTCGGGCCCTTCCAGAGCCTGCGGTTTGGAGATGCAGGTGTGGTGGACACTGCGCCTTCACACCTGCCTCGATTCATCCCCAGGAAGCCACGCGTCCACAGCCGAGGTTTCCAGCAGCCTCTCAGGCCAGCTGGCTCTCCTGCTGCCCTTGTCTGACCTCCCTGCTGAACTTCTGTGTGCATTTAAGAGCATCGAACAAACCGAAGGGCACCCTGTCCTTCTGTGTGGCCTGGTGCGTGGCCTGGACTTGCGCTGAGCAGGGAAGGAGCCCCGGCCTGCAGGACAGCGCGCGTGGGGCCCGCCTGGTGGGGCTTGCCTTCCTCGCCAGAGAGAAGAGACAGCGAGGTTCCAACTGCTTCAGCGTGTCCGCTGTGACAGCAGCCGGTGGCTGAGGACAGAAAGGGATGCTGCTGCCATCACTGGTGGGTGGCAGCCCTCGGGTCTGCAGCTAAGGAGTCACCAGCTCCCGGGGGCCACGGGGAGAAGGGGGAGTGATGACCCTGGCTCGGAAAGGCTCCAGGGAGGGACGACGCTGGACGGATGCCCCTCCTCCCCTATGTATCCCACAGTCACCCTGCTGGGCTGCTCTGCCGCAGGCTCGCCTGGCGCGGAGGATTCCTTCCCGGGGGTGCGTGCCTGGCTGGTGGTGGCAGTGACGGGCAGGTTAGCAGGTCGGAAGGTACCGGGGAACTTGGCTCACCATCCTCGAGAGGAAGCCGCAGCCCGCGGTGGGACCAGGGCTTACGAGTGGGAGAAGGTCCGGTTGAGGAACCAGGCTATGGGACAACTGAGTCGCGTGATTCCACCAGCTTCAGTTTGCCCGTCTGGAAGACACTGGCGGCTGGGAGGGCGAAGGATTGGCCCGGGAGGGGGCGGTGGGGCCAGCTGGGCCACCCTGGCCGCCACAGCAAAGTGCCAGCGCGTGGTGTGGACCCAAGGCCCATCCCAGGTGGCACCCCGGCAAGGTGCCCGGGCCTGCCTCCCGCGGTTCCTGGCACAGTACTCCTGTCTCGGCGCCTCCCCTCCTGGCAGTGGCTGGCTGGGCCCCCAGACAGCAGCACATCCTCCTCCCGGGCAGACAGGACCCCTTCCTCGCTGGTTGTTGGCCGCTGTCTGGAGCGTCCCCTCGCGTGACCGAGGCCGCTGTCGACTCTTCTGGCACTTCTCACTCCTACTCTGTCGTGGCCTGTGGTCAGTGTCACCACCGTGCTGTTGTCATTCCCAATTTGAGGACAGGGAAGCCGAGGCATGTGGAGGTGGGCCCAGTCACTCTGGGTCACACAGCTGGTGAGTGTCAGAGCTGACGCAGGCCCAGGGGCCCCTGGACCGTTCTGTTTGGAAAGGGCCAGGCAGGGCGGGCAGCATGCTGTACAGGCTGGGCGCTTGCTCAGTGAGGGTGGGCGGGACGCACAGGGGCCCGGGGAATGTCAAGTGCTGTAAGTGTCAACAGAAGCCCCTGCAGAGCCTCCTGCCCCCATCCCGCTGCAGGTTCCTGCACCTGCCCCTCTCCGGGAAAGACCAGGCAGCCTGTTTAATAGCTGCACTATTAGCAAGTTATCAAGTGTTCGATTGCATTTTCCAGAAAGCACCTCAGTGGTTGGGGATCATTTTGCATCTGCCTTTTCTACTGAAACTCAGCAGTCCCAGCCCCGCGGCCCACATCCTCGATGTAAAATCGTCTGCGTATGGTGGTTGAGGGAAATTATGTCTTAAAGGGAGGAGAAGAGTATCCAATTTACAGATGTCTTGTGTAATGCACGAAGCAAGAATGGCTTTTCCAGCCCGCGTGTGGACAGATTCAGCAGGCGTCGACAGAATGCCGAGTGGGTGGCAGATGGAGGTGACTTCTTCATTACAGTTCTCAGCAGAACCACGCCGTTCACCTTCCCTTGCCTGGAAGTTAGGGCCTCACATGCGACTCCCTGCCCACCCGCTGTGGTTCCTGGCCCCTTCTGGAATAATCCAGGGCACCCAATGTCTTCTCCTTCCTTGGGCACACCAGGCTCCTGGTGCTGCTGGTGTGACCCCCCACCTCAAAGCACTGTCCCCCAAACACATGTCCACAAGCGTCCTCAGATGGTGACCTCATTCGAAGATATTTGCAATTGTAATTGGTTTAAAGACCTTGAGATGAAATCATCCAATGACAATGCACTCCTAAGGAGGGGAGGGGACACAAAGTTCCAGAGCTGGCTTGTGGAGACAGCAGAGAGTGGAGCCAGGCCCCTGCATGGCTGGGTGCCCCAGGACTCCTGGGCCTGCCCGTCCTCCCTCCACCTCCTCTTCTGGGGGCACTGGCCCACCCACACCCCACCTTCTGACAGGGGCCTCCAGAGTCTGAGAGAACAGAGCTGCTGTGTTGGGGACTGATGCACCGGGGACCCCATGACCTCCCAAGCGTGAGCTCCAGTCCCACTCTTCCTCCTCCTCCTCCTGCTCCTCCTCCTCCTGCTCCTCCTCCTCCTGCTCCTCCTTCTCCTCCTGCTCCTGCTCCTCCTGCTCCTCCTCCTCCTCCTGCTCCTCCTCCTCCTGCTCCTCCTTCTCCTCCTGCTCCTGCTCCTCCTGCTCCTCCTCCTCCTCCTGCTCCTGCTCCTTCTGCTCCTCCTCCTCCTCCTGCTCCTCCTCCTCCTGGTCCTCCTCCTCCTGGTCCTCCTCCTCCTCCTCCTCCTCCTCCTGCTCCTGCTCCTTCTGCTCCTCCTCCTGCTCCTCCTCCTCCTTCTCCTCCTCCTCCTCCTCCTTCTCCTCCTCCTCCAGGACATTGTTCTTGCCGTCATTGCACCCCAGGCATGGTCATTGCTGGACCTCGTGACACCACCTGAAACTTCACACCAAGTCATGACAGGCCTGACACGCTGGTTCCCTGAGCTGCTGGGCAGAGGTGGTTTCAGGACCTGGACATGTCCTCGGGCCTCACTCTATGCCTGTCAAACACTGCTGAGTACATCTTTGGTCACTGACCACACACGGGCCTCAAGAGCCCCTGTCCAGGCAGATGTCTTCCTGTCACAGCCTCTGAACCATCTCCACAGCTTTAGTTTGGCTTCAACGCCTTCCTGGGCTGGGCCACAGGAAGGTTGCCTTCGACCTGCCCATTCATCAGGAACACAGCCTGGGCTTGTCCTCTGTGCCTGGAGCTGGAGGTAGCAGTGCCTGGGGTGCAGCTGCCCCAGCTGCCAGGGACACGCCTGGGTGGGCGTGCATGTGTAGGTGGACAGAGGTGATGCAGCATGGGGAGGAGCTGGGGGGGAGGGGAGGCAGGGATCAGCAGCGACCAGGAAGGACCTCCATGCAGGGGTCCTCAGCTCCAGCGGCCCACTGGGCCTCCCATTTTTGCAGACTTGGCTGCACCGACTTGCTCGGCTGCCCAGGCTCCTGCCTGCAGCCCTGGGACCTGGATTTCAAGATGTCTCAGCAAGATTCTGGAGTCGGGGGGCCAGGCTGTCTCTGAGCGGGCCACTGAAGGCTGTGCTGTCCCAGACACTGCTCGAGCACTTACCTGCGGGTGCCAGGGCTCCTCCAGGCAGAGCGGCAGACCCCACATGCCCCAACCCCCAGAATCCATGAATAGGTTGGGCCAAAGGGGCTTTGCAGACATGATTATGTTAAGGATCTGCAGAGGGGAGGCCAGCCTCCATTCCCCAGGACTCACAGGACTCACAGGGCCCTTACGAGGGGGAGGCGGGAGACTGGAAGAGAAAAGGAAGACAGAGGCCGGGGCTGGAGCGAGGCCCTTCAAAGGTGGGGAAGGGCCACACGCCAAGGAATGCAGGGCCATAGAGGAGCTTAGACCTGGGTCCAGCCTGGGGCCCCAGGAGCCGGCCCCATGGCCCTGATTTGGACCTCTGGTCACCTGAACAGTGAGGGATCAGGGTCCTCAGCTGTGGTCATTTGTTATAGGCAATAAACATGGCTCTTCGCCTGGGTATGCAGGACAGCACCAGGGCAGCGTCCACCCTGCCCTCCTGCCCAGCTGGCTGCCAGGGCCTGTGGGCTCTTCCTTACAAACGCCCTCCCTGGGCAGTGCTGCCCTCTGCTGGCCTCCTTCCCTGCCCCCTTGCCCCAGCTCTCCCCAGCCTGGCTCTGCCTCCGCAGTTCCCCCAGCTTCACATGGAGAATGTTCAGAGACAGAACCGTGTCTGCACTGGCCCACAGCGTGGCTCCCGGGCCGGCGGCGCAGGAGGATCTCCTCTGCAGAGGGCATGGTGAGCGAGGCCCAGAGGGTCGGACGGAGCGGAGGCTGCGCCTGCGGTAATGCCAAGACCCCGGTTTGTGGAAGGGACGTGGGCGCCTGCTGATGGGGTAGCGCAGGGGTCTTGGAATCACCCCGGAGGGAGGGACGGCTGGACTGCACTGTCCTGCTGGAGCCCTGGCAGTGCCTGCTTCTCCAATGTCCTTGTGCCCCGCCCTCTCCCCCCAGCCTGCTGCTGGTCACGAAAGCCAGCAGGGTCACCTTGGCCAGTGGCAAGGCATGGCTCTGTCTTCCAGGGCTGGTGGGACCACCCAGACCCCAGGACTCTTGCGTGGAGGGTCCTTGTCCCTCCACAGCAGTCCCCACCGTTTGTGTCCGTGTTGCCTGTGTCTGTGTGTCCGTCTCTCCTGTGGAGGGCCTGGTCACCATGGTGGGACTCTGTCCTCTGCGCTGGGGCCTGACCCTGTGCCCTACGTGCTGAGCACAATGACCCTGTGCGAGCAGCCCCTGCCCAGGTGCCGCCTCACTGTTCCCAGACACCTGCTCCCTGGCTCCAGGAGCTGGGGGACCCAGGTGCACATGGGTCGCGGGCCGTCCTGCCCTGGCCCTCCTGCGGCCACGGCGGAGCCCGAGCACCGCTCTGCAAGCGACTGCGTCTGGTCCCTGTTCAGCACTGTGGATTCCAGGGGGATGTCTTCTCCCCCGTGGGGTAGACCTCTGCCTAGGGAGCAAGGAAGCCACGCTGTGCATCCTGTCTCGTTTGGGCGTTTGCTGAAGGCCTGGCACCTTGGGGGCCCCCTTGGCTGGGGAGAGTGTCCCCGGGGCTGGCTGCTTCCTGGAGACACCCGCGCGTGGCCGGGACCTGCCCTTCCTGTTGGATCCAGCCGACCCCAGGCCGCACCATTGGCTTCCTTTCTCTACGCCCGCGTGGAACTGCTGTCCCTCTTCCCTCCGTCACCTGGGGCCGGCCAGCGACTTGGGACAGCCCCTGCGCCAGGTCCCTGGAGTCCTCCCGTCTGCCCTCCTCCTACCCCCTCCTGTCCCTGCGCCCGTGGGCCGAGCCGTGCCGGTACCTGTCGTTTCTGGGGAGCTGGAGTGACAACAGACTTCCCTCTTAATGGCCCTGGGCCCTTCTTCTTGCCCCGCAGGCCTTACAGACTTAGGCCCAGGCCCAGGGCCTCCTGTTTACTGCGACTGGGGAATAACTCCAGAGGAAACAGTCAGGAGGGCGGCCTCAGCCTCGTCGCCCTGGAGCAGTGACACTGCTGGGGCCCCAGCCCGGCAGGAGCAGCCTCTCCGGAGGGGCCCTCGGGTGGGGCCGTCGCCAGTCACCGCGGGCTGTCCCTGCGGGAGCTCCCGACGCGTCCCTTAGGAGCGGCGCTGCTCAGGGGAGGGGGCGGTGTCGGAGTCCTGTTTTCTGGAAGGAAGCCTGAGCCCCAGCTTCATCTTGTGGTTTGTTCTTCCTGCCTCGCTTATGAAATCAATGTATCTCCTTATGATAATAAGTAATCAAAATTCAACGACTAACGTAGTGAACTCGCCCCATAAAACGCAGTGCGGCGTCGCGCAGGCTTCCAGGGGGCCGGCGGATCTGTGCCGCTCCCCCGGGGTGGCCGGGATGGCCGGCCACAGCCCTCCAGAGCCAGCCGGGCAGAGCCGCTGCCGCTGGCCAGAGGCGGCCCATCCACAGGCCCCGCGGCTGGCTCGTTTGATGGCTTCAGCCTGCGCCGGGAACCCCATAAAGAAGTCTCTTAAAATGCATCTTTGAAATTCTGGCGCTGTCGCCTCCAATAAAAGCCGTGGAAGGGAAATTTCAATAAGATAACTCAAGAACATTTAATTTTCTGCTCCTTTGGATCTGCTATCTTATTACAGCCATTCAGTTAGCTAATAAATGTCCAATCCTGTCCAATCTCCACAGCGAGTGGAGAGGCTGGGATTTGAATAATCCGATGCAGTGTCTCGCTCGGGGCAGCTTTCAGCGGGGACTGCCAACCCAACCGGTGGGGGCGATGTCCAGCCTGACTCGGGCGCTGCCTCATCGCGTCCTGGCTGGTGTGTCCCCTCCTGGCCCCGGCTGCTCTGATTTCGTGGAGCCCAGGGGCCTGTATGGGAGGGGCAGGGGCAGGAGTGGAGATGACGGGGTCTGGCTTTGTCCTCAGGAGGGCTGAGGGGGCTGGCAGAGAGCTGAGGGCTCTGCTGAGGTCAGCGGACCGGAGAGGGCTTGTCATCCTGTGGTGACACGGCAGCCACACCCTGCCGGCTCCGCCACACGGACTCGGGCTGAGCCGAGGCTGCTCACCAGGAGAGTGCAGGGACACTCGGTTTTACCTTTGAGACAGCAGATGAGCCAAAGTGGGGTTTGTTGTTGATGTTTGCTTTCTGCACTGAGAACTGGACCCAGGGGCGCCTAACCACTGAGCCACACTCCCAGCCCTTTTTATTTCTGTTTTGAGACAGCTTCTCACTAATTTCCCAGGCTGGCCTTGAACTTGCAGTCCTCCTAGCTCAGCCTCCGCAGTAGCTGGGATCAAGGGTGTGCACCACTGTGCCTGGCCAGGCCAAGGTCTTAAGGTGAACAGTCTGTTTCCCGGGTGCCCGAGATGTCAATTTCCTGTCAGCTGGCCTCTGGGGCCACGGAGGGCTTGGGTTTCAGCACCCTGCTCAGGTGTGCCCCAGAGACTTCTGATGGGGTCACCAGCCATGGTGTCCTCTGTGGCCAGTCATGATGCAAGCCCTGCTGGTCCCCAGGTCAGTGACCACTTGGTCCAGGGAGAGAAGCAGGTGTGCTGAGCCCAGGAGGGCACTGTCCAACTGACCTGGACCACAGCCCTTGGAGGAGGGTCCCTCTGAGCCGCCTAAGGCCTGTGGTTCCAGCCACGCTCAGTGCGGGTCAGGCTGGTGGAGCTTGGGGCCGGTGCTCTTGCTGCCCGTCCCTGCTCTGGGCTGGGGGACGCAGAGGAGAGGAGGGCAGGGCGGCCCTGCAGGTGGCAGTCCAGTGGTGTGGGCAGGCATGGCCCAGCAGTTACCGTGAGTCCCATTAAGGAGCCAGAGGACCCGGGGCTCAGCTGGGTGAGGGGCAGGAGCAGAGGCGGCCCGGTCAGAAGCACAGAACCTCCTCCCTGAGTCCCGGCCCCTGTCAGGATGTGCAGCGAGGCGAACCCCACACAGAGCCTGGGCTCTGGGCTCTTCAGGCTGATCCCACAGGACACGAAGATGGCTGCCAGAACTGTTCGGCCTCAGTTTCCTCATTTTTTATTTATTTTTCACTTTATTTTTTATTTGTTTAGGTACCAGGGACTGAACCCACAAGGGCTCTGAACCACTGAGCCACATCTTCAGTCCATTTTATTGTTTATTTTGAGACAGAGTCTCTCTAAGTTGCTTAGGGTCTCACTAAGTTGCTGAGGCTGGCCTCGAATGTGTAAGTCTCCTGCCTCGGCCTCCTGAACTGCTGGGATTGCAGGTGTGCACCACAACACTCAACTCGTTAAAGGGACAGTGAGTGACCCCTCATAATCCCCAAGTCATGGAGAAGCTGGGTGGGTGGATGCCAGGGGCCTTCCTGGAGGATGTGAGTGGACCACATGGCAGATGTGGATCCTGGGGCCAGTAGTGAGGGAAGCAAGCTGGAGGGCAGTCCAGGTCCCCAGGCTGTGCTGGTGACCCTGGTGCGTGTCCAGCAGGTGCTGCATGCTGCTGCCAGCCCCCCAGGGCTCTGCGTGGATTGCCTGGTCGACTGTCGTGACGTAGGAAGGAGAGCCACAGTGCCACCCTGGGCCCTGGTCACACCGGCGGTCTCCAGGTGCTCACCTTCTGACTCAGTGGACAACCAGGGCCTCTCTAGACCCCTCTGTGAACGTGGTTGAGGAACAGTTGGGGTTCAGAGGGCCCAGTCTCAGGATGCTAAGGTCATGCCCTCCCTGGAATGGGCAGGCCCCAGAGGACTCAGCGAGGCTCAGGCTTGCTGGATGCAGTGACTTCAGGTCCCCAAGTCCTGTCACCTTCCCGGTGTGTGCATGGTGGGGTGTGCCCTGCCCCAGCTGGGACCTGGTCTTCCAGACCCGGATGGCACCGCAGGCGCTGCTTATGAGAATGGAGATCTGGTTCCTTCGTGTTTGCTGAGTAGGTAGCAGGATCCATTTGCTCCCAGCTCTGTAGGTCAGGGTCTCTCCAGGTAGAAGGGAGGTCCCAGCTGTGGCCTGCATCTGGAGGCTCAGGGAGGGTCTGCTTCTGAGCTGGCTCAGGTGTTGGCCACGTGCAGTCTTGTGGCTGTAGGTGGGAAGTCTGATTTCCCTGTAGGTGGCAGCTGGGGCCATGCAGAGCGGCCAGGTGCCACCTGCTCACATTCTTTCTCACCCGGCCCCTCCACTGACAAACTGGATGTGGTGTCTTCCGTTCTTCTCCTGTTTCATACCCCTCTCCTCCTTCTGTCCCAGCCAGAGAGAACATGCTGCTCGTTAGGGCTCACCTGATTAGATCTGGCCAACCCAGACGATCTCCCCATCTCCAGGTCAGGGGGGCATAGAACATAAGTGGATCCTATGGCGATGCCATACCACAGTCACTGGCTCTGGGAATCACTGTGGGACATCTTTGGGAGTGCACCTTAGGAATTCTGTCTCCTCCATACATATCAGGTTGGATAACTTTCACCCACAGTTCCCAGGGCCCACATGGCCCCCGCAAGTGAAGGGAGGCATCACCAGCTCCCTGACCCCCGTGCTGAAGGTCCAGCTGGGAGTCAGGTGTACTCTCAGAACCTCCTGGTGGCAGAGGGGCATCATGCCTGGAGATGCAGAGACTGAGCAAGGAGGAGAGCATTAACCAGGCAAGGGAGGAGAGCATTAACCAGGCCTGGGAGGAGAGCATTAACCAGGCAAGGGAGGAGAGCATTAACCAGGCAAGGGAATAGAGCATTAACCAGGCAAGGGAGGAGAGCATTAACCAGGCAAGGGAGGAGAGCATTAACCAGGCAAGGGAATAGAGCATTAACCAGGCCTGGGAGGAGAGCATTAACCAGGCCTAGGAGGAGAGCATTAACCAGGCCTGGGAGGAGAGCATTAACCAGGCCTGGCAGGAGAGCATTAACCAGGCCTGGCAGGAGAGCATTAACCAGGCCTGGCAGGAGAGCATTAACCAGGCCTGGGAGGAGAGCATTAACCAGGCCTGGCAGGAGAGCATTAACAAGGCCTGTGAGGAGAGCATTAACCAGGCAAGGGAGGAGAGCATTAACCAGGCAAGGGAGGAGAGCATTAACCAGGCAAGGGAGGTGAGCATTAACCAGGCCTGGGAGGAGAGCATTAACCAGGCAAGGGAGGAGAGCATTAACCAGGCCTGGGAGGAGAGCATTAACCAGGCAAGGGAGGAGAGCATTAACCAGGCAAGGGAATAGAGCATTAACCAGGCAAGGGAGGAGAGCATTAACCAGGCAAGGGAATAGAGCATTAACCAGGCAAGGGAGGAGAGCATTAACTAGGCAAGGGAGGAGAGCATTAACTAGGCAAGGGAGGAGAGCATTAGCCAGGCACAGCAGGAGCTGACCTGTGCTGCCAGGAGCCAGCCTGTCCTGAGAGCAGGTGCAGGGCCTCCACCCACAGGGCCCAGGAGTCAAGGCCAGAGGCCAGGTGACAGAGGGTGGAGGACTGTGGTGAGGCTCACGATATCACTGTTGATCAGACACTGTGCATAAGTGTGTCTGCACCTGGAGGCACCTGAGGCCTCTCAGGCCTCATGTCTTAGGGTACAGCTGTCCAGGCCCAGCCTCAACCTCCTGAGTCTCATGTCTTAGGGTACAGCTGTCCAGGCCCAGCCTCAACCTCCTGAGTCTCATGTCTTAGGGTACAGCTGTCCAGGCCCAGCCTCAGCCTCCTGAGCCTCCTGTCCTCAGGTGTTTCTGCCCAGGCCCAACCCTCAATGGCAGGAAAATCTCGGCCTCCATGCCTGAGGGACCCTCTCTTTGCTCTGTGCAGAACTGGGGACTCCTAAGGCATCCACATTTGAATACCAGAACTATGAAGGTTCTTCACAAGTCTAAGGGGACTTTGCACACAGAGAAAGGCCAGGATCTGTGTGAGAAGGTGGCCTTGGAGGACTGGGTGGCAAGAGGCAGTGGAGGGAGGACACACTGTAGGAGACAAGGAGTAGAGGCAGAGAGGTAGTAGAGGCAGAGCCACGCTGTGGGCTCTGAAGGTGGAGGAGGGACCTTCGGCAAGGATGGCCAGGAGCCAGCTGTAGAAGCAGGGTCCTTCAGGAGTCCCGAGGAGGCCAGATCCTTGGCTAAGGCTAGTGAGACTGAGTTTGAGCTCCGACCTCCAGCAGGGGAAGAGACCAGTGCGAGGTCACTGTGACAGCATCCACGGGAAGCTCCCTTGGTCCTCGTCCTCTGGAGGTGGGAGGTGGGGAGCGCCTGGGAGAGGCAGGGTCGTCCTCGTTGCTCGGAATCCTCTGTTTCCCACGGGACACGGGCAGGCCTTGGCAGAGGAGCCAGGTCCCCACAGCATGCTGGTAGCACAGGGAGTCTGCTCAGGGAGGGACGGCGGGGCCAGGTACCAAGAGGCAGGGCAGCAGGGGGCGCCTGGTGCCCCGGGCTCGGTCACTGACCGGGCGGGGCTGGGCCTGCTGAGCATGTGTGCACCTGTGTGTGTGCACACGCCCTGCCAGGTGAGTGTGAGGCCGCACACCTGAGCACGGGGGGTCTCTTCATCCACCCGTGTTTGTCCAGGCAGGACAGATGCTGGAACTCAGAGAGGAGCCCTGGGGTGGCCTGTCCCCAGGAGTTCTGGGGCCTCAGGGTAAGGCAGACCTCAAAGCCGACCCTGGAGGAGTCCTGGGATCAGCAGACCAGCAGGGCACACGGGAACTGAGCTGTCTGCACTGCACATCCGAGCTGGAGGCCTTGGGGGTGTGCGGTGCGGGCCCTGGGGTGGGGGCTCCCCAGCAGCCTGGCTTGGGAGCAGAGCCTCTCCGTGGATGGATCACGTTCTGGAGGCTCTCTGGTCCTCAGGCCATCTCACGCACGGGGAAACCAGGCTCAGAGACATGACTTGACTTTGACCGTGTGGCTCCCCTCTCAGGGTCACAGTCGGGGCCTGGAGCCTCCGCCCGTCTGTCTGCAGCATTCCCAGAACCAGGACATGTTCCAGGAATCCCCTCCAGGGGCCAATCTGCAAAAATGAGTGCCTTTTTTGGGGTCAGGTTTTCCAACAGCCAGGCCCATGCACAGCCTGATGCATTAAACAAAAATCAATATACTTCTGCCCAGCAAAGGATTCTGGATGCCCTGCCAGAGCACCTGCTATCTGTTTGGGCCAGGAGAGAGATGGCTTTATTTCCCCCATAACTCTTGGTAGCACAATTCCATTGTTTATTTGTGACACAATGTGCTGTCATTAATCACCTGGGGAGAGAGACGGGAGCTGCTGACTGGCTTGAAAAGTGGGCTCGGATTTGGCCGTGGAGGTGATGGTCCCCGGGGCTGCAGGGCCTGGAGCTTCGGGCGGAGTTTGAGGATTGGGGGGTGCTGGGTCAGCTGCCTTTCCACCGAGGGCGTGGGGGGCCCCGGGCCTCTGCGCCCGAGGGCAGGATTCTGCAAAGTCCTGCTGGTCAGCTCCCAGCTGCCCCAGGCAAGTCCCAGGCTTGGCCACACTTGTCCCAGGAAAATAGAGACCATTAATTTGTAATCGTCTCAAGTGCGGTGGAGACATTACTGCTAATTGGCAATAAGAAATGCTAAATGGAGCAGAGTTTCATATTAATGAGCCGTTTATCAATACTAAGCAGACTGGCTGCCCCTTCGATCGCTTGATTGGCATTGGCTGCATTTATGTCCTCCCTTCCAGCACATCTGTTCTCAGCTGCCCTCACGGTGGCCTCCGGCTTTCCTCCCACCCCCTTGTTATCAGTCTCTGGCTGCACGTGCTGCCATGAGGGAATGGAGCGTCTGCACCCTGCTAGCCACTGTTGCGCCCTTTGAACTTCTAATGGGGTTTAGGCCTCAGGAAGCTCCACACACAGGGTCAGAGAGGTCAAGGTCAAGAAGCTGGCAGGACCGGCAGCAGGCCTACCCTGCCCTCTGCAGAGCCCATAGCACGTGGGACGTCAGGAGCAGGCTGTAAACTTGCCTTGGCTTCTGGGAAGGTCCAGGTTACCTTGTTTCCAACTGGGCACAGCCTCAGCCATCATGTGACCCCGGGACCTGTCGGGTGGCCTGTCTTCTTGTGACTGCCGTAATGACTCACTGAGGGCAGTCCTCTGAGAGTCCCCGAGGCCACGCTCTCGCTCAGGGTGCTCTCACCGGCTCATCGTCCCGCGGCAGGGTCTGGGGGAACCCTCGCCCTCCTCTGCCTCCTGCCTGTCCAGGTGTCCTGGGCTTGGGGATGTATCACTCCCGTTCGCCCGTCGTGCCTGGGCTCCTCTGCTGCGCCTGGGTCCCCTCTCACTGGATTTAGGGCCACCTAGATAATCCAGGAGGATCTTGCCTCAAAGCCCTAAGGACTATATCTGCAAAGACCTTTTTTCCAAATAAGGTTTTATCCTCTGGGATGTGGACATAGCTTTTGGGGTGTCACCATCCAGCCTACTCCCAGGTAGAGGGCAGACGCCCATGCCCCACTTCCCTGCAGATCTGGGGCCAGGCCTCAGGGTAGCCCAGCCGCAGACTTTCAGGGAGACTTGTGACCCCATCAAACAGGTGTTGACTCTTCCACCTGTGAGCAGCTTTCAAGGATGATGTGACCACAGCTGGCGGTTTGTCCACACAGAGACTATGCAAGCTGTGATTGCCATAGGAGACCTGAGGTCCTTGCTGCCCATTTCCAGGGACTCCACTGCCCACAGCCTAACAGCTTTGTTTATTTGGGCGCCCCCACGGTAAAGAAATCTCTTGCTTCCCCTATTTCTGCAGAGGAGGGACAGATGCCAGGGACGGCTTGGAAAGTGTCGGCTGCTTGGCGACGCGCTGGAGTCTGGAGAAGAAGCCCAGGGCGTGGAGAAGCAGCCAGACAGGGATTTAGGACCAGATATGTCTGCACGCCCGGCCTGGCCGCTTGTGCTGTGCGTTGAACTGCTGCTCTTTTGTAATTTGGATGTAATTCCCACATCTGTCAGATGAGAGTGGTGGTCCCTCCACCTCCCTCCTGGGTCTGGCTGTGAGGAGCGAAGGAGCGAAGGAGCAGACGCAGGAGAAGCAGGCCCTGCACCCACTGCACCTGGCACAGGGGCTGCAGGTGCCCAGGGTAGCTGGCAGAGGAAGGGGGTGGGTGCCAACCCTGCTGTTGAAGGGGACGCTCTGACTGGGGCTATCAGCTGGGCGCACAGAAGCTTGCTGGATCAGTGGGAGCCTAGACCTGCCTTCCCTGGAGGGGTCCCCAGCGGCTCTGCCTGGAGGGTGCAGCAGACGACACCGAACCTCTCCTGGACCACGTTTGTGAATTAACTGGCAGTTCAGCCTTGGCTTCTTGGAGGGTGGCGAGTTCAGACCAGCCCGAGGCCGCCATGCTGTGAGGAAGCCCAAGCCAGGGCCAGGAGGCTGACGGAAGAGCCCGGGAGCCCTGCTGGTAGCCGGGCAGCCCTGACGCTGCGGGTGAGGCTGTGGGGACGAGATGGACCGCTGGCCTCCCCAGGCCCTGCCCGGAGCTGGCTTTGCTGTGTGTGGCTGGGTGTGCGGCCGCTTGCCTTACACAGCCTGTGCCCAGAACCAAGGGAAGCTCACGGGGTGTGGGAGCTGAAATGTGGGTCCCTACGGCTTTTCTGCCTGTCACCACGGTCCTGGTCCCATGTCAGTTGGCATTGCTTGTGCTGGATACTCTGTCCCAGCCACAGGAGCACCCAGGGCCGTGACCCAGCAGCCCCAGCAGCTCGGTGCCAGGTGGCGTGCACTGAGAGCTGTGGCCAGGCGGGGGCGAGGCCAGCACAGGCTCCTGGGCTCTTCCCCGCTCCAGTTCCTGCCCCGGTGTGACGTCATCTCCCAGAGATTCCCGACAGTTTCCATGACGCTGTCCTTGGAGTCAGCGCCAGGGTGAGTAGCAGCACAGGACAGAGGGCAGGAAGAGGGTGGGTCTGGGCACAGGAGAGGGGCTTTGGGCGACAGGGCAGCTGGGAGACTGGCCAGGGGCGGCCGCACTGCGCTGGCCTTGGTGAATAGGAAGCCGCAGAAATGAAACCGAAGCGCTCCTGGTGGATGCGTGTCTGCGGCATCTTGGGATGGTCTCCACCTCCGGCCATCCTACCCTATTTGGGAGGCCTTATCTGGGGTTTCCAAATTCACTGTCTCGCTCGGGCCCCCTTTGTGTCTGGGCTGTAATTAACTGCATGCTCTCTGCTCGCCTGACATATTAAAGGAGCGTCTCCCCAGGCTGGCAAGGCAGAGCTCGTTCATGAAGATCTTTCTCACGACACACCTGGCGAGTCGGATGGGGCCCTGCACTTGCTTTATCATGCAAAATACTAACCAGCCTGCACGTCCCTGTGCTGGGGGAAGCGGGCGGTGGGAGAGGAGAGGGTAATGTGGGGGAGCGGTGCGCACGGGGAAGCTTTCAGCAAGGGCCCCGGACGAGGGCGGCCCTGTGCGCATTCAGAGCTGAAGAGAGTGAGTGAGACCAGTGACCGGGCGAGACGGCCCAGGCGGAGGGAGCACTGCTTATGAAAGGGAGGCCAGCCCTGCCCCCGGCTCCGAGGGACAGTAGGGCCGCCACCCTGGGTCTTTCCATCCACCCAGGGTCCCGCGCCTTTTCCAGCTGGCACGGGCGAGGTCTGCAGAGCCACCACGAGCCCTCCCTCCCTCCCAGCAGCCTGGTCAGGTGCAGGCCCCTCGGCAGACGTGGCCCAGTGCCACTCGTCCCGGGCCCTCCTGGCCTCACTCCGCCCTGGCCCTTCCTGTGTCCCCGTTCCTCCAGGTCTGCCTGTCTCGGGGACAAGGCCCCTGGGGGCGGTGCTGAGCAGGGCTGGAGGTGCCCTCTGACAGTGCCTGCAGCCCTGCCTGGACCTCTGTAAATTGGCTTCTTGCCTTGCCAGGCGCCCGTGTGTCCCCCACCTGCGCTTCCCGTAAGCGTCTCACCTGGGGAGCGTCTCCACCCCAGTCATGGGGACCTGTGGATGTGGCCTTACCTGGCCAGAGGGACTTTGCTGATTTGATAAAGTTCAGGGCCCTCAGATGGGGACAGGGCCCTGGGTGACCTGGTGTGACCAATGGAGTCACAAGGGTCTTCCTGAGAAGGAGGCGGCAGGTTGTGAGAGCAGAAGTGTGGGCGATGGAGCAGAGGCTGGAGCAGAGGCTGGGCCCGAGGCTGAGTGAGCCCAGCGCCCTGCTCCCTCCCCACCTCCACGGCCTGGCAGCTGCAGGACACACCCGTCAAGGCCTCTGTGCGTCCATGTTGAGTGACCCCGGTTGTGGCTTGAGAGCGTCCCCCGAGTTCATGTGTTGGAAATGGGATCCCCCTGCAGCACTACCGGGAGCTGGTGTCCGCAGGAGGAGAGGCCGCGAGGGCCCCGAGCAGTGGGTCAGTGCCCCTCCTTCCCGGGGGCGTGGACGCTCCTGAGAGCCGGCCGCCCTCTCCGGCTGGCTCAGGGTGTGCGATGCTGCTCCCACATCGTGACACTACGGGAGGCCCTGTGCTGTGTGGTCCTCCACCGTGCTCCTCCCAGCCTCCAGCACTGGAGGACTGCTAGCGACCCGGCACCCAGCGTGTGACGTTCTCTACGGCAAGGCGGCGACCCCACCCGGGACTCTGCCCCGGAGATGACAGATCTCACAGCCCGTCAGTCCTGGCCTCTCATGGTCACCCCTCTGCCCTCACCAGTAAGGGGGCCTCAAGACAGGAGGGCCTGGAGGACATGTGGGGGCAGCGTGGCTTCAGGATGGAACAGCGGAGGTGGTGAATGGAAGCTGCGCCCGGGTCTGCATTGTCCCTCCCTCTGCGTGAGGGACAGCAAGACCACTGGTTCCACTTCCAGTTCAGGCAGCTAAGGCTGGGGGAAGTGGCCCCTGAACCCTTGCCAGACACTGCCCATGCTGTCCGTGACCATGTGGCTGGTCAGCTGAGGCTGGGCCACGCCAGGGTCTCTGGCACGGCCGGGGAGTGGCCTGCATGCCAGGCTGCCACCTCTTAGCATTCAGACGCGACCTGCTTCTCCCACGAGCTCAGACTCAGTTTCCCGATCGTCAGGGACAGCCACAGCCACCTGTTTGGCTGGAGGCAGAAGCACCGCAGGCCTCCACCCTCTGTCAGGGCCTGTGTGCTGCTGTCGGCAGGAGCAGAGGGCCCAGGGAGGAGCGTGGTGTTGGAGAAGTGGAGGAGGAGCAGGTCAAGACGAGATGGCGCAGTGCCCGGCAGGGCCAGGCTCCCCGCCCCGCGCTCTGCTCTGCGCCCTCAGTGGCTCGGAGGCGGGAGCACCGTCCGAGTTATTTATGCTGCAAACTATTCTTGGCTGGGCCTCCAATTTACGCCAGTGGTGGAAGGTGGAAGCTGAGCCCTGGTGCCCCTGCTCAGGGCTGGGGTATGGGTGACAGGGCCCAGGACCTGCGGGCCAGCATCTGTCTGTCTCTTGGTCCCACGTGGAAGTGGAGCGGCCCCTGAGGGAACCTCATACCTGCTACAGGTGGGTTGCTGGCCCTTTTTCAGGATGAGGGGCCCAGGATCAGAGTCCTGGCTGCGTGGTGGAGAAGCCTCAGGACTCTCCTGGGACTGCTCTGCACTGCTCTGCGCCCGGGGACGCTGGCTTCTGTCAGAGCACCGGACCTGATGCCACCCTGGAGAGGTGGACCCCGCCTCTCCAGAGATGCCACCCTGGGTGGACCCCGCCTCTCCAGAGATGCCACCCTGGGTGGACCCCGCCTCTCCAGAGATGCCGAAGCTTCTGTGGGATCCGCCCTCCCCGAGCCCCTTCCCCAGGGTCCGGAGGTAGGGCTGCACTTCTTGCCACGGCAACCTTGGGGTGCCCCCTCCATAGGCCTTGCCTCGGGGGTCTTGGGAAAGGGTAGAGAAGGAGGTGACCAGGCCCGTGATCACCTCTGAGCTCCAGGTTCTGGGGTGGGCATCTGTGGGGGCAGCAGCATCTCTGTGAGTCCACCTGAGACTCAGGAGGTCTCAGCTGAGCTGGGAGCTGGTTACTGTCCGTCTGACCCCTCCATCCCTGCCCTGTGTCCACCCCAGCAGGCTGGACCCAGATGCAGCATCCTCCAGTTATGCAGCCCACGGAAAATTTTGGCAGGAGATGGGGACAGGAGAGGTGCGAGGAGGGTTCTGCCCTTCTCTGGGACTGCGTTTGGTTCCGGCATGTTCCTTCCTGCTCCCTTCCTCCGCCCGAGCTCCTGCTTCTTCCTCTGGCCCTTCCCACCATGGGAGGTGGGGCCACCACTCCGCGTCCCTCTCCAGGGGCCCGTCCTCCGGGACGTTACCTCGTTACCTCTCCAGTTCCTCCTCAAGTGCAGCTCTTGTTCCTGCAGGGGCCTGATTTTTCCAGAGTGGTGGTGTGATTAATGGGGTGCTTTTTTTCACTAGGAGGACCTCGTCCCTCTTCTGTTCCACTCTGACCCGTCCTCCTGGCTCCCCTGGCCGCAGGAGCCTTCCCACCCCAGCCATCCACACTGGGTCTTCCTAGGACTCTCCTGGGCCCGGAGCCTCCACCAAGCCCAGCCCTGGGTGGGCTCTGCTGGCCGTGGGCCTGCTGCTCCTGACTGTCCTCCTCTGGCCTGTCCTCAGGGTCAGCCTCCACCTGCTCACTGGCTCTGCTCCCGTCATTTCTGACTCAGCCCTCGAGCCACTTGCCTACCAGCACTGTACCAGCTCAAAGCCGTACGTCACCAGAACTACTGCTGGCCCGCGGGTCCACCTGGGCTTGGGAGTCAGCGCCAGAGTCCTCACAGGCCCGCGGCTCAGCCATCCCACTGCTGGGTCAGAATGGAAGTGGGCACAGGAAGCCACACCCGCGTGCCGGCCTGCACAGCGGCCGGCGCAGAGCCAGCAGGGAGCCAGCCTCCCCAGTCCTGAGCGCACGCCCGGCTCAGCAGCCTGCCGGGCTCCGCCGCCCTCTCCCCTCCCACAGGCTGGCCACTGGAACCGTCACCCCTTCTGCTTGGCAGATGAGACTTGAGCCTCAGAGGTGACATGCTCCACTGGAGTTCTCAGGAGGAGAGGACGCTGCAGCTGGAAATGGTGATGCACGCCCAGGGCCAGTGGCCATGCCCTCTGGCCCTCAGTGCAGGACGAGGAGGAGGAAAGCCTTTCTATCACACGGGCTGCTGTTACATGGCCCGTGAGGCCCGTCCCCAGCATGGACTCGGGGTACATGAGGCAACCCACGCTTCCCCAGCCAGCGTCCCTCGTGCAGGACCAGGGCCCTGTCACAGCTTGTTCCTCCAGGTTTGTCAGCCCTGTGGGAGGGGCGCCATCACCTTCCGTCCTTCCAGCCCCCTAAGGAGGGGCTGTGTCCCCTGCTGGTTGGGGCCAGCTCGGCAGCCTGCAGTGCATCCCACTGGGCTGGAGGTGGGCGGCGGCTGTTCCTTGGCTGGATGCCGAGGACGCAGGCGCTTGTGAAGGGCTCACAGCAGCACCGGGAATCTCCCTCGCTAACTCAGCATCCCTGAGCAGAAGCACCGTGGGGTGCTCGGCAGTTCTGGAGTGTATCCGCAGCCCGGCCTCGTCCCAGGGTCCCTGTGGGCGCGCAGGAGCGTCCATGCTGTCTGGCGCCACAGGCAGGTGATGCGGCCAGGGTCTCCTTTCTGTCCTCTCCTCCCCACTGTGTCTTTAGCTCGGCTGAGCACACTGTCCCAGGTGCTCTGACGGTAGGACTGCCAGAGAGGCTGGGCGGTGCTGTCCACCCAGGAAGGGCATGAGAGGCCCGGCCTCCTTCTGCCAGCAAGGGGCCTGCATGGGTCGCAGGCTGGCCCTCCCCACAGCCTCCCTGCCACAGTGCCAACCGGAGGGCTTCCGGGCCCTCCATCACGAGCTCACCTGGTGCCCAGTCCTCACTTCAACCTGGTGAGTGGCTGTGCGTCACTGAGCGTGGGTGGCAAAGGCCCCTCTGGTTCTGGTCCATTTTCTCTTCGTCAGAATCAGTCACGCGCCTTCTTTTCAGACCGAAACCACAGAGAGTCCCGCGGAATGGATAATCAATTTCAATAATAAGTTAAATGGGTTTGCTTTTGTTCCCAGGAAAGCTCCCACTGGGAGAGGGATTTCTAAAGGACTCCTGGGTCGAATTTGACTGCTGAACCCGGGCCTCCAGCAGCTCCTGAGCTAATTGAGTGCGGAGCATGAGTACACGTGGGGGGAGCCTGTCTTCCGCCCACTCAGCCGTGCAGGGCGGAGACGCTGCCACTTCAGGGAGCCTCCCAGGCAGTGCTGAAAACGCCCCGCAGCCTGTGTCCCCGGCACGTGTCGCCAACCCGGCGTCTCTCTCCACACCTGCAGGATTGTCACGTCAGGGCTTGCTTCTCCTAGAAAGGTCACATGTGGCTTCCAAGACAGGCGTGGGGTCCGTGGGACACAGCCTGAGGGATCTGCGTGAGCGTGGCGGAGCCTTGCCCGGGGCTGCTCCGTCACGGGCCCCACCTGGGGTCAGACCCACCCGGTGAGCCGGTGTCCTTGGGCCCAGAGCGGCACAGGCCTAGAGTGCAGCCAGGTTTGGGTGGACAGAGGGGGGAGACGTAAGTGGGTTTTCTCTGGGTCATTCGTCTCTCCAGGCGGAGGATGCACGTCCCTCCCTGGGGAACCCAGGGCTCCGTGGGACGAGACCACACTTGCCATTTCTTCGTCAGCTCTCTCCCCGTACGCTACGCGCACTTTGCAAACAGGAGGGTCGGCCGGGGCCTGGCTGTGGTCAGGAAGCTCCTGTGACTCAGGGACAACAGGAGCCCGAGGGAGCCGCTTTCCTCTGGAACCACCTCAAAGCGCCTGCAAGCATCTTTGAGGTGTGCTCTCCCGGAGCTCGGAGCTCGCAGCGTTGCCACTGGGGGACGTTGTCTTGCATTTGTACTGAGCCCACACAGCCGGGGGTGTGGCTGGAAACATCCCCTCTCACCTCCTGAACCTGCTCGCCCCTGGTGGGGAGGGCGAAGAGTCAACCCTGCTACTTAGGTTTGCTCCTTTTCCTGTAGTGCCTAGGAAATAGGGTGACGTGTTGGAAATGAAGTTCCTCTGTAATGCGACTCCACCATGAAGGCTCAGCCCAGTTCCACTAGCTGGTGGGAGGAAGTTTCCTACTGGATGTAGGAGCTGAGCTTTGTCTTTTAGGGACAAAACCAACTAACCACCATCTGCCCACCAACCAGCTAGCCAACATACCAACCAACCAACCAGCTGACTGCCTGACTGACCATCTGGAGCTGCAGCAAGCTGCTGGTCCAGGAGGCTCCCCAAGATCCTCCACACTGGCCCTAAGACTTGGCTAAATGGAGAAATACCGGGGGGTCTGAGGCCACGAGGAGCTGAAGGGAGGCCTAGCTCACGGTTGGCCTTCGGCACTTACTGAGCACTGACTGTTTCTGGGGGGTGCTAAGTGCTGGGGACACAGAGCAGGTTGGGGCACAACCATCCACGGAAGGAGGGGTGGACACAAAAGGAACGGGCACATGAAGAACACCCTCCTTGGTGCTCCACCCCCACAGTTGTCTGAGTCCATTTCTGCTGCTGTCATTGAAGACCTGAGGCTGGAAAACTTTATAGAGGAAAGGACTTTATTTGGCTCAGAGTCCTGAAGGCTAAGGAGCTCAAGAACTTGGCGCTGGCAGCTGCCCAGCATCTGGAGGGCCTCACGCTGCACCTGACCTGGCTCAGGGCATCATGTGGTGAGACAGTCACTAATGCCATCACGCCCCCCATGACCTCGTCTGACCCTAATTATTCTCCAAAGGCCCCACCTCCAAATTCAGTTAACACAGGAAGTTTTAGGGGAACCCTGAAACCACAGCAGCATCTTAACACGGCTCACACATTCCTTCCTCTTGTTGGGACACTGTATCTTCCCTTAGGAAAAGGGGACAGTCAGACACCGTCCCTGAGGCCCCGCCCCATCCTAGCCAGGTGAAGGGAGCAGACAGCAGGCCTGGGCCAGGGGAGCAGACCCAGCCTCCGAGGTGGCTGCTCTCTCAGGACACTGGGACCCAGGCCCGCCATGTTCTCTGTGGAAGCTCCTTTCTTGCCCATGTGCTGGGACAGCTGCCCCGTGGACGCTGGCAGACCCGCCCAAAAGCCAGCTGCAGCGACGAGGCCCTGCTCCCGCAGCCTCAGGTACAAACCCTGTCTGGGTGGGGTGGGCACAGGACCGAGGGCACCCTGGAAAGGGCATGCAGCACTGGTCCAGTGGCCACCCTGGGCGGAACACCGTGAGGGACAGAGGCGCTGTCTGCCAGCTGTGGCCACTGAGCCCTTTTGGGGCAGCCCTGCTCTCTGATCCGCTGCCCAGCAGGCCTGGGTCTCCGTGCTGTCTCGGGGAACCCTCCTCGGCCTGTCTGCAGCCTGCCCCTCCTTCCCGGCACAGCTGGGCTCTCGGGTGTGGAGAGCTGGTGCCCACAAGCCCAGGCAGCCCTGTCTGGCCTCCCATTGCCTGAAGAGTAACTGCGGCCTCTCCATCTGAGGGCGCCACGCAGCTCCCCTCTTCTAGGGGCTCAGGCCCCCCGGCTGCTCCCCTGTCCCCTGCTAAGCACTGCCGGCCGCTCCTGCTGTGTCCTCTCCCAGCCCCCGGCTGGGCCACAGCGCAGGCGAAGCCCCACCTCCCGGCGCTCCGCCCGTGCTCCCCGGCTCCAGACGCCCCGTCCACGCCGTAGAGTGCACACCTTTCCAAGTCCACAGCCAGGCTCCGCCAGGTCGGGACCACGCGGCATCTTTGAAGCACTATGGGGGCCATACAGCTGGGCCCCTGCCCACCCTGCTCCCTCTCCTTCCAGCGGCCGGAGCCTGTGGCCTGCAGCTTGTCCATGGGGCACAGGACGTGCTTCCCACCCGCCCCAGTGCCACCCTGAGTGGGCAGGTGACCCCTGGGCTTGTGTGGGGACGCGGGGAGCTCTGAGCCAGCCTGGCCTCCCCCAGCCTGGCCGGGGCGGGCTCTCCTCAGCAGAGCCACGGCCGCCCCGTCCTTCCCAACACCCCTCCCTCCGCGGACTCACCGCGGCCCCAGTCGGCAAGGCTCCGCCAGGCAGCTCCCTCCCCGTCCTGGCCTGAGGTCTCCTCTGCGGACCCGCTGCCCTCGCCCCCCTCGGACCTCTCCTGAAAGGCCCAAGCGGAGATAATCGCCCTCCTTTGTGTGTCCTCTGTGCCTCGAGCATCCTGTTGTCACCACACAGGCCACTTCTGCAGTAATGACTTATTTACTGAGGAGTGCGTCTTGTGTAGTCTGGTTCTAAAGTCGGCTAGGAGGTGGAAATCACTCGTAATCAAAATGACCCCTGAAATTCCCTCAAATTGCCCGAGAGAGCTACACACAAGGCTTTGTGTCAATAACTCTGGATGATCCGCTGGTGCCTCTCGCCCAGGTTGGTCTGGGGTCCACTAGGACCCTTGGGAGCGTCTCCATTCCTTCATGGGTGTGGAGGAGCCCCACCTGCATCCTCAATGAGAAGGCCCTTGTCCCTCTCTTTGCTCAATGGTCAGGGGAAACACGAGAGCCTTGTGCTGTGGGGGCTTTGCCGCTGGCTGTGGCAGGCTCTGCTTGTCTTGCTGCCCTCAGGGCGTGAGCTCACTGGCCATGGCGGGTGGGTGCCTTCTCCTGGCTCTCTCTCCAGGAAGCGGCCTGAGTCCCCGTGAGTTCGACCTGTGTCGTGGTGGCTCCCCAGCGTGGAGACCGCGTGCTGCTCATCCGGTGGCCTTGGCTGCTGGGACACTCTCGGGATGAAGCCTCCTCTCTCCCGACGCCTGCACGCAGGTGCCCAGGTGGTGGGGGGCTGCTCTTTGCTCAGTTCTCATTCCCTCCAGTTCCTCCCTCTCCACTGGATTCTCGCCCAACCCGAACTGCTTTATTTATCTTCCTCAAATATCCCTGAAGAGGCCCCCGGCCAGTCCCCTCCCTGCAGGGGCTCTCCTTCCAGTGCAGGGGTGGGGCTGCAGCACCTGGAGGCCGGCGGGAGAGGCCGCGCCCTGCAGGCTGGGAGGTCAGGAGAGCCAGGCGACTGGGCAGCCACACAGTTATTAACTCCGACTGGTAAATTAAAACACCCAGGGGCCCAGGTTGGGCGGGGGCAAAGGGAAGGGGGAGCTGCTTTCTCCCCCAGCCTCCAGTCGGAACTCAACAGCCAAATACAAATGGAGACGCTTTCCCTCACTGTGCAGATGGGTCGAGGCATCGGCCTCCTCCGCTGATCCTGAATGGCCTTCACGCCCCCGGGTGGCTCTGCTGACCACGGGGCTAAGGTGCCTGAGAGAAGGTCTCCTGCTTTCTTGGACCCCCCCGCCCCCCGTGGCTCCGTCTCTGGGAGGGGGGTGCACCCTCTCTAAGCCCCTCCCCAGACCTGCTCCAGTTGGAGCGCCCGCCCGCAGCCTCTGCGCAGGCGTGAGGTAGACAGCAGGTGGGTCTGCCCAGGCGTGTTCGGGTTGAGGTCCTGAGGTCTGCTGGGGGCCAGTGTGGGGCAGGGTGCAGGACTCTGAAGGTGCAGCTGGGTCTTCACCTGCTCCCCTGGGGCCACCTCGCCTGCCCTTGATGAGACCAGATCACACCAATCCATTCTGGCCACACTGGGCTAGGCGAGGCCTCGATGAGATCCGTCCCTGCTGACCCTGCTGCTCTGGCGCTCCGAGGGGCCTCTCGCCCTGGGTTCTGGGTGACAGTTCTGATCGAGAGCTCAGATGCTGGGAGGGGAAGTCCTGTCCCTCATGACCCAGCCAGTGTGGGGCATGCTGGGGTCTGCAGTCCAAGGGGTTAACTCCAGGACGGAGGGTGGGCAGCGTGGCGGGGACAGCACGTGGTCAGCTCTGCTTCTGCTTGAGTTGTGGGGCGAGGGGCTTCCTCCCGCTGGGTGCCTCAGTTTCCCTAATTGTCCCTAGCTCCGAGCGTGCGTTCTGCCCTGTGATTCCATGCCCTGTGTCCACGGGCGGAGGGAACCAAGCCTGCATGGCGCCCCAGCAAGGCTGGGAACACGCCTCCTGTGCGTCAGTTTATTTGACGTGTAGCATCTGCTGTGTGCCAGTCACAGGGCTCTCGGGTCACAGGCTCAGGGCAGCTCCTCTGGCCGTGAGGCCCTGGTGAGACGGGCACCGTCCCAGGAAGAGAGAGGGCCAGAGAGGGCAGGGGCTGAGGCCACTGGCAGGGCTGGCCGTGCCTCGGCCACACCCCTGATGGAGAGGGCCAGCAGGCGTCCCCGGGGCCCGAAGAAGGGGCCCTCTGTGCCTGGCAGCTCCCCGCTGGTTTATTCCTTTCTTTCCCTCCATGATGGGCAGAGGCTCCGGCGCCCCTCACGCTCCCCAGACAGGACTCCCAGTTGGAAGCCCTGGGCGAGCCCTCCTCCCGGCAGAGAAAGCTGCTGGGCTTCCTCCAAGGCCGAAGCTTGAACGCAGGGGCCGCGGAGGCGTATGCAGTGGGTTTTATTTAGAGGTAGTGACACAGAAGTGTATGCAGTGGGTTTTATTTAGAGGTAGTGACACAGAAGTGTATGCAGTGGGTTTTATTTAGAGGTAGTGACACACAAGTGTATGCAGTGGGTTTTATTTAGAGGTAGTGACACACAAGTGTATGCAGTGGGTTTTATTTAGAGGTGGTGACACAGAAGCGTATGCACTGGGCTTTATTTAGAGGTGGTGACACAGAAGTGTATGCAGTGGGTTTTATTTAGAGGTGGTGACACAGAAGCGTATGCAGTGGGTTTTATTTAGAGGTGGTGACACACAAGCGTATGCAGTGGGTTTTATTAAGAGTTGGTGACACACAAGCAGCCCGTCTGGACTTTTGGGAGGGGCAGTTTAGGCAGGTGATCTGGTGATCCAGGGGCTCTGGAGACACTGGTTCCAGTCTCCCAGGGCGGTCTCCAGCTTCCCGGACTCAAACCGGCCTCCGTTTTCTCGGCCGGACCAGCTCACCCATCTACCCTAACCGCCTGTCTTCAATTCTGGCCTCAGTGGGAAACAGCAGTGCCACCCAGAGGGGACTTGGGGGTCACAGGGAGTCCCTCTGGGCAGTGTGGCCACACTCTGGGCACTTGCTTGAGGCTTCATGGGAAGCTAGGAGCAGGTGGCCTTAGGGAGAGGACCGCATGTGGACAGACACTGGCTGGAAGGATTCTGGACAGCATGGAGGCCAGAGACAGGCTCACCTGGCAGGGCTGCACAGGGCACGGGGTCCTGGGCGAGGTGGCGGCAGAGCTGTGAGCTGGACTGTGGGGTTAGGCGGCTCCCGCTCCCTGGTTCTTCGGGGCCGCGGTGGTTGCTGGCTTCATCACCTGGAGCCACGGCTTCCGAGCTCCCTGGTGCCCCAACGAGTCTTCTTCTCTTTGCCCCAGAAGTTCAGGTCCTGGGGTGTCCCTGAGCCTCAGCCTGGCAGCAGGCAGGGGACCGGGGACCTTTAGAGCAGGCCACAGCTGCGGGAGGGGAGGCTGGCTGACTCCCACAGGGCCATGCAGAGGCTGTCTTCCCTGAGCATTGCAGGCAAGGCTGTGGTCCTCAAGGACGGGCCTCCACACACGGGTGCCTCCACAGGTCTTAGAGCAGTGGACCTGTCCAGCTCAGTCCCTGGCTCCACCCCTCCACTCCCTGCAGGGGGTCTCGGGGACACAGGGGCATGTCCCCAGCTCCCAGCTCCCAGCTCTGGTTTGGCCACGGCCCAGCCTGCTTTCTCCAGGGCTGTTCTGTGTCTCTCCCTCAGCTCAGCTTCCTGTCTGCCTGGCCAGCTCCTCCTTCACCTGGAAATGCCCTCTTGCTCCACCACCCCCCTCCAGCCTGCCCTGCCCTACAATCCTAAGGAGGTCGGCTGCGTCCTGGCCCCTCTCCCTCCTGGAGACCCTCATGGTGCCCTGTGCTCTGCCCCGGGCTTCCTCCTGCCTGGCACACTCCAGGCTCTGGCAGCGCCCTGGAAGGGGGTTCAGCCTCAGTGTGCAGGTTTCTGGGCGAATGCAGAGCTTTAGCGAAGGGAGGAAGGTGCGACTCCCACAGAGGACCAGGCACCTTGGGGTTCTCAATTCCCGGTCTGCAGGAAACAGACTGCAGCGACCCAGCCCCACCACTAGTGGGCCCCGTGTGCAGGAATCTGGCTGCTTCGCAGTCAGAGCTGGTGGCCACACTGCAGCTGGCTGGGAGTGCTGGCTAAGCTCTGGGGACTTCGTGACAGCCGATATCTTGTCAGTGCTGGAACTGGCCGGGTGCGAGGTGGTTGCTGAGGGCCCCCAGCACGCCACTGCCCGGGCCCCTGGCTGGCTTCCCTGCGGGTGGTCTTGTGTCCGCCCTGAATCATGCACCCACACGCCACTTTTTTCTGTTCTAAGAGGCTTGCCTCTTGCAGCCATGTCCCCTGTGTATGCTGGCCCTGGCCAGTGGACAGGCTGTCAGCTGTCATCATCTGCTGCGGTGTCCCTCTGAGGGGTGGCGGGCAGAAGGTGGTCTTGCTCCCTGGCCGGGGAGGCGACTGGACTCAGTCCATCACGGGTTCTCAGGCTGTGCCCTGCCCAGCGGCTGGGCTCCGACCATCGGGTGCCTCTGGGCAGATGCCAGGCGCCTGCAGGCACCTTTCCTTCCCATGCACTGGGTTTGCCTGGTGGCTTAATGGCCTGGGTTTGCGTCCACCAGTCACCACAGGACCCCACGCAGAGCCAGCAGTTGCTGGACTCTCAGGGCAGCCACGCCCAGCAGTACAGGGGGTCCCAGTGCCAGAGGGAGGGGCCCCCAGGCAGGTGACCAGGTGATTTCTCCTTCACAGTCACCGGTGACTGCCTGGTGCCCAGGGCTCTCCTGACGAGTGGGCAGGTGACTCTGGCACCTGTGACCTCTCGTGGAGGCGCTGCTGGGCTGTGCCTGTGCCACCCCATCCGCAGCACGTGTGCCAGAGGCCTGGGCATGCCGTCCCTCCCGCAGCGGGCCTGTGTCCCTCCCTTGCCCTCCGCCGAGTTCCCGCAGCGGTCACCTTGGCTCGGGTCACTCCAGGTCTGGCTTCTTTCCATCATGACCATTTTACATTCTCGCCCTGAGGTCTGGCAAAACACGTGGGATCGATCGTCTCTAATCCTGTCCTCTCGCCTGCTCTCCATCAGGAAGCCGCTGGGTAACGCTTCGCACTGCGCAGGGCCGGCCGGCCACGCGAGGGCGGCTCCAGCTCCCAGGGTGGCACAGACCGGAGGGCTCTTTGTGGAGCTCGAAACGACTAAAAAGGGCCGCGTTTCCTGGTTCCTCTGTTGTTCTCCCCTTTATGGCTCCACTCACCTCCCGAGTGTGCGAAGTGAGGCCATGATGAACGTGACCGTGGCCTTTCTGATCCACAGACCTGGGCACAGGGTGGGGGGTGGGGCTCACACACTGTTCCCAGAGGGAAGGGGCTGGAGAGGGGCCAGGGCGACATCCCGCAGGGAAGCGGGGACGCTGCTGAGACAGGCAAGGTCGGGTGTTCCCAGCGGGACTCTCGGGGACAAGGCCAGCGCAGGCTCTTTCCCGTGGGTGAGGGTGGGCAGCCTGCTCGTTCCTCTGAGCTCTGGCTTCGCCGTTTTCCAAACCAGCTAAACCGACTCAGCCTGAGGCCTTGGGGTGAGGTGAAGGGACAGGTCCGGTCCTGCCCCGTGGGTCTGAGGGACCCTCCACAGCCAGGACCAGGCGGAGCACCTGGAGGGGGACCTCGTCTTTCAGGTTCCTGAAGCCCCCCGGGGGTCACCGGATGGCCCTGTTCCCACTGAGCGGGGCGCCTACGTGTCCTGAGTGCTCACAGGTCATGGCCCGGTGGCCCCTGAGGTGGCCGCTGGGCAGCACCGAAGCCCAGGCCTCCCCATCCTCCCTGAGAGGGGACAGCAGGACACAGTCAGCCTCCCCCTCCGTCCCTCTGCCCTGGGACCTGTCCTCCCCGCAGCTGCTCGGGCCTGCAGAGGGCGTGACCAGCCCAGGGACTCAGCCGCGCTGGCGCCCTGGGGACCTCGCCTGGAGGGCCGAGCTCTGGAGACCTGTCTGGAGGCCTCTGCCAGCAGCCTCCCCGCTCCCGGGGCCTTGGGGGCCAGGCCCTCACTTCAGGGAGGGAACACGCCGGGCGCAGTTCGCGGGCCGACGTGCTGAGCCGGGCCTCTCCGTAAGCGCAGAGATCGTGGGCACTGGCAGAGGAACGGGCCTTCCTGCCCGCAGCGGCTGGCCAGCAGGCGCGCTGGCCTCTGCTCAGGTTACTTCCTTGGAAACAGAGGTGGCCTGTGTGACATGTTCAGTTCAGGGCCCGCCCCCTCCCTCCCTGGGCCTGGAAGCCGGTGGCCCCGGTGGTCTTTTTAAACGAGGATGAACAACACCCTGGTCGTCCACCCGCCCACCCAGGCAGGGTGAGGGCGGCCTGGGAAGGTCACTGAGCTGGGGACGAGGAGGAGGGAATCCGCTCCGGACGCGTGGGGGCCGGATGCTGCCACGGGGTGGTGCAGCTGCAGAGCCTGTCTGCGCCTGGGCCACTGGGGGTCCCCCTGGAGGGCACCCAGGGGTCTCTGGCCCCTCAGACGGTCGTGGCTGCAGACGGAGGCTGCCTGCGCGTGGCCCTGGCGCCGTGTCCTGGGGGGTCTTTGAGCATGCCCTCCACCCTCACCCTCCCACACTTAGTAGGTGCTTTCTGAACTCCCTCTCTGCCCCAGCAAGAGCCAGATGGCCCCTGCCACCACCCGAGGGCCGTGAGGTCTGCATTTACGAGGCTTTAGCTGACCACTCTGCTGCTGGGAGGCTGGACAGAGGCGGTGACACAGCCGCTGTCCCCTTGGCAGGGTTTGCAGGGCTCTATTCTGAGCCTCCCCTGCCGAGGTCTGGGGTGGGTTGTGAGCAGGGCAGAGGAGGCCTCTGCCTGCCCAGGAGGAGGACAGACAGCAGATGCTGGTCAACCCAGGCATTGGTGTGGGGGAGCTAGCTGGTGCCTGGGGTGAAGGAGGCCACCGCAGCCTTCTGGGGGCAGAGTGGGCACTCGCCTCCACCTGACGCCTCTGCATGTGGATGGAGGCAGAGGAACAGGAGGCCCGAGCAGCCGTCAGGGAAGGACCTGTGGTGCAGAGTTAGACTGCCCTGAAGCAAAAGAGAGCACCCTTCCCACACTTAGTAGGGCCTTTCAGAGCAAGAGCACCCTCCCAGGGGCTGCGGTAGGTGGAAGAGACTGTGGCATGGTCCTCAGGCAGGGAGCCTCCTGGCAGCCAGAGAGCTGACCAAAGCTTGGCTGTGTCCTCCTCCGCTGACCTTGGCACCAGAGAGAATCTGGAGAGGAAATCTGAATGTACAGATCCAGTTCAATGGGGTCACTGATGTGCAGAGAAGAGCACGCAGCCTGAGGAAGGTGCAGCCCACAGCTCCCGGGTCGTCGGTTCCCCCTGACGAGTGCCCAGTGACTCGGCAGCGTTGGCTTTACAGATGGGCCCTGAGGACCGGCCCCGCCGGGCGGGATTAGCAGAACATCACTCTCAAGTCACGCAGACTTTTGCTGCAGGAGTTGAGGTGACTGCCAGTCACGTTCCTGGGGCTGGGCCACACTCCAGGAGCTGCCTGCCTGGGTCTCTGGCCGGGCCGCGACCCTGGGCCTGTCCCACTGCTGCTGGGCAGAGGCCGCTTGGCCAACCTGCCGGGACGTGGCTCCCTGTGGCCCAGCAGGTCACGCTGTGGCCCTCACACTCAGGCTCTCAGGCCGGTCCTCCTGCCGGGACGTGGGCAGCCTCACTCCCTGACAGGGGCACTGGTCCTGCCAGGGAGGCCCCAGCCGGGCGAGTCCGTCCCCGGCCCCCTCGTCCTCTCAGCTCGGAGTGGCCGTCCCACCAGAGGCAGACACCGAGTCAAGGACACCGTCCAAGGACACAAGGGACAGAGAGGAGACGCCTGGACAGCACGTCCTTGCAGTCCTGCGGCACCTGCTCCCAGACTGACCACCGCCCAGTGCCTGTTCCTCACCACTCTGCCCTTATCTCGGCCACCTCCACCTGGACAGTCCCTCTCTTCTCCGACTCAGACTTCTGCTGTGGTGCTGCCTCCTGGAAGCCCTCGGCCTCAGCTGGCCGTGCCATCCCTCTTCCCCGTTTCCCGCGTGGTGTGCCTCACCTCCTGACCACCCACCTCCCCAGCAGGTGCCTCTCTGTCTCCCCTGTCCCCACGGTGTCACCGTTTCTGGGCACACACAGGTCTCCCTGTGCAGGGCAGGAGTGGCTCTGTCCATGTCTGGGGCATGCCGGGGACCCCTCCAGCTGGGTCCTGGGGCAGCTGAGGGCACAGAGGGATTAGGTGGAGGCTGTGTGCCCAGTGTGCCCAGGTGGGACTCCCTGAGGTGGCCACACGTCACCTCCCTGTGGGCGTGGCCTCGACCCGCCCTCAGGGCAGCTCTCTCCCGGTCCTGGAGGGCAGGGCCCGAGGACTGGCCGCTGCAGGCCTTCCGGTGCTGCAGGCCTGGGTGGACAGGCGGTGAGCCCAGGCTGGGAAGGAGGAAGGCCAGTGAGGCCGAGGACGTGTCCACAGACATGTCCCACGCACAGACGTGACCTGCGGCATCACGGGCTCCTCGAGAGGAGGTTCCTGTGAGCTGGCCTCTGGCTGTTGCTGTCGCATCTGTCCACTGGTGTCCTGAGGGGCGAGGCTGGCAGGGCAGAGGCCTGTGGGCTGGGAGGAGGAAAGGGGGTGCTGCCCGGCCCTCACCCCAGGGACGGCCTCAGCACGCAGCCGCTCCGCCCCGGCCTCCGCTCATCTCAGCTCTTTTTCTCCACCTTGTAAAATCTGCCATTTGCTATTAAGTGTTGTTTACAGTGTTTTGGCAAGGATAAAATTTTTATTTTCATGTAGTAAAATAGCAAAATCTGTCAATCTTCGCTTTATGTCGCTCCGGGTCGCCGCCGACCTGGGAAGGGACCCTGCCCTGAGGTCAGGAAAGCGCCCCTCACTTCCTGCACCCCCGAGACGGCCTCTGTCCCCGCCCTGCCGGCCACTTCCACGCTCAACAGGCAGGCGAGGGGAGGAGGTGCGGCTGCGGCCTCCTCCGGGGCCGCCTCCCGGGCCGCGCTCACGCTCACGAGCGCTGACCCACCCTGCCGTGCAGAAGCTGGCTTCCGGCCCCCCGTCACTCCTGCCTTCTCGCCCGAGTGTCAAATGGCTTTGAGCAGCATGACCTTGCCGCGTTCCCTCTGTCTGAATGCAGAAGGCAGAGAGAATAAAAGGGTCACGGACGGATGCCGTGGGCCTTGGACGCGAGGCGAATGTCCGCTCTGGTTTCCTGGGGGCCGCCCTGGCGTAAAGCCAATGCCCCCTTCAGAAACACACGCCCGGGCTTCTCGGTGAACCCGCGTGCTGGCGGCTCCCTCCTGGTCCGACCACGAGCCCTCTGCCAGCACACCTGGGGGAAGTCCCCCCGCTCCCCGGCCACGCCTCTGCTTCTCCCCAAACGTCTCTGTCAAGTTCGTGCGCTTGGGAACCCGCACGCCATGGTTTATCACCGCGTCTGCAGGTGAGGCCAGCACGAAGCTGCTTTGAGTGTTCGGTGTGCGGATACGGCGTCGTGTTCTGCTGCCTTTTTAATTTTTCCCGGGGACTGAGATCTCAAAGTCGTTGTGATGCCTTATTACCTTTCACTGCCCGACACGTAAGACTGTCTCTCCTCTTCCTTGGGGATGGACGCTGGGGTGTTTCTAATTTTCCGATAGCAGAAAGGCGCTGCAGCAGACATGAGGGGACGTGCCTGGTGCAGACGTGGAGACTCCGCTGGGGCCCTGCCTGGGAACCGGGGGGTCGTCAGGTTCTGCAGGGGAGTGGTGGCCACTTGTCCCCCAGTGGCTGTCTCTGAGTCCCTGCTGTTTCCTCTGCCAACCTGTGGTTTGCCAGAATTGTCATTCACTGTGGTTTAGCGTGTATTCCCTCCGTGCCTAGAAAAGTGGATTCCATTTGGAAGTTCACCAGCCACGGGGGGCTCATTTGCACAGCCCCTTTGCTCGCCTTTGCATCTCTGCTTCGGAGGCCTTGCCCCTTCTTATTGCTTTGCAGGAGACCTTTGCATATTCTGGATACCAGTCAGTGGTGGTTTCAAAGAAATGACTTTTCCCAGGGTGTGGTTCAGGTTTCAGGTTTCAAGTCTGCTTCTGCTAATTTTTTCTTGTCAAATATTTAAAATATGTGGTTTAGTCACCTTTTCCACTGCTGTGACCAAAAGACCTGACAAGAACAAGAAGAGGAGGAAAAGCTTTTGGGGCTCATGGTTTCAGAGGTCTCAGTCCCCAGACAGCAGGCTCCATTCCTTGGGGCTCGAGGTGAGGTAGAAGGTCGTGGCAGAAGAGGGGGGTGGAGGGAAGCAGCTCAGGACATCACATCAGTAGAGAGAGGGAGGGAGGGAGGGAGGGAGCCCATTCACCAGGTACAAAACATACACCCCAAGGCAGGCCCCAGGGACCCGCCACCTCCAGCCCACCCCCTGCCCGCGGTTACGGCTCAGCCCTGTCAGGGGCTAACTCACTGATGGGTTGGGATGTCACCTCTGAGCCTCCTTGGGTCCTCACACAGGGGCTGGTAGGACACCTCACATCTAGTCCACGGCGTACTCTCCTCACGCGATGCGTGTGCGGTGCTGGCTATGTTGTCCTGAGGGCCTGTTGTCCTTGAACCCTGGTTCTGAATTCTGGGTGCTGTATAGAGGCACCATGCCCAGGTTGTCGGGCAGAACTGTCTGTCCAGCTTCTGTGGTGTGACTTTAACGGTGGTGACACCTGGTCGTGCTCTGCGGACAAAGCCTGTGCAAATTACAGGACCCTGTTTGCTCTGGATGCTCCGTGATCCTCAGAGTAGCTACTAATTTAAACAGGCTCAGAAAAGATGACAGAGTTCATTGAACGTACGGCAGTGTGTCTGCCTCTCCAGAGGGGCTAAAGACGCAGGATGGTTTCTATGGTAACTGACAAGCTACCATGAGCAGAAACGGGCACGCGCCAGGCCATTGCAGCCTGCCGTTGGTCTCAGGGGCGGCTGTCCTTTCCCTCCTCTGCCTCCTTTGGCTCCACTGTCCTTCTCATCAATCAAAACAGGGTAACCCCAGCCAGGCCACTGGTGCCCACACAGGAGGCCTCTGGGCAGATCTCCATTTGACCACTCTGTTCATTCAGGTTGAGAGTCGGGGCTTCCCCATGTGCAGAAGACCCTGGCCTCCAGCCCACCAGAAATGCTGAGAAGGTTAAAACCAGGGAAGGTGAGGCTACATCCCCAGTTATGGGCGCAACTTAAGAACAGACCGATCACCACTGAGAAGTCCAAATTTGACAGTCTTTATTAAGCCGGCTGCTGACTGTCTCACACAATGCCCCAAAAAATGGCTATTGGGGGAACAGCCCCGACCACAGGGTTGTAGGGGTTCTTATACCAAAAATCACATCAATCATAAGTATCTGTTGCTATGATTCAAAATTACAAACTAACATCATGAGATCATCGACAGAGGGGGAAGTGGGTCAAAATGACCCTTACCTAGGTACAAACTAAAGAATGGTTGCTAACATCCACACAATCACTGTACACATGGTACATTGTTTAGGAGCAACAGGAAGGAAAAGAGAGCAGTTCTTCATTACATAGGAGTTGCCATTGTATATTATTAAACATGTCACACCAAGTAATTGATGATGGGCACAGAGGCAGGGTGTTCCCATGGGAGAAGCTTATCTCCTACATAACATGGAGTCTCAGAGCAAAATGGAGTCTGTTGAGTCATTTCCCTTAGAGTCTGGCCTGTAACATTCTCATGGAGCCAGATCTGTCAGCCCATCACACCCCTCCTCTCAACCAGCTGCCTAGGGAAGGTGAGGCTACATCCCCCTCCTGTCACCCAACTGCCCAGCACCAGAAGCCCAGGTTTACTTGCAGTGTGGACCACGGCCTTGTCTCTGAGATTAAGCCTGCACAAGGCTCCTGTGACTCAGCTCACCTTGCTCAGCCTCCTTCAGTACCTTCCACTTCCTGTTGTGAGCACGTGGGTCTCTTACTCTGAGTTTGACACCCACTGCTGTGCATGTCTGTCTGTTCCACTCCCTGTTCTCAGTGTGATCACGGCCTGATGTGGACCCTTCTGCTCACTGGTCCCTGGGTACTAGTGCCCAAACACGTCCCTCGTGGGCTCTGAGCGCGTTTCCCTTCCTGTTCTGAGCGAGTTCTACTTCCTGTTCTCAGCATGTTCCACTTCCTGTTCTGGGTGAGGGAGCTGTGGAGGGCCTCGGCAGCCAGGGCAAGATGGCGGTCAGGGGTCGGGCAGGGCCAGAACCAAGGAGCGTGGAGAGGGTCTTCTGGTGAGGTCAGCTTCCTGCCTGACGGAAGTGCTGGTGGACACAGCAGGGTCCCAGTCAGACGGACACTTCCGTACTCGTGTTCCTAAGCCGGGATCCAGTAGAAAAACTAAAACAGATGTGTGGACAGAGCGGGTGTCAATCAATAATAGAGAGGAGAGCATGGACAGGGGAGGGGATAAGGACAGGAGGAGATTCCAGAGACCTTAGAAAGGGCAGCAAACTCCCCCACCGGATTCCCAGCTCTGGGCCCCTTCTCTTCCAAGAAGTCTCTCTCTACATCCCTGTTGCTTTTGCAATAAACCTACTTTTTGCTTGCTATCTCTATGTCCTGTTCTTCTATTCTTTGCTGGATGGAGACAATGAACCCAGCACTCCTAGATGGTAACATGAGCGTTCCTCTTCCTGTTCTGAGTTGCACTTACTGTTCTGAGTGTGTTGCACTTGCTGTTCTGAGTGTGTTGTCCTGTTCTGAGCACCTTCTGCTTCCTGTTCTGAACCCATCTGCTCAAGCTTGCACACTGGGGGTGCCCAAACACGAGTCCCTCACTGGCTCTCTCCACCCTCACCTCAGAGCTTGGCTCTTGACACTCTTTCTGTGCAGAGTGCCCTGGCTCAGAGCCCTTTCTCCACTCCTAAATGTATGCGCTTATTCCTAGCTCAAGGCTGACGTCTCTCCCATTCCTTTTGCCAATAAAATTCTTCCCAAGAGATTTTTGAGGTCAGCTCTTTTGCAAGGGTCTGGTCTCGGGTAGACCGTCCCCTCATCCTGACCATCCTGTCACCCTCCACGCCGGCACAGCGGCCCCTGTTCCTGCTGCCCGAGGTTCTGCCTTAGGCTCTAGACCCATGCTGTGCGTATGTCCACAGCTGCGTACGCCGCAGACTCCTGGTTGTGAAGTGTGGCTGGCGTGCTGAGGTGTGCTGAGGGTGCTGGCTATGCTCTGGATGTCAAAGACTTACTTTGCAAAAAAGAAAAAAGTAAAATGGCCCAATAATTTTTTCATATTGGTTACTTATTGAAATGATAATATTTTAGGTCTACTGGGTTCAAGGGACTATATGGTTAAATTTAATTTCACTCAAAGGATATGAAGTTTCAGTTAGACTGAAGGAATGAATTCTGGAGATCTATTGTCCAGCTTGGTGATGATAGTTAATAATAATGTATTGTGTATTTGAAAATTGCTCAGGGTGGATTTTAAATCTTCTTGCCACAAAAAAATAAGAATGTGATACTGTAGATACATTCATTAGCAGGACTTACTTCTCCTGCATGCACACCTATATTAAAATCCTACGTTGGGCAACATAAGTATAAACAGTTTATATCAATTTAAAAAATCAGTGCATCTTAACACTTAAGTCCACCTGGTTCTCTCTACCTTTTATAGTGTGGCTCTGACCAAGTTTAAACTGCACAGTGGCTTGCTCTCACAGCTTCTGTCCATGCTGGGCAGGGCTGCTCCAGAGCCCAGGGCCGGCCAGGCAGCCGCGATGCCTGCCAGCTTCCTCCTCCGCACTGTGCACACAGGGTGCGCACGGGAGGCCCTTCCTGCCCTGAGCAAGTCTCGGCTCTCAGGCTCTCAGGGAACTTCCATCACCCCTGCCCCCAGGGGATGCACTTTGCCTGGGAGGCCTCCCCCACCAGGGTCGGCTCTGCCCAGGCAGGCAGGGGTCTCTCTGCTCACAGCCTGTGTCCCAGGCCCCACACACAACAGGCTCAGGGGGACAGTGAGGAACACACCTGGATGAAGGAGGCCACGCTGTGTCCCGCACACCATCCTGGCTCCTCCCAGTCAGTTAGAAGATGCTGCTGGCCTGTGGCACAGGCATGTGTCTATGATGGGAGAGTGTGTGACTCAGGAAGGGGAAGCGGGAAGGATGGACCATGCTCTGCAGTGGAAAGAGGGGTGCTCCTGCACCTCTCTCCTCAGGCCCTAGGGTCCCAGGAACAGGGTGCAGCTGCTGGGGTTTAGGGGTTAACACCAGGTCTCCAATGACCTTGCCTTCATGCTGACCTGTTTCTGGAGGCCTCAGGGGGCTGGTCCCTGGAATGTGTGAGTGCGTGTGGACTCAGAGTCCCAGTCCAGGGGAGCTGCTTCTTGGGTGCCCTCCAGCTGCTGCTGGCTGGGGTCTCTTCACCTGGCACCCCTGGTGTCTCTGGACTTACCGGGCCCCTCTACAGGGAGCCTAACGGATGGGTCTGTTCTGTTACTGTGATGGAACACCTGAGCCAGGTTAATTCTATGAAGAAAAGAGACTAATTCGGTTTACCCCGGCAGGATGCACCGACCCCCTCGAGGGCTTCCCTTGGCTGCATCAGCCCACGGCAGAGGGCAATGGTGGGGAGTGTGGGAGTGGAAGAGATCACATCACCAAGCAGGAAGCCAGAGGTTGGGGTCCCACAGTCTGAGAACATGTCCCCAATGTCCCAAGGACCTCCCAGGGGGCCCCACCTCTTAAAGTTCCACCACCTCCCAGGGCCACCATCCCGGGGACAGGGATTCTAACATGGGAACCCTCTCGGGACACTCAAGCATTATGCATAGCTCTGACCCACACACGCTGGCAGGGTTCCTTGCCCCTGCATCCCTAGTCAGGTGAATCTGCACAGCTCAGGACACCAAGCTAGGCGACTCAACCCCAGCTGCCATTTTGCAGAGGAGTCAACAGCAGCCCAGGAGAGGAGGGAGCCTCAAAGGGCAGAACAGCTCCTCAAGGGCAGGATGGCACATCCACGGAGGAGACAGCGGAGGGCGCCTTGCTCTGGGCTGAGGACTTGCAGGCCATGGAGGTGGGACCACCAGGGGGTGGTTGCTGGCAGAGGCTGTCCCCTCCCCCAGCCTGCACTTGGCACGGGGAGCCCTCCTTTGGGCAGGGCCTAGACTGCGACATGCCCGTGGTTCTCTGCACCTCGACTGCACCTCGGCAAGCATCCCCACTGTGTTTGGAAGTCCGACTCTTCCCTGCGTCACAGTCTCCTTGCTGATTGGCATAGTCTTGTTGTTGTTGTTGTTGTTCTTCTTCTCCTTCTCCTCCTCCTCCTCCTCCTCCTTCCTTCTCCTTCTCCTCCTTCCTTCTCCTTCTCCTCCTCCTTCCTCCTCCTCCTCCTCCTCCTTCTCCTCCTCCTCCTCCTCCTTCCTCCTCCTCCTCCTCCTCCTTCTTCCTCCTCCTCCTCCTCCTTCCTTCTCCTTCTCCTCCTCCTCCTCCTTCCTCCTCCTCCTCCTTCCTCCTCCTCCTCCTTCTTCCTCCTCCTCCTCCTCCTTCTTCCTCCTCCTCCTCCTTCCTCCTCCTCCTCCTTCTCCTTCCTTCTCCTTCTCCTCCTCCTCCTTCTTCTTCTTCTTTCCAAGTGTCCCTGAGTACTTTTTCTATTGCACTGACGGTAGCAGGAAAAGCTCCCGTGAAGCAGAGCCCTGGCACATCCTGCAATGTACCCAGCCCCGAGTTAAATGCTCAGAAGCTTCTGGAAGGAAGCCCAGGCTCCTTCTTCTGAGGACTTGTGGGACTAACTTTTGCCCACGAAGAGCCCTGAGTTGGTCCAAAGCTCCCCTAAATCCCCCATCAGCGCACTGCCCGTGTGTGTGTGCAGTGGACCCCACGGAGCTGCTGTGTTCCTGTGCTGCCTGCCCTTGGGTTCCTACAGCCCTCGTTTGCCAAGAGGTTTGGATAACTGTAAGATGGGTGCTGACCCTGGTGCTGACCCTGGTGCTGACCTTGGTGCTGAACCTGGTGTTTTCTTGGTGTGTTTTTCCTGATGCGGAGCCTGATATTTTCACGAGGAGTGGGGCCCCTGCTGAAGGTCACACAGCGCTCAGTGGCGGGCAGGCAGGTGTCCAACCTGCAGCCGTGTCCCCCAGCGCTGACTGCCTTATCGCCCTGGGCAGATGCTGGCAGGGCTGGCCCTACTCTCACGCCAGGTAGCGTCTGACCTTGGAGCAGCCGCATCTCTCCAAAACTGCATCAGAATCCTTTATTCCTTCTGAGCTGTGACCCAGAAAAACCCCATTAGTGTAGCACAAAGCTTGCTCCCTGCTGGAATTCAGGAGCCACGATAGCCCCCGGGGACGCCTGGCAATTGGGTGAAGCAGGACAGGGACTGGGGAGCCAGCAGCATGGGCCAGGGTTGCAGGCAACCTGGGCTCTCTGGTGCTCAAGAGACGGGTGGGGTTTGCTCTGAATCAATAAAAGATGGAGGCTTAGAAGAGGGACAGTGTGGACGGAGGAGGCAGCCCCAGAGGAAGGGAGACCTTGTGCTGAGCCCTTCTGGGGCAGCCTGGGGGCAGGGAGGGGCCTCGGGGGAGGCTCAGCAGGGCCGGGAGTCAGAAGCTCTGGAGGGTCTGGCAGAGGCCCCGCCCCACCTGTTGGGTGATCTGGAAATGCGAACAGGTCCTGCCGGGGAGTGTCTCCTGGCCCTGAAGGCACGCAGCATGAGTGGAGGTGGCCGGCACTCTGCACAGGGACACGCTGGGTTCCCATTTTGCAGGGCAATCCCAGCCCCTGCCTTTCCTTATGAGGCACCCAGCCCTGCTTGCTGGACACCAGCTGAATCCCCACTGGGCAGTCGCAAGCTGGGGACTGAGGTTGGGGCAAAAGGACAGTCAGTGCAGGTGATGACGGCTGGGCCAGGAACAGGGGTAACAGGTGACCCCTCCAGAGCACTTTCCCTCCTCCCACCTGCTCCCCAGGCCACCTGCCTCTAGGGGATCGTCCTCCCTGAAAGATGTTGCTAATGAGTAGCCCCTGGATGGCTCCCTTCTGCCTGGACCCCTGGATGGCTCCTTTCCCACGCTTGGTCACCCCACCTTTTGGCCAGTGGCTAGGATGGGAGGAGGAGGGGGCTTGAGAAGAGAGGAAATCTCTGCAGAGGCAAAGGCCATCGGGATGAGCCGTGGCACCTGGCCCAGGCAGTGGGGATGGGGCTCCACAGCTCAGGGACAGAGAGGAAATCCTTTCCCTACCTGTGCCTGGCCCTGGCCCCTTTAGGCTCAGGAGGCAGGTGGTTTCAATCCCACTGCCCTGTCCTGCTGTCTGGTCCAGACACAAACACAGCCTTGAAAAGAGAGCGGCAGAGGCGCTGGAGTGGGCAGCTCCAGGCTGCTGGCCAAAGGGCGGGAAGGAGGAACCCACAGGCTGCCGGTACAGTGGCATGTGGACTCAGGAGCTGTCCCCAAGCTGGCAGGAGTGGCTGACCAGAGTAACACACCAGGGGCTTGGAGAACTGAGCTGTGGCATGGATCTCTGTCCAGGGCCAATGTGGCCACTTGGGGACACACACTGGGCCCATGAGCACAGGGTTGCCCAGGCTTTGACACTGAGCTGTACTGAGACCATGGCCCCCAGCGAGAGGCTGGAACTCCGCTCTGTACATAACTAGACGAGCCATCTTCTACATGGAGTGTCCACGATATCTACAGGAGTCCAGCTGGACCAGAATCTCATAGCATTGTATTCAAGTGTCCAGGATACAACCCAGAATTAAGTAGTATAAAAAACAAGCTGGGAAAAAGTCAGTTACTCAAGGAGTGGACACACGTGCTGGCATGGATATGGAGACCACTAGGAAATACTGCAAAGTAGCTGTGGAAACGAGGCGGCTCGGAGAACCAGGACAAGCACTCTGGACACCAAGGGAAAAGTGGGAGCCTCAGGAAAGAGAGAGAATCTACGAAGAATGGAAGTGTTGGAAATGAAGAAGGCTAGGCCAGGGTCCCCAAAGGGACCCCGGGCAGAGGAGACAGAAGAGCAGGATGGCAAATGGGAAGGAGGGTCTGTGGGAGTGGCCTATTCCGAATGTCCAGGAGAAACAAAGTGGGAGCCTCGGTGGCTTGAGCCAGGGACAAATGCTCTCACACCTGCCAGCAGGTCTGCCATCGAGAAGGGAGGACGTGGTGCTGAAGACACTTAAAGAAACACCCCGAGCCTGGGGAAGGACAGCCTGTGGATCCAAGGCCCCAGATAAAACATCCAAGAACTCCTTACCAGCAGGAGAAAAATGGAGTTGCTGAAAACTAAGGGTGAGAATAAAGGAGGAGAAGAGGCAGACGGGGGAGGAGGAAAGAGGAGGAGGAAGAGGAAGGAAGAGGAGGAGGAGGAGGAAGGAAGAAGAAGAGGAAGAGGTGGGAGAAGGAAGGAGGAGGAAGAGGATGAAGGAATAAGGAGGAGGAAGAGGAGGAGGAGGAGGACAGAGAGAAGAAAGAGGGAGTAAGAGGAAGAGAAAAAGCTGGGGAAGAGCAGGAGAGGGTGGGAGGAGGTGGCCTCCAGAGGACGCGGACCAGCAGGTAGAGGAAGGACGTGAGTGGCTGCAGACCTCTCATGAGAAATCAGGAAGCCAAAAGGAGTTGACAAATCTCCAAAGTACTGAAAGCAAAGCATGGCTGACCCAGAATCTGTATCGAGCAACAAGTCTCCCTCAGGAGTAAAGGTGAAGAGAAGACAGGTCTTTCGAGAGACTGGAGAGACTGGTTGCCGCAGACCTTCTACTGCAAACGCTGAAGCAGTTTCTTCAGAAATAAAGAAAGTTACAAGGAGGGGCCTTGGGACTTTGGGAGTGCAAGGAGAGAGAAGGAAACAGTGAATATTTGGGTAAAGATGGAGGACAGTGCTCCTAGGTTCTTTAAAATACTACGGCCATGGGAAGTGAGCCTTTAACATCCATTGGTAATCGTGATTGTAAATGCAATTTGTACAGAAGCTACAGCAAGAAAAGACCTCAAAGGAACTGTGTGAGTCCAGGTTTCTGCATTCCACTTGACGTGCTAAATAGTAATCTACAGAAAGTTAAGTATGCACATTTTTGTGCCCAGGTCAATTTCTAAAATAAACCTACACAAAAGATATTTGTCAAAGACTCAGTAGACACGATACAATGAAATGGTAAAAAACAACAACATCAACAACAACAACAAAAAACCTTAATCCAATCAGAAAATGGGAAGCAAGAAATAGAAACAGAATATAAATAGTCTAAACATACATACAAACTAAAAGACAGGGATTGGAAGGGAGCCCTGAAAACCAGATTGTTTGTGGAATGTCCTGAATAGGAAATTCATAGAGACAGAAAGAAGATTGGGTGGGTGGCTTGGAGCTGGGTCGGGGGAACGTGAGGGATGCTAGGTATGGAGTTTCTTTTGGGAGACCTGAATGCAGCCTAAAGCAGACTGTGGTGAAGGTCACCCAGTGCCAAGAATATACTGCAATCCAACCACTGTGCACCTGAAGAGAGTGAATTTGGTCATGTTTAAAATATATCTCAATAAAACTGTAACAAAGAATGGATTAGCCAATAAAAGTTAGTACACTTAGTAAATTACATATTTTTTAAAGTTAGAGATTATCAGAATTGATTAAAAAGATACACTGATATGCTGTTTAAGAAACCCACTTTGAATGTGATGGAGGTAAGTTGATAGTAAAGCAATGGGTAAAGCTGTATGAGGAGCATTGATCAAAGGAAGCCTGAATTAGTTGCATTAATACCAGGTCACTTGGACTTCAAAGCAAGGACAGTTATCAGGGACAGTACTTAATAGTAAAATGACCAATTTACTCAGAAGATATAACAACCTTAACTTGGTTTGTGTCCCCCCCCCAAAAAAAAAGAAGAGCTTTGGAATAAACAAAGCACAAACTGATAAGCCTGAGAGGAGAAATAGACAAATTGTCAATTCTGTCTAGTGACTTCAACACTCCTGCATCAGCAACAGTGGAACCAACATAACCTGCAAGGCCCTAGGAGACCAAGCAACACCATCAGCCTTGTGAGTCAATTGCCCTAAAATGACTTGTGTCTAATACTTGAACCAATAACAGGAGAAGGCACATTCTTTTCAAGGGTGTGTGGAATTTTCACCAACAAGGAACATTCTGATCTAAGACCATTGATGCAGAATGTCCTGAATAGGAAATTATAAAAATCATCAGATCATCAAAATCACATGAAGTGATTTGTTCTCTGAACAAAATGGAATGAGACTGAGAGTGGTAAGAGAAAGATGGCTGATGCTAAAACACTCGGGAACTGAGCAAATTTCTCCTAACACATAGGCTGAGGTGGACATTTGAGAAATTAGAAAGTGCTTTGAACTAAACAGAAATGAAAACAATATAAAAATTGTGAGATGCAACTAATAAAGCATTTAGAGGGAAATTCATAGCCTCTCTTTTTTATATGAGAAACGTAGAAATGTTCAAGATCAATAATCTGACTTTCCACCTCAAAGACTGTAGGAAGCCAAGAAAACAGACTCAGAGCCATGAGAAGAAAGGAAATAATCATGGTTAAAATGGAAAAAAAAAACTAAAAATAGAAAAATAATGAGTCTGAAAGTAGTTCTTTTAAAAGATCTCTAAAATGGATCCACCTGCCTTGAGACTGACAGTGTGGAAAAAACACACGTATCACCAATTTGAATGAAAAGGTGCACATCATCGCAGAACTCTGCAGACTCTAAAAAATGTAGGAAGGGAAATCTACAAAGAGCTCTGTACACATATTTTGGTGACTTTCATGAAACTGTTGAATTTTTTTGAAGGCGAAAACGAACACAGCTCACTCAAGAAGAAATAGAATAGCCCGAATAGTCTCCTGAATCTACAGAAATCAAATTTGTGGTCTGAACCCTCCCCAGGGTTACCCTGCAGGCCTCAGGGTCCCCATGAGCTTGGCCAGACATTCAGAGGGGGGCTCCGTTTCTGGCCGCCCTCTGGCTGAGGCGGGAGGGACAACTTGGGGTTCGGTTTCTCGCTTCCAGTGTGTGCACCTCTTTTTCTTTCTTTCAAGGCCGGTGGAGGACTTCCAGCGTGGTGTTCAAATAAGGAGCACGCAAATGTCCATCTCGTCACACTCCAGTCTCAGGAAGGACGTGCTAAGGTGTCTGCCTTGAAGCAGACGCTGGCGGCAGCGTTGTGGAAAAGGTCCTCTGCCGGGCGAGGAAGGTCTCTGGCTTTTCCCTTGTTTCTGACAGTTTAAGTTACAAATGGAGTTGAATCTTGTCAAGTGTTCTTCCGTGAAAATTTGCTTGATCTTGGTGTTCCTCCTTCCTAGTTTTGAAGATGGTGGGTTATGATTGACTTTTGAGCAGTGTGCAAACCTGTCCGTATTCTTGCTTACGGCTGTCCAGATGTTCTAACGTCTCTATTCCTGAAAGGCGTTGACCATCGGTGGCATTCTTTCCTGGCACTCTTTGTGTCTCGTTTGACTTTCAGGCTGGTTGGGTAGATCACAGTGGTGGTCACTTGAATCTGTACGCATGTTAGGTGGCCTAGAACTGTCAACCGAAGTAGTCCCCTTACTGCAAGTCAAAAAAATCCAACAATTAGATAAACATTAAATAATACGATGGTACAAAAGTGCCAGGCTGGTAGGTGTACAGAATTCCTGCTGGTTTCACTCTTCCACTGAATTGTTTAAATGTTGGCACCGTCTGCTTATGTGACGGATGAACCCGTGTGTTCATCAACTCAAGTGTGGGCCAACCTGGTCCCAGGCAGCACCCCAACCCTGCCATCACCCAGACAGGTGACCTGTGCTCACCCACTGGCCCGTGTCCAGCTCTTGAAGGCTCCGCTAAGCTCTTATGAACTCATTTGAATGGGCTTTGGTGGCTGACGATGCTCACGGCTCCCCGGGGAAGAGTCGGTGTGACAGAGCCAAAGTGCTGGACACCCCTGAACCGGTATTTTAGAGTTCTCTCCACCATCGTGTCTAACCCTCCAACCTCTTCCACATTCAACAGAGGTCTTGCAGAGAGGTCAAGGTCTGTATCCAAGTCACCTCAGTGTCCCTGGGGCTTGACCCAGACAAGGTGGCAACTGAGGCAGAGTGGAGCCCAGTCCCGTGCAGTGGGCGCTGTCCTCACACCCAAAGCAGAGGTGTTTGAGGTCAGGACAAGGTTCTGTACGTCCCAGGGGTTCCCCCGGCCTGGGTGGGGGCAGGCCCGGGTGCTGCCCGGCTCTGCTCTGGGTTGGAGCCGAGGCTTCCTGTGTGGCTAAGAGCAGGGCCATAGGCCTTTCCAGCTTGGAAGGGTTCCCTGGGCAAGTCAGAAGCAGGGAGGAGGTGAAACTTCGGAGGGGTACCTACTCGGAGCCGGAGGCCCTCGGGATGGGCCCCTGGGATGACACTTTGGCCCCGGCCCCGTCTTCTCAGTCTCCTCCCCGGCTGCTGTGACCTGGGCAGTTTTCCTCTGCCACGCCCTTCTTCCATCATGGTGTGCCTCGCCTCAGGCCCAGAGCAATGGGGTCATCTGACTGTGGACCGAAACCTTTGAGACCATAGGACCAGAGGTCTTTTCTCTTTTAGGTTGTTAACAGGTATTTTGATCACAGCAACGAAAATCAGACCCGTATAGAAAACTGGTGCTGAGAAGTGGGGTCCTTCCTGTGACTGCACCTGACCACGTGATTCAGAAGTCTCTGGAACTACTTCGGGGAGGAATTCAGAAAGGTTTGGTGTTGCAGAATTAGGAGGTAGAAAGGCTTAGAATGTTCAAAGCAGAGGATACTGGATGACCCCTGTGTGAACTCAAGGACCAGAACTGCTGATAGGAATGTGGACAGTGAGGTTCACCGGGAGAATAGGACCCAGCAGGACTGGACTAGGGCACGGGTTACACTCGGCAGGAGACTCGTCTGCATTTCCTCCATTCCCTGAAATTTGTGTGAGGCCAGATTTAAAGGGGAGGGACTGATGAATGTGGCCGAAGAAGTTTCAGGGCCACACAGTGTTCAGGCCTCGATAATTCTGGCTGCCTTTGGCCAGATTTATGTTGAGAATTGGTGGCAAAATGTAGCAGAAAGATTTGAGGAAACCTGTGGCTTGGCCAGAGAAGTCGTGTGAAACTGGGGCCACAGAAGGTGTGGTTGCTGAAGAGATCAGTGCCAGGAAGGAAAAGCCAGAGACATGGGAAGAACGTCCTCAGGGCACCTCAGGGCTCTGCAAGACCTCACCCGTCCCAGGTCTGGTGTGGAGAAGTGAAAAAAATTTTGAGAACTTCGTTTTGAGAAGGGAAGTCGGGGTGGCCTTCTTGGACAGAGCCATGTAGGAAGTTGTTTCCCCAGAAATCACCTCACCCTGCTTTGCTCCTCAGGAACTCAGAGGCCACTGCCGCTGTGGTCATGCTGGCGACAGACCTTGGTGTTTTCTGTGTGGTGCTGGGCATGGAGGGTACAAATCACAGGGTCACGGAGCCTCCACACCGATTTCAAGAGAAGGCCTGGCAGGCTGGACAGTGTGTGGCAGGGCCGAGTCCTGCCAGAAGCCCCGGAAACGGTGATGCATGAAGCTGTGAGAGCGAAGCCGAGGCCCCGGGGGCAGGCCGGGGAGCTGGAGAGGCCAGGACTGTGCTCCAGCTGCTGCGGAGAGCTGCAGGTGCTGGATAGAGCTGCCCAAGAATCACGCCACACGGCTGCAGCCAGCAGGCCGTGACGCGGCTTCCCCAGCCTGGCGCTGCATCCTGCCATCGTGTGCCTGGATCCTGGATGCGGAGCTGCAGATTTGATGTTTGTCCTGCTGGGTTTCAGTCTTGCATTGGTCTGACCCTTTCAGTGGACACCCTTTGGGAATGAGAACGTTTTCACGGGGCCATTGTGCCTCAGAAGTACATAACTTATTTTTAATTTTTATGGCGACTCGCAGCCAACAGGTTTCCTTGAGTCTCAGAGGAGACTGGACTTGGGCTTTTGAACAGTTCTGAACTATTAACATTTTGAGGATTCTTGGAGATGGACTCAATGTGTCTTGCATTGTGAGACTGGTACGGCCTTGAGGTTTGGGGTGGAATGTTATGGTCTGGATATAGAACGTCCCCAAAAGTCTAGTGTGTTGAAGGCTTGGTCCCCAATGTAGCGGTGTTCAGAGGTGGGCTTTTGGGCAGTGACTGGATCTTGAGGGCCCTGAGCTCACAGTGCAGTGATCCATGGAGGGATTCGTAGTGCGCATGGACCGTGGTGTTGTGGTGGAGTGTGGAGGGTAGAATTCAGCCGCAGGTACTGAGTCCTTGCGGGGACTCCTGAGGACATCCCTGACCCCTTCCTCTCTCTCTCTCTCCCTCTGTCTTCTAGCTGCCACGAGCTGCGCAGCTTCCTCCACCAAGCCTTCCTCCATGATGCTTTGCTTCACCTCAGGCCCAGAGCAATGGAACCAGCTGCCTGTGGACTGAGAACTCTGAAAACATGAGCCAAACAGACCATCCCCTCTTCAGGTTGTTCCTGCCACATGTTTTCGTCACAGTGATGGAAAGCTGACCAACACACCCGGCTGCTGCTGAAACCGGACTTCACAGGAAGAGCTCAGGTGGGCCTGGGAGGAGCCTTGCCGACGACTGTCTGGTCAAGTCTAACATCTTTGTCAGGGGGCACCCTGTCCCAGGGTCCCAGGCCTGCTCCTCCGCCAGCCCTGCTAATGAGGTGTCCTCGTGTGTCCTGGTGTCTCGTCACAAAGCAGGAGTTGGAGAACAAATCAGCATGCAATGATATTTTTGCTCACTCTCTGCTCTCCAGCCTATGCAGTTGTATCAACTTGTTAGCGGGCCTCTGGGATTGCCCTGGTGCATACTGATGCTGGCTTACGCCAATTACGAGGCTGAGCGATGAAATAGCCTTGTATCATTTCACCAGTGCATGGGAACAGCAGGTGAATGCTATAGTTTATGATTTTCAATTATAAATCAAATAGACTGAGTTCTTGCTTCTCTTAATAAAGGCTGTAAAAGCGCTGAAGTGTGGACCAGCTTCTGCTTGGGAAAGAAAAAACAGGTTGATTCTCTAAGCGATCACTGGTGTGGTGCTTAGGTTTTGCCACTGTCTGAAATATTTAGTGTGCAGAAGTACATTTTAGAATATATGTTCTGGTAAGAGCCAGAGGCTGAGGGTCCTTTTAATTTCATAGGATGTGCATGGACGATGCCCCAAAAGAGTCCTCTCATGTCCCTCTGCAACCCTGTGGGGGCTGCTCAGCTGGAGAGCCAGGGCATTCACATTGGTCATGGACCAATGGGATAATGTGGTGTGTCGTTGACTCTGGAGTGGACGGGAGATCAGTGGGGTGGGGAGCAGACAAGTTCTGTGGATCCTCAGAGGATAGATGGCTCCTCTGAGAACCTTGGCTTGGCTGCAGCATGCTGATTACCCCGGGCTGATTACCTAGCTTCCCTGTTTCCAACTTGCTTCACCCACAAACAGCAGCAGCACCAACCGTGATGTGAGCTGTGGGCTTTGCCACTGGCCCCTGGAAGCTGCTGGCTGTTAGTGTGGGAGGTACAAGGAAAGGGTTGCCAAGGACAGGAGAAAACAGGCATGTGGCAGATGGGGGGAGAGCCAGCTCCTGGTGAACCAGTGTCTGGGTCAGGAGCCCCAGAGTCAGAGCGAACATGGGAGATATGGAAGGTGACTTCTTCCTGGAAGCTTTGATCAGGGGGAAAGGGCCTGCCTTAAACCGAGATGAGACGTGCTGCGACTTGGCTGTGTAAGTGCGAGGGTTGAGGGAGGGGCTGCGGAGGCCACGAGGCTCCGGCTCTGCTCCTGAGTGGGACTCAGGTCCTCAGGGAGGAGGCTCCTCACAGCACCGCTTGGCCAGCTTGCCGACCTGCTCTCCGCCTTCCTCCTTCTACACTAAGAGGATGCAGAAAGGAGGCCCTTACCAGACAGCAGGTGCTGGGCCTTGATCTTGGACTTCCTGGCCTCCAGAACAGTAGGAAGTAAACTTCTTCTCCTTATAGATTACCCAGACTGTGGACTTCTCCTGGAGAGGCACCAAAGAGCTGAGACAAGACCTGGCCAGTGAAACTTTAAATTATGCCAATAGAGAGAAGCATTGTGCCCATATCCAGGGAGAAGGGAGGACGTATACCAAGATGAACCCGAATCCTGTTGGCCTTGGATTTCTCCTCTGCCACATTTAATGCCATTGCCTCTGCCAGAGGTTTAGAAGCTGTGTTAATGGGTTTTCAAGGCAATGAACCAAGGACCCATAATTTCCTGGTCCTATACCCAGTCTGTCTGTATGGAGGGTCCCATCAGGGTGTGTGTGCAGAAAGCAAGAGCTGAAGGAGGTTGAGGACGGTCCCCGGGCCAGGCATCTGCCATGCTGGAGCAGGGCAGCCCCACTTCCTGCCCTGCAAGTCCACACAGCTGGCTTTGTTGGGAGGGGAGATGACCTTCACAGGGAGTGGAGACGTGGCCAGTCCTGTGCCCAGGAGGGGCCTCTCCTGGGTGGGACCCCAATGGAACCAGGAGACATGGGAGAGGACGGTGCATGCAGATCTTAACTTCAAAGTCATTGGTGGGGGTTGAATGTATTCCCCTAAAATCCATGTGTTGAAACCTTAACCCTCGGCACCTCCAAATGTGACCTTATGAGGAAGTTGTCATTGTTAGGATGAACCATCGTGCCATGGAGTCCTGGATCCAGTGTGATTGGTATCCTTATAACAGAGGGAGAGTAGGGTACAGTCACCCACACAATGAAAATGGGGTGTGGGGGCTGGGGAGATAGCTCACTCGGTAGAGCGCTTGCCTTGCAAGCACAAGGCCCTGGGTTCAATCCCCAGCACCGAAAAAAAGAAAAAAAAAGAGAAGCTGGGGCGTGAGGATGAAGGTGGAGACCGGTGCTAATGGCCAGCCCGCGGGTGCAGAGGATGCCCACCAACCTCCAAAGCTGGAGAGCCTCCTGCGTAGCCTCAGAGGGACCTCACCATGACAGCACTTGGATCTCACACCTGCGACCTCCAGAACAGCCAGGAGCCTTCCATTCCTGTTGGTTGATCCACCTGGTGTTAAGATGGCCTCACAGGCAAAGGTCTGCCTCTATCCCAAACACCACCCAGGTGTCCTGCCCAGGGGTGATCAGACGGTTTCAGCGTGCTCTGCCTACATCTGGTCTGAGCACCTCTTCCCCTGAGCTGTTTTGTGACCTACCCGCTCACTTAGGCAGGTTAGAGAGAAGGAAGGTGAGGAGGCCATTGAGGGGTGGGGGAGGTGAGGGTGTAGGTGCTGGTGAGTGGGGGAGGAAGGGGGTGCAGAGGGAGGGGAGGAGGGGGAGGGGGAGGAGCAGGGAGAGGGGAGGAGGGGCAGGGGAGGGATGCAGGAGGAGAGCCCAGCATGCTGCCTTGTCTGGGTGGGGCGTCACATCTTGGCTAAGTCACATGCTATCATGAGTGGGTTTGGAGTCAGGTCGGATGCTGCAGAAGATGACTAGCATCGTCACATGCTGTCACCTGTGCCCTGCTGTTGGACCCCTGGAGCAGCATTCACTCTGGGCATGAGTTCTGCTCCTTCGTCTACTCCTCTGTCACCCAGAACTCTTGGAGCCCTTGCCCTCAGCATTTGAGAGGCCCGCGGGAAGGCCAGCCCCAAGTGGTTTGCCAAGGAAGGGAGAAGTGGTTTGGGTGCTCCCCTCCCCAAACCTGTGTCACCAGACCAGCAGTGACTCCCAGCAGCCTGTGCGAATACCAGCCAGGAAGGGTCCACAGCAAATGCCAGGCAAGACAGAGACTATGGTTTTATGGGGACAAGAGCTAAGGTCACTTAAAAAGGAAAACCTACCAACAGACCATCATACACAGAGAGAGAGAGAGAGAGAGAGAGAGAGAGAGAGAGAGAGAGAGAGAGAGAGAGAGAGAGGGAGAATCAGCATCTCCAGGGAAATGCTGGCCAAGCAGGGTCAGCAGAAGTCAATGGCAGGTCTGTTCTCCTTTCAGTGCGCTGGTGAGATCACTCGTCCTAGTAAATCGCAGAGAGGGGCACAGCAAGGCCAGGGAGGTCTGGCCTGGGTCGCCAGCTGGCCTCACTCCTTGTCACTCAGCACACCAGTACTAACGAGTAAGTTCCACGTGCCGGGGCGAGTTCGTGTGCTGGAACCAGCATCGCAAACAGCCCACCCTGCCTCCGGGAAGCCTGCCCCAGGAAAGCCCGACTGACAAGCTGTGAAGCCCGACTCGGGGGGCGGGCCTCTCCCTTTTGCAGAGCTGTGGGGACATTTATAAAATTTGGTGAATGGTTAAGCCATAAAGTAAACTATTAGAAAGACAGAAATTGTTCAGGTTACTTTTGCAAACTACAATTCCATAAAGCTAGGAAATAACGAGATGGTTTTAGAAAGATGGACTGAAAATGTTCTCTAACTCACTATTAGTAGGAAAAAGAAGAGAGAAAGAAAAGAAACCAATATTTCAATTATAGACTGTGTTGAACGCTATGTACCCAAACTTACGGCATTCAGCCAGAAAAATCCTCAAAGGGAAACTCATAAACAGGAATTACTTCATTATCCAAAAGCAGAAAATGACATTCGGTATATAACAATTATATTCGCCAGATTTGGGTGCATGACAAACCACCTCAAATTCGGTGGCTTAGAGCCACTCATCCGTGGTGGGCGCTGGGTTGGACACCTGGTGCGGGGTGGCCTACCGTGGACCTGGTGGCTGGTGGGCTGCTGGTGGGGCCCTGGTCCTACCCGCGGCCTTTCCCTAGCAGGCCAGCCTGGGATTGCTCTTTCTTGTTCTCAGGGTCCAGCTGCAGCAGGAGAGAGCAGGACCCAGACGGTCGCTGTTCAGGTGGGTCACGTCTGGTATCGACCACCAGCTGAAGCAGGTGGGTCCTGGGCAGGCCTCAGCGGGCGAGGGGAGGGGCACCCACAGGCAGGGAGAGCGCGTCAGCTATTTAGCTGAGAGTCTATTGTAACTTTTAATTAAAACATAGAAAACCACAAACAAATGGTGTTACAGAAGCAGGGAAATTATTAAATAATAAATACAATGGAAACAAATGATGTAGGAAACAGGGAGGTGGCAGTCAGTCAGGCATTCGAGAGCTTGTCCTTGTCACAGAGGCAGCGTGGGTGACTGCCAGTCGCACCGACAACAGCCAAATGCTGCCTAAGAGCAGATGTGCAAAATCTTGGAGCCATGAAGGGTGCCGTTGACTGGTGAACGTCTTCAAATCAAGTGAATTTGAAAATGTACTAGGAGATGAAATTCAATAAACGATATTCTGAACACTCACAAATGTGCATTTTGCTGACGTTAACTCAAGGAAATATCTAGAACCTGATGGATCAAGAACCAATCAGGAAACTGCAGGTGCTAAATAAAGTCAGAAGCCACCTGGCCCAGCAGCAAGGGGAGGGGGTGGAGCAGTTGAGACACAAAGTGGCATGTGGGCCTGAGGCTGGGCACACTCCAGACCAGCCAGTCTGTCACCGGTTTCTCGGAGGAGTCGGGAGGGTGACTGCCTCTTAGCTGTTGTCCTGAGGCTATAAAAGCGCATGATCATTGTGTAGGCTTAGATGTGAGGTGTCCCCCAAAGCTCACGTGTGAGACCACACAAGACAGTGTGGAAATGACTGGGTTATGAGAGGCTTAGCCCAGTCAGTGTGTTAATCCACCTGAGGGATTTTCAGGTGGTGACTGGGCAGGTGGGTGTGGCTGCAGGAACTGGGTCGCTGGGGTGTGCCTTTGGGGTTTGTGTCTTGTCCCTGGTGAGGACAGCTCTCTTTCCTTCCTGGTGCTGTGTCCTGAGCTGCTCTCCTCCTCCTCCATGCCCTTCCACCATGATGTGCTGCCTCATTCAGACCCAGAGCAGGGGAATCAGCCATCCATGGACTGAGACCTCTGACACTCTGAGAGCCAAATCACTTTTCCTCCTCTAATTGTTCGTGTCGAATCTTTTGGTCACAGTGGCAAAAAGTCTGACCAAAGCCATCATATTTTAAGGGTTGCATGGAAACAGAGCTGTTAAAGCAAACCGTCATTCAGTCCAGGCAAAACCAGACCAAATGAGATTACTAATTTGGAATTGCCAAGCATAAGATTACTAAGCACAAGAAGCAATGAGCAGAAGAAATAAAGAGGAATAGACAATGTATTAAAAAGAAACAATTAGCCATCTTTTAAAAGGCTCATTGGGCTATAATTTATCTCAGAATAAAATCCACCCTCCAACTCTCCAGTTCTGCAGATTTGACAAGAGCCTCCAGCCACAGTACTGTTTCCCTGGACAAGTGGAGATGCGCTCTGGGCACCTTGGCAGCCAAGTCCTCCCCCCGCCCCCGCCCAACCCTAGTCCCTGGCAGCTGCCGATCTCTCTCTCTGTACCTTAGTGTTGCCTTTTCAAGGTTGTTACACAAATGGAACTATTTAGCACGCAGCCCTGGGGCCTGGCTTCTCTCACTTAGCATAATGCACATGAGATGGGTCCTGCCGAAATGACTAACACTTCACGCTTTGTTTATCCACATGGGTGACTAGCACTCGGGTGGCTCAGCGGTTCCTGCAGGTGTGAAGGAAGCTGGTGTAAACATGCACAAGTAGGTGTTTGTGTGGCCATATGGTTTTATTGCTCTTGGATAAACACCTAGGAGTGGGATTGCTGGGTTGTTAGTTGCATGCTTTCCTTTAAAATATATTGTCAGACTCTTTTCCAAAGTGGCTGTAGCATTTTGCCTCCCTGCTAGCGATGTTTGAGAGTTCTGGTACTCCGCAGCCTTGCCAGAAGTCCAGCTATCAACCTTAAACAAAAAGCCAACCATGCTTACAGTTGTAAGAATGCAATACAGTGATAGTATCCGATTTTGATTTTGATTGGCTTCTCCATGACATTAATTGGTGACCAATGGTGACAAGCTTCTTCCTGTGTTATTTGACATCTCGTCTGCAGTAAGACATTGCTACACACCAAGGTTATAATGCACAAGACGGACCACTCCGAGGGTTGGCAGTGATGTGGATCACCTGGAAGTCTCCTGTGTCTGTGGCAGAACCATAAAACAGCACAGCATTGGAAAATAATCCAGTCCAGGTGCAGAGGCACACACCTGCCATCCCATTGGCCGGGGAAGCGGAGGCAAGAGAATGGCAAGTTCAAAGGCAGCCTCAGCAACTTGGTGAGGCTCTAAGCAACTTAGTGAGATGCTGTCTTAAAATAAACAAAAATAAAAAGGGGTGGAGATGCTGCTCAGCGGTTAAACACCCCTGGGTTAAATCCCTAGTACAGAAAAAAAGAAAAAAAGAAAAAAGAAAAAAGGAAAATAATTTGGAAAATTTTTAGGTAAATAAGTACTTACCTTGTATCCCAGAAATCTCTCTTGCATTTACACAAGGGAATTAAAATGCACGGTCGCACAGAGAACAGAGTGTGGGTGTTTTCAGCACCAGGGCCCTAAAATGAGAGCAGCCCCACTGTTCGTCAGCTGGGGAGTGACAGGTGGGCTGCGGCGTACCTACGCAGGTGGAGTAATCGCCCCCACCCAGGCTGAGGGAGTTTCTGGTGTCTTCACCAGTGCGATAAACTTCAAAAGCATCACCCAAGTGAAAGAGGCCAGGCAGAGAAGGCCCACATGGTGTGGTCACATGGACGTGAATCGCACAGAAAGACAAAGTATTCTGACAGAAAGCGGGTTGGCGTGCCAGGGCTGGGCTGGGCGGAGGGTCATTGAGGAGGGCTGGTTGACGGAGCTGCCCGGTTTTGTAGTGTTGGGGTCCCATGATACACAGACGCGTCCCACTAAACTGTCCTTGCTATCAGACTTTCTTCATTTCCACCCATGGCGGCCTCCTTTATTTCAGACCATGACTTGCACTGATAACAAAAAGATTAAAGTTGTAGGAAAAATAAGATCAGTCTTCTTGACGATGTCATTGAACTAGCCTGCCAGGGCTTGGGTGGCCACGATCCTAGAGAAGATTTCCAGAGAGGCAGCAGGGTCCCTTCAAGGTGTTTGCTGATGTGTCAGCTCTGTCTCCAAGGCCGAGAGGCTGGCCAGAGATTTCACAGATCCATGGAGGTCTGGGGACAAAGACTGCTGTCCGTGGCTCATCCAGGCAGGAGGGTCCTTGGTAAGCACCCAGAAGTTTAGTTGAGTCCCCATGATCCATGCTCTGGAATAGGAGTCGACTGGGGTAAAAGCCCTCACAAAGACTGAGGCCACTTTCAACCCTCTTGGTCTCAGAGCTGGGATCCTTCTCTAGTTGCCTGCTGAGTTAAGAAGTAATGCCCACACAGAAGGTTCCAGAGCCATGGGCTCCCATGACCACCACAGTATCCTGTCACAATAAAGGTGAATGAACATGGATTGATTGGATATTAAGGAAAAATGGTAATAGGCTCAGAAAACTCAGCTACTGGATGTGTCAGAATGAATATTAAAATACCTGTGCTTTAGGTGACTGAGAAGTTTACACGTGAAGAGGACATCAGCTGGACATGTGAGGATGTCTGGTGATAGACGTTCTAGAATTGAAGAACAATGAAGACTAACTCAAAGCTATTCTATCAGTAATTCACGTGTAGTCAAAAGGAAAACGGATGGAGTCGAAGGTAGGTAGGAACAGAATATCTTTTGCATTCAGGAAAGTATGGCAAATACCATGTTCAAACACGATGATCAAAGGTGAATGGGCCACACCAGAAAATCGCACACACCTGTCCTTGTTGTCCAGCAGCAGAGATCAGGAGAGTGGGACAGACACCATGATTCAAAGCAATGTGGCCAGAAGTATTTCAGAATGGATAGAAGACCTTAGTCCAGAGGTTCATGCTGTAAACCCCAGTGGAACAGAGAGGAAACCACAGCAAGGCCCGACCTGTAGAAGGCCCGGCGCAGAAGGAACGCCTTCCAGTTCACCAGAAGCCCAGCAGGACTTAGCACCTGCACCCGACAAGTGCTTTGAAAGAAAGGGGTCTCAGAGGGCCTCCTCTGGTGACGTCAGCACAAGCACACCGAGGAAAATATCAGCAAAAGAAATGGAGCAGAATCTGCAAGTAACAGGTCATGCAACACTGAGGAGCAGAGCAGAGAGGACGTACGTGAGGCAGGGAGCAATGTGGGACAGAGGTCGGCAGGAACCCTCAGGACGCTGGAAATCAGGGGTGCCAACGCTGTATATGGAAAAGGCGGTCACCCCCCGAGAAGGTCACACCAGCTAGGCCCTGGGATCTGTGAGCAGGTGCCTCTTCCAGCCAAGATTTCACTTGAAGTTCTGTCCAGAAAGAGAAAAATATAGAAAGAGACTGAAGGCAGAATGATTGGCAAGCATGAGGCAACACTGTCATTATTTTAAAGCACAATAATATAAAGTCTAAAAAAACACAAACTGTTAGCATTAACAAGTGCATTTGGCAAGGTTTTTTGGAGACAAGTCAATATACGAAAGTCAATTATACTTGTTTGCATGGTCCTGAGGTCTGGAAATATGGATAACATTATTTTATCCTGTACTGTGATGCAGTATCAGTGAATCATGTTTTGTTTCTCCACAGTTGATGGCCTTGTGTATATACTGTGAAGTGAGAAAATAAAGTTTAAAAATGTCACTTACGATGACATTTGTAAGAGTGTCGAACACCTAGAGAAACACGTGGCTCTCTACGTGGAAACCGACGGCGTTACTGGGAGAAGCTGAAGAGGACCTCGGGAGATGGACTCTGCACCCAGTGTTTGTGCTCCCCATGAGAGCTGAGCTCATCTGCCTCTTCCTGGGCCTGTGTCCGGCCACACCTGCACCACAGTGACCGCATTTATCCCACGACCATTGGAAAACACTTCAAGACGCATGTTCTCCCTCGGAAGATGGTCGTCCTCCTCTGCCTGCACACCAGTGGCTGCGGCTTGCCTGCAGATCGACCTGCTGGGTGCCCGCCCTGAGCACTTTCAGCTCAGATCTAATGCCTTGCTATAGAAACCGTGGCAACTTTCCTAAGGACGTTTATAAATGGTTTCAAAAATGGCTACAGAAACTCGAGGAGCCAAGAGTGACCAAGGAAATATGGATTAAGAAGAAGAGCTGCAAGGCGAACCGACCATCAGGGTTGGCTAACAACCCGCGGTAAATAGGACAACGGGTGTTAACAGGGATGAACACAGGGATCGGTGACTCAAAATAGGAACCCATGTCACACGGGGTGAGGCTGGACTTCCAGCACCAGGTGACAGGGGGAGGACCTTAAATAGCATGTGGAGAAATCAATCTTGACCTGCACAGTTACAGGTCTACTACAGGACTGCACTGGAAGGGTGAGACGGTAGTTCATAGAAGAGAATGTCCAAGTCCGTCCCCTGACCAGGAGCAGACGGGTCGAGAATTAGACAAAGGCCAGGCTGACGGAGAGCACTGCCTTAGGACAGGGAGTCCTGGCTGCAGAAGGCCAGGCAGTGGAACCACCTCGCAGAGGGACCCCCTCCCTGCAGGCGGCCTCTGAACCTCGGGCTGGCTTCCATTTTATATAAATAACTATTTCAGGCGAACAAGGAAAACATAACCCCATGGAAAGATACACAAAAGGCTTGAGAAAACAGTTCTGACTTTAAAATCTAGCGTCGCCAGTTGTCAGAACGCACAGTGGGCCAGTGAGGTCGTGCACAGGCTCACGGCCATGATGCGGAGGAGGAACGTCGCTGAGCAGACTCAGGGCCCTGGGACACTCAGCCTGCAGGTGCCCTCCGACAACTGGTTCTGGAAACCCTTTGGGCAGGCCACACTCCGTCTGCCCGGCTTTCCTGTCTAGGAAGGCAGCCTGCAGGAATGCTCCAGAGCAGCCTGCAGATGTGTGGGCAGCACAGGGGTCACTGACGGGCACGGGATGAGGGCGTGGTCAGCAGAGACCGTGGAAGGAGGGCCGCAGCAGAGACCCCCAGCCGTTGCACGTTCATCCGTGGAGGGGAGAAACCCAGGCCTTGAGCTCATGAGCTGCAGGGCCCTGCTCCGGTCAAGGACAGAGCTGGGCACACTGACCCGTGGGACTGGAAGCCTGTAACTGTCACCTTCTGAGAAGAGTTTAAACACCCAGGGTGGAGGTGGGGGGCGTGGAGTCCGGTTCACTGCGCATACTGATCCTTGAGCCTGCCCATTTGTCGTATATGTTTTTCTATCCAGTGGCCCCAGCTCAACAAACCACCCAAGAAAGCTGGCAAGTCACTCATGAATGGACTGCGACAGAGGTAAAGGCGTCCACCGCTGGGTGGGGAAGACTGAGCACGGCCATCCCCACTGGGGACCCTTACCGCCGGCAACGCTCAGCCAGAGGAGAAGGGCCTCCCAAACAGGGACCGGTCTGCACACTGGAGGTCATACGATGGAGGGCCAGAAGCAGAAAGAGACGAGAAATGCCCTGATCCCCGGGAAAGCCTCGGGCTCCAGCCATGTTTTGAGGAAAAATATAATCAGATGAAATCCTTGTGTGACCTACCAGGAGAAAAGGAGGACACAGATGACCCCACTGGGGTGAAACGGGAGAAGCGAGTCCAAGGAGATGGAAAGAAAGAAGGAAACGTGGGCGCCCAGGAGCTGCGCTTTGGTGATTTTGAGCCCATCAGTTTTCAGAGTTGTAATTTACCAGAACTGACTCCATAAAAAGGGAGTCGCGGAGGTAGTCCGGTGACTGCGGAAGGAGCGGAAGACAGGAAGGGAAGCAAAAACTGGCCCAAATGTTTGTGAAGCTGGAAAGAAGGAATGTGCCCTGACCCTTCCTGAGACACCAGCTCAGCTCTGGTGCCAAACCAGACGCACAGGTTACAAGAAAACAAAACCGACAGGCGAGTCTCGCTCACGACTACGGTTAAGAACCTTAACCGTGGGAAATCCCACTCGCTAGTGTATAAAACAGACAATAGCCCTTGACCAAGGTGGGTTTTTGGTAGATGGCAAAATTGTTTAATAGAGGAGATTTAAAAGTGTAATTTGGAATTTAACAGAGTAAATAAGACACATCTACTCGATACTTACAGGAGACGCGACGCACTTGAAAAAATTCAACAGCCATTCATCTTAAAGACAGTACAGTAGAAATTGAGAATTTTCTTGCTCTACAAAGAGTAAAAGAGAAGAACACATTGGGGGGATTCCTCGTACGGCGGGGAATGCGGGAGCACTCCTCAGAGCACGGGGGCACGTCCAGGCCACCACTGCATCGCATCCAAGTTCTCACTGACACAGTGACCAGAGGAAGGGCTGAGAGGGAAGGTAGAAAGGAAGCGGGGAAACTAGAGCTGCCGTCGTCCAGAGACAACAAGCCATTTGGAAATGTCACAAGAATCCATGCAGCAGTTATCAGAGATAGTAAGAGTGATGAGCAAATGGCCTGATAAAATGTTAGCGTGCAAAATTGGAAGAGAAGACAGCAGCCACACGAGGACCCGAATACCAAGGACCTGAGAATACCTGCAAGAGGATGTTCAAGACCTGGACAGGGAAGTCACAGGACTATTAAGAGACATAAAAAGCACTACATACGGGAAGGATCCTGTGCACCCAGACAGGAACATGCACTGGGGTGAACATGGACACCCTGCCGCCTGAGTTGTAAGTCATGCGATTCCAGCGATCCTCCCCAGGGGAAACGCTGACCATACTTTGGAGATGATGCTGGACATTGCGTGGAAGGGAAGCAGCGAGAACCACCAGCCACTCCTGAGGACCCTGCCCTGTCCGTCAGGTGGCGTTGGGAAGCCTAGGAGCTGACTCCTGGTGGGACAGAACAGAGAGCCCGGAAGCAGCCCACACCCGTGTGGGACTTCAAGGGGGAGGAGAAGGGACTATTTACACAGTTGTCCACGTGCAGAAAGGCTAAAGAGTGTGCTTGCATTTGACTTTGTCAAATCCAGATGGACTGAGTACTTAAGTGTCAAAAATAAATTCTTGACACTCTAAGAAAAAAGCCTATGTGAATTTTAGAACTTGGGGTAAAGGATGACTTTCTTAAAAATTTGTTTTAATTAGTCACACATGACAGTGGAGTTCACTTTGATACATCGTGTATAATGGGGTACAATTTCTCGTTCTCCGGTTGCACATGATGTAGAATACCACTGGTAGTACAGTTACAAGTACATGGGTGATAATGTCTGATCCACTCTACGTCCTTCCTATCCCCACGCCCCTCCCCTCCCTTCTCTCCCCTCTACCTGATCTGACTTTTAACACAGTTTGAAAACCTTTGACTCTACAGTCGTCTCCTTGTTTGCAGTTTCACTTTCCACCACCAAATAAAACCATGCTCTGGGCCAGTTTTAGGTCGTGCACTGTTCTGAGCAGTGAGATTTCACTCCCCCGGTCCCCCTCCACCCTGTCTGGGATGCGGACCACACCTTTGTCCAGTGTATCTGTGATGTATATGCTACCTGCCCATTTGTTACTTAGTAGCCAACTCCACTGTCATGGTATCACAGGGCATCCACTCAAGTGACACTTATTTGATTTAATAATGGCCCCAAAGCGTAAGAGCAGTGATGGAAAGGGGGCACCAGGATAAACCACAGGGCAGATTAGCCCTAGTACCATGACACATAGGATTCAGTACTCCCTGGGCCTTAGGCATCCACCTGAGTCTGGAACATGTCCCATGGGCAAGGGACAATGACCATAAAAGAAAGGAAAGATCTGTTTGACTACATCAATATTAGGAACTTTGTCTATCAAAAGACCCTTCAAAAAAGTGAAAAAAAAATTATAAATTGGGAGACACTTCTAAAACGTAAAATTTACAAAAGGTTAGAATCGAGTCTGTGCAGATAAGGCACACACACATGGAAGGGTGTACACAGAGAGTGAGCCTGCCGACACCGACACCCGGCAATCTGCCTCATGCCAGAGAAACGTACATCCCTATGGCCCAGGAGGAGAAATGCCCCAGATGGCTCGTGTGCTCATGGAAGGAAACCCTGCAAACAAGCCCAGTCCCCGTGCACAGGAAAGCAGATCAGTGTCCGAGTCTCTCCAGGCAGGGATCGCACAGCAGCCCAGGGAGTCACAGCACGCGGAGAGGCAGATGAATCTTACGCTTCTGTTAAACGGGAGAAGGTCTTAAAAATCTTCACAGAGCATACCACCCTCCTCAGAAGTTTAAACACAACCAAAAGAAAAACATTTTCCCATCTGACTAGCTCGGGATGCAATGCAACTTACGGAAGCGAGAGCAGAGGAGGGACCAGGCTGCGATGGTGGTCCCTGGGTGGGACAGCCTGGGGGTGGGTGGTGTGTGGACTACACAGACGCCTGTTACTGTCCTAGGTGTGGTTCTGGGGTGGGCAGGCACAGGCGAGCAGCCCGTCTGCACTGGTAACCACTTAGGTGAGCGAGGCAGAGGGCCGCGGCAGGACCGTTGGAGGGACATTGCTTGACACCCCGGGTAGAAGGCTGCCTGAGGACTGATTCCCAGACCTGGCACCACAGCTTCCAGTTTTGGGCACTCCTGGATTCTGTGGTCAGAAGGACGGGTGGACGTAGTGGGGTGGTGTGTCCCTCTTCTTCAACATTCAGGGCCTCTCCCGGAACAGCAGGGACCCAGCCTCTGGGTGGCCCTCCAGCCTGGTGACCACAGGTTGGCCAGTCTTCCCGGGAGGCTCCAGGTTCCCAGGGGTGTCCTCTGGGAGTGAGTAGGACAGATGGGCTGTACCGCCTCTGAAGACCCAGCCCCAGGAGACACTGTGCTCCCTCCGCCCATTGCCCGGGGTGTCGCGCAAAGGTGTCGAGGTGTGCTCCTGCCACGGACTGAGCCACCAGGTGGACGAGCCTGGAGCGGGAATGTCAACGGGGTCATCTTCAGAGTGACCTCTGCCCTGGGCAGGGTTGGAGGTGAGGATGAGCTCCATGCTCTGCATTCAAACTCCAACCTACAGAAAGGAAAACAAAGTAAAGGTAAAACAAGTCAGTGGCTGTAGCTACTGGGGGTAAAACTGGTGCCATTTTTTGTACGTGTGCTAAAAGGATGAATGTGAAGGCCGGCCTCCAACAGCAGAGGGCTCGGGGAGGCGGGGCCTCCATGCGCGCAGAGGCCCGCCCACTGGGCGCAGCAGCGGGGCGAGAGGCACAGCCTCTTCAGCATCAGTGGAAAAGTACACATTCGATTTCATATATTAAGATTATGTCACATCTTTTAAAAATTTAATATATAGTATGTAGAGCAACAAAGAAGAAAGGAGAAACGTTTGTCCAATGAAGGGAAAGTAGGACCTGAGTGGGAGAGGGCAGCAGGGCGGCTCCAGGCCCACGGTCATCGCCAGGCAGCCCAGGGCCCCGGCTCCGTCTTCCTTTGTGCTTTGTGCACTGGGCTGGTGCACACTGGCTCTGACCATGTATCTCTGGTGGCCATGTTAACAGTGGCCCCGGGACCCCAAGAGCTGCCCAGGGCAGCACTGATACACGTGTGCTGTGGCTCCCTGTAGGGTGCCCTTAGCAGGATGACCCTGGACGTAGGGAGGGACAAACCTGGAGGGCGACAAGAGGTGGGTCCACCCTGGAGACTGGGCTCAGCCCCAAGGGGCCAACCTGGGGCATCTGGACCTGGAGGCTGGACCGTGGGTAGCGAGGCTCCCGTGGACACTGGGCAGTGCTGGAGATGAGCCTGAGCAGGCGTACAGCATGAGGGAGCCGCTTCCTGTCCTGGACAGTCCACCTTGATGTCCCCTTCTCAGGGCCTGTATGTCCACCTCCCTCCTTTCAGCCATGCCTTTCTTATGCTGTTTTCTTTTTTAAATTAAAAAAAAAAGTTAGGCATGACTATATATTTTTTTATCGTAAAAGAGAATCTTTAAAATCCACACAGAAACGTCTTCCTGGCTTCTGGGCAGATAACCACAGCCCCCGTAGGGCAATCTATGTGAAAACACGGTTAGCGAGCACGTTTCCCGCCTTGAAATGACGCTGCCCTCCTCACGGCTGAGCCCCTCCACGCGTGCTCTCCCGGCAGGGAAGCCTGGCAGGCACTTGACTTTGGCAACCGAGACAAGCGTGACTCTCAGCAAGTTTTTTTTGCGTGGGGAGGTCACTCAGCACACGTGTGGGGCGAGGGCTCCTGGCTGATTACTCTGCAGCCAGAGAAGGTGGCAGAAAGGACCTGGGGGCAGCCAGCCCTCCCTGCCGAGCCCTCGCTGGGCCACCCACTCCCTCCTGGACAGAGCCCCATTCGTAAGTCTTCACTGTGGTGAGGTATATGCAATGTAAACGCCCCCGTCTCAGCCACGGCCGACTGCACCGTTCAGTGGCCGAAGTCCATGACACTGTGGCAGCTGCAGCTTCATTCACAGACACCCATCCTCCCAAAGCGAAGCCGTCCATGGCACTCCAGCCCCCGCCTGGCCGCTCTGTGAGCTGGCCTCTTCAGGTTCCTCCTGTGAGTGGAATCGTGTGACGCGTGTCCTTTGTGACTGGCAGGCTTCACTCAGCGCACTGTCCTCAGGGTCCTTGCCTGTGGCAGCAGGTGTCAAAATGTCCTCCATTTTCAAGGTCCAACCATATTCCACATCCCACTCATCTGTCGTTGGACATAGGCTGCTTCCACCTTTTGGCCACTGTGGACCTTGCTGCTTGGACGTGTGTCCACCACCTTTTAAATGTGGGATCAGCTCATCCGTTCGGGGATAGCTGACTGTGCTTGCAGGAGGCAGGCGCAGTGTCACCTCTGTCCCCAGAACACGAATAGCCAACAGACAGTGGCAGATGCAGCCCGCCAATGAGGGTCGAAGCTCGGGGGAGAGAGATGGAGGTTAAAATGCTAGATTGGCAGCTGAGGCAGTTGCAGGAGGTAGTAGGTACTGCCATCGCCCCAAGCAGCCTGGACAGGGTGACTGCAGCTCTGTCCCTTGGAGATGGGGCCACCTCGCAGGCTTGTCTCGTGTCCTGGGCAGACCAGCAGGCAGCATCTCCTGGCTGGTCTGGCTTGGGGGGCCAGCAGTGTGGGCGCTGCCCAGTTGCGTCCTGTGTGAGGGAGGGAGGTCAGCGAGGAGCCTCTCACCAGAGCCCTCACCCGAGGCCAGGGAGAGGTGGTCCTGCCTGTCCTGGTGGCACAGGCTGCCCGCTGTCCCGCAGAACCACTCTACCCTTGCTCCTGAGGGATGGACGCTGGGTTCAGCACGGCTAGTGTCCCTCCAGGGCCCGTGTGATAAAGTCCTGAGCCCCATGGCGCTACCTTGGAGAGGCGAGGCCTGGGCTGGTCTGTGGGTCACCGGGGCGGCCCTACAGGCTCTCTGAGCCCTGGCCCAGTCTCTGGGTTTCCTGGCTGTGTTGTGTGTGGTCGGTCCAGCACGCAGGCCCCGCATTGCCCTCCGGGCTTGTCGGAGGCCTGAGCAGCGCGGCTTCTCTCCATCACCCGCCTCGGCACTTCCCTACAGCTGGAGAAGCCAGTTAACACGAGGGATGGGGGAGGCTGCTGGCCGCCTCCTGGATGACCTGTCCCAGGGCCTTGGCAGTGAGGCTGGTCACATGACAAGTTCCCTAGGACAGCAGAGGCGGGTGGGCCTTGGGGGGGGGGCCTCACGACCCTCTCTCCTCCTCGCTGCTGGCTGTGATGAGGTGAGTTCCTAGCGGTCAGAGCAGCCCCTCGGGCCTCTGAGAGGGGTGGACCCCGCCTCGCCGAGGACTCTGCACTGTTGGCACCTGCGCACACAGGTCAGCCTCCCCCGCCGGCCTCCTGCGCCTCAGTTGCTCTTTCCTGTGTGGCTCCTTCAAGCACTGTGGGGACTCCTAAGAAGACTGAGCCGCACAGGACAGAAGCCTCCCTCGGTCCTTCTCTCCCGTCACTGCTCCCTGCGGGCGGCTGCTCCTCCCTCCCGCACAGGAACGCACAGAGTTGAAAAGCAGCCTCCTCCTTCATATGCTAGAAAATGCTACTCTTTGCTTCCTTTTCTGGAAATAGCTTTATTTTTCCTGAACCTCAACGTATTATGTGCTTACCAGAGAAAATAAATAAAACAAATGAAAGTCTAGAGAGCAGAAGGCAGCTCTGGGCGGGGAGGCTGGTGTGGCCGCGGGCCTCGGGGTTTCCCGCCGGCTGCTGCTTGGCTGAGGAGAGACGGCTGAGGTGGGTTTTTTTTTCCTTTTTAATTTCAAACAACAGCATGACACACGTATTGCTTCGTAAGATCTGAACTCCTGTGTGATGTCTTGTGAACCTGTGTCACGGGATCGTTCCTGGTCTGTGAATGGGAGGAGCCAGTGGCGACCCGAAGGGACAGGCCCTCACTCGGGACTGCAGATGGGTTGCTTCCCAGATCACGGGGGCAGACGCTGCCTTACAGAGTGAGCGCTGGAATTACCTCACATCTACCCCCCGGAATCTATTTTGGTGTCAGTGTAAAACTTAGTCCTGTCTCAGTGTCTCCCCGCAAGGCTAGTTACACTAATTGTATTGATTAAAGCAACTTCTCCCTCTTCCTTCGATCTCCGCGTGGCCTCTGTCAGAGCCTCGCTCCTCTGTCTCTTGGTCTCCTTTCCCTCCCGAGGTCAATGCCACTTTCTCCCCATTACGGCAACATTGGGTCAGGCTTTGCTTCCCGGAGCGAATGGGACTTGGTGATGAACAAATTCCTCTTCTGGACCGGGCCCTCCTCCGAAGCCTGTGGTTTGTAGACAAGGAACGCCCTTAGCTCAGCTGTGTCCCCCCCTCTGTCCTGTCTTCTGCTGCAACCTGCTAGGAGCCCACCTGTGCCCCACGGGCCCGAGTCTGGGTTCTCGCCTTGGCGGCCTCCAAGGCCCTCTGCCCCAGGCCAGGCTCCTCCCTTCCTGGCCACCCACAGTTCACACCCCAGTCCTGTAAGCTGGGTGCAGCCTGGACACACAGCCCCAGCCAGGCCCACGGGCAGAAGCCACTGTTGTGCCCACGCTGCACCCGCTGCTCAGAATCCCTCTGGCGCCCACCTTCCTGTGGACACCTGCCCATCTTCCACGTGAGGCCAGGCATCGCCTCCTTAGTGGACACTTCCAAGAAACTGTGGTTCCAGCTGGACTGCTCCTCACTGCCACCTTCTGAAAGTGAGTCCCAGGTGTCCTGTGCTGAGGTCCTTAGGCCCTGGGGGTGGGCATTGGAGGTGGGGCCAGTGGGAGGCAGGGAGGTGTTGGAGGTGGAGCCCGATGGGGGCAGGCCCAGGGAAGGCCCTCTACCCTTCCCCTGCCAGGAGCCTCTGGCCGTGGTCTGGGGCTCACAGTCTCCTGGACGGGGCCATCTGACGTTGCTGGGCCTCAGCGCACGGGTCTCTGGTGCCGTGTTACAGCAGCAGCTGCCCCCGCCCCTCAGGTCTGACTCTCCTGAGCCAACCGAGGAGCTGCTGGCGCCCCCTCCCCTGATCTGCGCTCTCTCTGAGCGGGTCGGGCATGGAAAGGCCCAGAGGAATCCTCGGAGACGAAGCGGAGACATCCAATGGACTCCCACGCCCGGGGCCTTCTCTAACGCAGTCTGCAATTGCTGCTTCCTCTCTTTGCGTCTTTTCCTTCTGGTTGAGACTCGAGAGCACTTTTACCTTAAAAAACACCCACACTGGAATCTTCCCTTATTTGGAATCAATATATGATTTAGTTCTGTTGTTGCAAATATATACCCCAAATCAAATAGCTTGATTGGTATTTAATTTTCTACTCCGGCCTGTCTTTGCTTTGCTGTCAGCCCATTAAATCTGTTTGTGGTCGGGAGTGCTCTTTAGAATCAAGATGGAAAGCTGCTTGTCACGGCCAGCCGCTGGCTGCGGGCCTCAGGCTTCCTCCCCAGACGGTTCCAGAGCCAGACTGGACGTCTCCGTCAGCGCGACTGGGAAGCTCTGCTCACGTCCAGAGTGGAAGGGGCCTTGCCATGGTGAGCAGAACCCAAGGACAGGGAGGAAGGGGCCCAGCCCGGCAGCAAGGGTGCAGGGAATCCCAACTGTCCCGCAGCCTCCTGGACGGGGGTGCTGCTGCAGAGCCGTGCTTTGTCTTGGCCTTGGTGTCCACTGGACTGGGACGTGCTCACAGAGCACCAGGCAGCGGGCCAGGGGCCCACGATACCCCTGCCTTAGCTGGCAGCTGTGGGGTGGAGGCTGTCCTCCTCCTCCGAGCCTCAGCTCCTGGTCTGTAGTTCCCGGGTCCTCTCTGGAGGCCTCTCTTTCTCGTGCACTCTGAAGGCTGGAAGCCCTGCGGCTGCCAGGGGTTTGAGACTCCATCTTCACAGAGACGGATGAGCGTGCTGAGTGCCAAGAAGGACAGACTGGACGCAGGGGGGCTTCTGGCTCTCAACATCTCAAGGGGCCCAGGGAGGAGGGATGGGGCTCTTCAGCTCAGGTGGACCTGGCAGAACCAGACCCTGAGTTACAAACCCTTGGATACTGGTCACTGCCCCTGGTTGAGGGACACTAGAGCAATGGCAGCATATGTGCCCGCTGCTCCTGTCCCCTTGAGGTGCTGTCCCCACATACTGTCCATGGCGCCTTCTCCACACTGCCAACCGGGCACAGCTGCCTGGGGTGTCCTGGCTTCCTCCTGGCCTCCTCCCAGCCTTGCTGCCCTGTGCTGCCACGGATCACGGAGGAGAAGCCTGCATGGCAGGGTGGGAGATGCTCCTCAGCTGGGGAGGGGTCTGTGCCCTGGGCAGCAGTGCCCTGGTGTCGGGAGGCATAAGGAGCCTCCACCACCAGGGCCTGTGGAAGGGTGGTCCACCTTCAGACTCCTGGGGACAGACTTCCTGGGTGACATCAAGGGAGGAGGGTGGGCCACGGTACAGCACCACGGCGGAGGTCCCCTCGCACGGCAGACACAGGCCAAACATGGCGGCTTCCTCCCCGCCTGGGACCTGATGGGCAGCCCAGGGCCAGCTTGTTGGGAGGGCCCTTGTGTCCCTCTGTGGCCGTGTGGTCTTTGTAGGGACAGCAGTGTCTGAGGAAGAACTGGAGGGTGGCCTCCCAGCAGTGCCCCAGGTCCCTGGGCCCGTGAGAGCAGCCACGAGAGTGGCCGAGGTGCTGGGCAGGACCCGGCCCTGCCTCCACCCTCCTTGAGCTTCCACACTGCCCTGTGGTTGGGTCACAGCTGCGCCTGACCTGGGCAGCCTGCTGCTCCTGTGTCCTTCTGTCCATGTGGAGAGACAATCTGGTGACCCACATGATCCCTCTGTGTTCTCTCTGCTGTCCCAGGTTCTCTGCCTGAGACTCAGGGGCAAGCCAGAAAAAGCCTGGGCAGGGGTGGCAGTGGGGTGCAGCCCAGGGCCATCAGTCCCACTTGGCTGGGGTTTGGAGTTTCTATGTGTGGCCGGCCCCCCTGAAGCTGATGGGGAACCCGGACAGGAGGGCTATGCAGGGCCCGTGTGATCCCTGGCTTCTCGTGGTCCCCAACTGCAGGTCAAGACCTCCTCTGTCAGGTCCACCCCTGCTGCAGGTCCAGCTCTGCGTCCTTTTGCTGAATCCCCCGCTCACCCTTCTCGGCTGGCACCTGTCTGCACTGTCCCCTCCGACACACCCTGTCCCCTCCTGCGCCCGTGTCTGCTGGGCTAGCCCTGGACTGGCTGTGGGGCGCGTCCCTCTTCCTATCTCAGGTGACCACGCCCAGGCACCAGCCGCCAGGCTCAGGGGCGAGGCGGGTGGGCTGGTCGCACTCTCTGCTGTCCCCAGAGGCACCCATGCCAGGCACAGTCCCTGGTGCTCCGCCACACCGGCTGCCTCACTCCCAGCAAGTTCTGGTCCACCCTCCCGTTGGGCCTCCTGGGCCTTCTCCATGGGGGCTCCGCCTCCCTCTCGTGGCACCGGAGGCAGGCAGTGCTGGAAGGAAGGATGCAGACCACAGAGCTCCCTCTGAAATCCTGCAGGTCTTCCCACAGGGCTGCTGTTCATTCATTTATTCACCCAGAAAATGAGCCACCTCCGACATATCAGGAGCGGGCGGGCAGGGCGGGCACGCACGCTGTTGTTTTTGGAGAGGGTCCACCGGCATCCTGCTGGCTGGCTCTGGCTAATAAAATGCACAAAACAGTGTTGGAAGCGCGGCTCCCCTCCCCCACGCTGCACTTGAGCGGAGGCAGTGTTCCACAGCGCGCTTTAATACTGTTAGAGCAAATCAAAATTAATGAGATTACCTCCTTTGAAATGTTATATATAATTAACCTCAAATTAAGGACAATATGCATTTGAATTTGCCAATCAGTAACACCTTGTGATTGCCGAAATACACAGAGGCGAAGAGGGGATATTGACACTAACCTGCCAATTGAACTTGCTCATGAACATCTCAAGGAAGCGGCTTTGAGGACCCTCTGGCCACGTCCTCAGCTACTGCTGGGAAGAGAGCGGGGAAGGGTCTGGGCAAGACTGGCCTTGATCCTGGTGCGGAGCCCCTCCTGGGTGACCGCTGTGACCATGACTAGAGCTGCTGTCCCTCTCTTCCATTATTGCCTTCTCGGGACCTGTCCTCTCCCGGCTGCGTGGAAGGGGCCCCGCTGGGCTTCTGAGAGTGACGGCAGTGAGTACCGTCATGGCTGTCCAGCTGCTCCTTCAACTCAGACGGACGGCACTGGGGACTGGCAGCATCGCAGAGGCCTGCTTCTGCCTGGAAGAAGGTGACCATCTTTCAGAAGCCACGCTGGTTGGCGGCACTTTGAATCGGTCGCCTGCCTGGTGGAGACGTGGGAAGGTGGAGCAATGGTCATGCCATGGACAGTGGTCAGGACACAGACAAGAACCAGGAAGAGAGACCAGGGCAGGCACCCGTGTCTGCCGGGGCGGATGATGCTCCAGCTGTCCAGGGTCACTTGGTCAGCTCTCACAGGTGCCCTTGCAGGTGTGTGAGACTGGTTTTACTCTAGTGGAGGAAACAGGGGCCAGAGTGTTGAGACGCTTCTCCCAGGAGGTGCTCTGCGGAGGCCCCTGCCCGCCCCTCAGCTCAGCATCTCCACCTGCCCTGCCCTGCTCCTCTGTCCCCTGCCCTGCTCCTCTGTCCCCTGCCCTGCTCCTCTGCCCTGCCCTACTCCTCTGCCCTGCCCTGCTCCTCTGTCCCCTGCCCTGCTCCCTGCCCTGCCCTGCTCCTCTGTCCCCTGCCCTGCTCCTCTGTCCCCTGCCCTGCTCCTCTGCCCTGCCCTGCTCCTCTGTCCCCTGCCCTGCTCCTCTGTCCCCTGCCCTGCTCCTCTGTCCCCTGCCCTGCTCCTCTGCCCTGCCCTGCTCCTCTGCCCTGCCCTGCACATCTCTCCAGCTCACATCACTTGAGAACCACCTCCGCTCTGAGGGGCCCTGAGCCAGGCTGCCCGGCACAGGGCCTCCTGCAGCTCCTCCTGCCCAGTCCTTGCCACTGCTCTGCGGCTCCACACCCACGAGCCCGTCGCTGCCTCAACCTTCCCCACTGGACAACTGCACTGACCTGCGACTGCCGCATCTTGGCAGCGTGTAGACCCTGTCCGTGTAGTGGATGCTGGATGTCATGGGCGACGTCTCCAAAAGCCCACGCCCATCTGAAATCTGAAATGCAATCAAGGCCGGGATGTGGAAGAGACCACCCTGGATTGGGAGGCGCACAAACCCAATCAGCACATGCTTATAAAAGACAGGAGGCTGCGCCCAGGCGGAGGCAGGGCCACAGTCACGCCGAGGAGGGCTCGGGCCACCAGAGCTGGAGAGTGAGGAAGGGACCCTCCAGGAGCCTTCAGAGGGAGCAGGGCTCTGCCCACACATTGGCCCCAGACTTCAAAACTCTAGACGGTGAGAGAGTAGCGTCATTGTGCGCCACCGAGTCCATGGTGATCTGTGTGGCAGCCTGGGAAGCTAATAGCTGGAAGCATTGCTTACAGGTATCATTAGCATCGATTTTGCAGGCTGTCCGCCACTTATCGATTCCACTGTGAGTGAGCTGTGGTCGGTAGACCAGCAACCCCGATCGGCACAGCGGCGTCCCCGTCTCTCCAGGCCAGTGCGGCTCCTCGGGTCTGCCAGATGCTAGCCTCCTGCTCCAGCTGTTCCGTGTCGTGGGGTCTTTATTCCTGTACTGTGCTTGCCCAGGCTTTATGTCAGCTCCTGGGGTTTCCGTCTCTGCAGTTTCATCTCCCCAGTGCATGAGCCCCTTCTAGGCTGGAGCTCAGCAGCGGAGGGCAGGAGGACCCAGTGGCTCGTGTGGAAGGAGCAGATGGGCTCGTGTCATCGGGAATGTGCCCTGTGCCGATCAGACCATGGAAATGTCCAAGCCTGGCTAATTTGGACAAATGGGTTCCTCTCAGAGTGGCACCCTCACAGAGCTGGCTCCACCAGGCAGTGTGTGGGGTTGGGGATTTGGGGGTCTTTCTTGTTCTGGGGAGTGGTGGAGGGCACGCCAACAGGTCTTGCTGAGCCTCACTCTTTAGATCTAAGAATCAGCTGAATTCACTGAGGACAGTTTTGGAAATATAGGTAGAACAAGAAGAAAGTGAAAAGAGAAGAGGGATTCCTCAAAGCCTCCATTGGGAGCACATGTCCAGCGGAGGAAGCCCAGGAGTAGTGGGAACTGGGACCTGGGGATGCACTTGTTTGCAAGTGTCTCTTGGGTCACTCCTGGGTGTGACACCCTGGCTCATGCCCCTGAGTGACGAGCAAACCACCCCACACATTCTGCAGGTGCCCGGCCAGGCGTTCGCTGTCTGCTTCCCTCTAGTTCAATCAGTGTCTCCTGAGGCAAGACATTTATGCTTTTCCAGTTGTAAAAACATCATCATTATTTTGAAGTGCAAATTAGTTCTAAATTATAAAATTACTACTTGTCATGGAAAAAATACCAATAGTGTAGAGATGTGGGCAAAAAGGATCACCTTTCCCCTCCTGGTCTTTAGAACAACTGCTAGCAAATTGTAGCTATCTAGAAAGCGTGCATGCATGCTTGGCTTCTCTCCTTCTCTCTGTCTCTCTCACATGTATAGATATATGTGTGTTGTATGCTATCTCTCTATATAACATTTCTGTATAATTCAAGAAATTAAAGATTTACAGTATGTGTCTATCTATTATCTCTCAATCAATCTAGCATCTATCTATCATCTATCTTTTTATAGAAAGGGAATAACTTTGCATATTCTATTCATGTGTCTTACATCTCTCCTCATTAGCTCATGTCAATCTCCCTCATTTTTCTGGAACTTTCCAAATGTCCACATAGGTAGAAAGTGTGGCATAACAGATCTCCCCATAGTTGCCATACCAGGTCACAATCAGTGTAGCTCCTCGTGCCTGCTGCTCACCCTGAGAGGGTCACAGTGGCCAAATTCCTGACCTCATGGCCCTTCATCATAAGCACATCAGCATCTGTGCTGAAAGGACACAGTTCTGTCATTGTACCTGAACATGTGGTAATAATTCCTTAGGAGAATTATTTCTCTGATTATGTAGTCTATTTCTCTAATTGAAATTATTATCATCATTATTATTATTTTTGTTTTATTTGGACTCATCAAACAAACCAGGTTCATACCAGGCTACACTATCCCCTTTTTAATTAGCAAGTAGCAGGTGGAGAGATGACCTGACATTTTGTAAATATTACAGTTATTCCTCAAATTTGCACTTATTAGTCTTAGCATCCTTTGATGACTTTTACTTAAATCAGTGATTAGTACAGTGGTTATTATATAGTAGATTTCTAATTTCACAAACATTCCTCCTATACTTATTAAATGGCTTTTATTGTAAGGAACCTTCTCATTTATCTATTTATCCATCCATCCACTCTTCTATCTATCCACTCATCTACCCATCCTCATCCATCCATTAACTCACCCATCCACCCAGCTACCCACCCCATCTCTACTCATGTGTCTATCCCCTCATCCATCCATCCTCCACCCATCTGCCCACCCCCTACTCACACTAGAGTGCATCAGATGTCTGCTTCCTTCCATGTACTATAATCCTTTGCTTAAGTCATCCGAGGTTTGGTGGTGAGAGTGGATTGAGCTGGCCCACCCAGTCCTTGGATACTCTTAGTCATTCTTTGACCTTCTCTGGCATCTGACGTGGCATCTGCCCTGCCTTTTGTCTGGGCTCCTGCTCCTGCTAGTGCAGAGCAGTGCTTTGAGATTCTCCTTGGGCCTTTAGGCACTCCCTGCTGCTGTCCACGGTCAGTTCCAGAGCTTTCCACAGGAAAGAGCCAGGAAGTGTGTTTTCCTAAGAGAAAACACATCAGGCATGTATACCAGTATTTCCAATTCAAATTTAGTTTTGCAAGTTTTTACCTTTTACTGTTTAACGTCTTTGCTGTTGCATTTGTAGCTCTCTTATCCAAAGATCTTATTTCTGATGATATTAACACAATTACTTATTTGCTTTATCTTATGTGTCAGAACTGTTTCAAAATAACAATAACAGTGCAATTACTAACAAAATGATTTCTGAAAAAGTTGATTTATTTTGCCATGTTTTGTCCTTATGATATATTTAATCAGGGAATTTGAATACTGGTTATTTGAACGTCCTGGGGATTACTGTCACAGGGTGCAAGTGTAATGAGTGTACCGTATCTCAGAGGAGGGATCGGAAGGGAGGGGAGGGAGAAAGAGAAGAGAGCTCAGAGTCAATCATTTGAAACTTGGAATCATTTCTCCCGTGGGGCTCAGCATCAGTGTGTCTAGTTGGAGTCCTTGTTTCCCTTGTTCTTTGGGGGGTACTTTTCAGCTTGGGCTTAAACAGTGCTGTGCTGTTTGGGTGTCCCTGCTCGCTCTTCATGGTGGCTGTGCGCTCCTCTACTGCAGGTTCGCAGGGCCAGGCGCCAGGGGGTCCGCGCAGCCTCTGGGGCTTTCTCCTCCCACAGGGAGGGGCAGGGGTTGACGGTTTCCTGCAGGGCAGCAAGGTCACTTCCTTCTGGCAAAACCACTCTGGTGAGAGGCATGTGCAGAGGCCCAAGACGGGTGGCCGGAAACCACCCAAGGCCGGAAACCTCTCCAAGGCAGAGGCCTTGGGAATCATCAGAGAAAATCACAGCCAGCTCGAGGTGCTGTCCACTCTCCAGACCCAGCAGCTCCGTTGGTCTTGGGGTGGGGCTGATGGGATATCATTTACCTAGCGTGAGAAACAGGAGGGGGCTCTACGGTGATAGTGATAGTGGGAAGGTGAGGTGAGGTGAGGTGATAGTGGGAAGAGGCTGGGTTGGCTTAGCCTCCCGATTGGTGGCACCGTCTGGGACGTGGCCTGAGGGCAGCGGGCAGCCAGGGCAGGTTCCGAGTGTGTGGAGTCGCCCAGGTGTGGCTTCATGGTTGTCTGGGGAGGCCCAGGAGGCAGCTCCTGCTCAGCCTGGCGGTCCAGCTGTCCCCCAGAGAGCAAGGTCACCAGCCTTGCCCAGTGTCCTTGCCTGGGGCTCAAGACACTGAAAGATGGTGATGACGCAGGGACACTCCACGGTCCTTGTCATCTCCCTTCTCGCCCAGAGCCCCTCCCCCAAACTTACCATCTGATTTGAGCTGCCGGCATCAGGAGGAAGAGGGAGGGCGCAGAGGGAAAAAAGCCAGGCACAAGGACCCTCTGTGCCCCCCGGACACGGGAGTGTGGGTGTGTGTGGGGTGTCTCCAGGGTAATGATCCAAGTTAGGTCCTAACTGTCGCCTTTCAGAAGAACTTCACGAGAGCAGCATGTAAAATTGCAGACCAACTGTTCTTGGCCAAGCTGGGCCACGAAGAGCGCTCACAGGTGACGACTGTGTCCTTAGTCCCTCACGTTTAGAGATGGCCTTTGAAGAGTCAGTGCCAATTTATTTCTCCTCTCCTGGAAACTGCTTCAAGGAAGTGCCTCCCATCATGCTTGGAGGGAGCTCCAGAGGGGACTTGTCATCTCTGGATGAGCGTTAGGCTCACCTTTGAGTTCACCAAATGCTGAATTAGTGGAGTTGAAGGTTGTAATTTACATCTGGACGGTCACTTAGCTTATTAAAGGTACCACTTATCCCATCTTCAAAACCACCCTGGGGACAAGCACAGGAGTCCTCACCATCTGATTCAGGGTGAAGAGCTGCACTCGGAGGTTTGACCTGCCTCGGGTTGAAGGCAGAGCCCGGGGGCCGTGAGCCTGCCTGTGAGGAGAAGGAAGGCAAAATCAGTCCCTGCTAAGGGCACACACTGTTTCAGGCGATGGTTTATGATGATTTAAGAGGCAGAGAATTGCCTAGCATATGGTCAATAGAAGCTATTTGCTGCTTTCATAAGCCATTTTTCATATCATTAATTTTTTGCATATGTTTCATTAATTTTCAGGGTAATCCATATCCCCCTTCCTGGGAAATCTATCACTGCAGACTTAGATGTCTTCTCCATGTAGCCAGGGAAGGCTCTGCCACCTATTGGCTTTGGTCTGACCCACTGTCCAGGAACTGTAGAAACACTAAAGGGTGCTAACCAAACTTTCATCCCTCTGCATCTCTCCACCCACCCACCCATCCCTTCCATCCACCCACTCACCCACCCACCCATCCACATTCGTCCAACACACCCGACTCTGCCTGCGCCAAGGCTGAGGGAGGCGCTGATGTCTAGGGGGTGCAGCCCTCGCCTGGTGAGCTCGCGGCCATGGGAGGGAGAAGACAGGTCGCTGCCGTCCACCCTAAGTGAAGCACAGGCTGTCCAGGTGTTTGGGGAACACACGGGAGGGTTCACCAAAGAAACTGCCCTGTTTGGTCTATTTCCGTTGAGGGAGAGGGCTGGCCAACCCTGGTAGGCACAGAGGCAGGAAACTTCACCTGGAGAGCCCTTTGCTCTGAGGAGCAGGAGGTAGAGGCAGAGTGGACTTGAAGGCAGCAGGGAGGGTGGAACACAGAGGGTGGGACGGGAGGGCAAACGGGAAAGGAGGGCTGAGGAGCGGAGGGACACGGTGGCCCCTGTGTCCTTCCTGGCTGTGCTCAGGCATAACTGCCCGGCCCCCGCCCTGGCTCTGCTCCTCTCCTCCTTGATTTCTGGTTCTGTTTCTCCAGCGAGCACCCGGCGGGCGGAGCCTCATCCTCTTTGGTCAGGGTCTCGTGCTGTGCACAGAAGGGTCCAAAGCACAGACACCATCATGCCTTTGACTCCAAGCCACCTGTGGCTCCTGAGGGTGACGCGCAGGCCCAGGGCACGAGCCCTTGCCACCTGGCTCTCTCCTGCTTCACCCGTCGCCTTCCCCAGAGTGTCCTTGGCCTCAGCTCCCTGGGCACTCGGCTGCCCTGAAGGACCCTGGCTTCACACACCGGAGCCTCAGGCCATTGACGCGCAGGCCTCGGGCTGGTGCTGGGCGGTGCTGCGGGAGGACACAGACAAGACAGCCTCCTGCCCTTGTGTAGCGGTGATGGGGTAACAGGAAGATGAGTTATGGAGGTTTGGGGGACAGTGAATTCCAGGAAGAGAAGGACAGAGGGCAGCGTGGGGTCTGGGGTGCCAGCAGGCTCTCCAGGGCTGGATAGCGGCACTGCATGGGCCCCCAGAGTGTGGCCAGCGAGTCTGAGAAGATCAGGGAGCCTGGGTCTTCTGGATGGCCCAGCAGCCTACCCGAGGGCAGCAACTAGGTCGGGTGGGCAGGGGACCGTGAGGTCCTGGTCAGCTGTTTCACGGGGAAGGAAGCATGGGGGAGCTTGGAGCAGCGGGTAGTGGCCCCAGCTGGATTTCTAAGGGACGCGCTGGCTCCGGTGCTGGATAGAGCTGCCGCGGGGACCCGGCCGAGGGGCTGCGGCACTGGAGGCTCTGCGGGTCAGAGGCGTGTGTGGGACTGAGGCCTCCGCGCTCGGGCTGTGCGTGGAGCTCGGGCTGCTGTTCCTGAGATGGGAGGAGCATGGGCGATGGACTGGCCGCGACCCAGAGCCGGGCTCTGGGCATGTGCTCACAGATGCCCTCGGGCAGCCCCAGATGATAAGCAGGGAGCTGACTGTGAGCCTCCGTTCAGGGCCACCTGGATGTGGTCCACACTCACTGCACATTTATCGAGTGAGACGCACAGGGAGGCCAGGCCAGCTGCGGGTCAGCCCTCGGTCCAGTGGGAGTGGGGGTCGGCCAGGAACTGACCGGGAGTGGTTATTGGGCAGAGTCCTGGGAACCAACAAGGACACCACAATGTCAAGGTGGGATCAACTGCAGCAGAGTAGGGTGCGGGCAGGAACGGGCTCCGGGTCAACAGCATGGGGGTCACCAGTCACTTGGCGGGAGCTTCTGGGGAGCTCCGAGGTCAAGGGCCTGATGGAAGTGGACCAAGGGGAGCAGATGGGAAGGACTGGAAGTGAGTGCCGATGGCCCACGCTGCCTCCTGCCCACTGGGCCTTCCCTCCTCCTGCGGCTGCATGCACGTGACTCGCAGCACTCGCACACAGGGGCTCCAGGGGGTCTCCAGGACCCTCCCCCCCAGGACCCCGTCCCACTCAGTCTTCTTCACCTTCATCCCCAAAGCACACTGCGCAGGATGTGGCGTGTCCTCAGCTGAGGGCAGCTGCTGGGCGGGCTGGCCCGCTTCCTCCTCGAGTCCCCAGCCTCTGGTCCCATGTGGGCCCCTGGATCATGCCTGTCACAGGGCTGTGGCACGCGACTAGGAGTGACATGTGGAGTCCACTGCAGGGTGGGTCCGGGTTCCCGACGTGGGGGCGGTGAGGCGGGGTGTGCCGGGCGTTCACCTCTGGGCACATGCAGGGGCCCTGCACCCTCATCTGGCAGGAGGGCGAGTGACCAGGGGCTGGACTGGGCAGGGTGGGCAAGGGGCGGGCAGACGCCAAGGGCAAGGGCTCTGGAGAGTCGGGTGACAATTTGGAAGACAGACTTTCTTTCCTTTCTCAAAACCGCGCCTGAGGCCAGCTCCAGCTTCTTGAGTTGAGGATCTCACTGGGGAAAACCTGGAATCCGTCTGCCCGGGGTGGGCGCTCTGGACGGAGAGGAAGCAGACGGTTTTTGCCTGTTTATTTGACAAATGTGATGACGTATTCAATGAGCTATCTTTCAAGTTATCCTGTCAAAGTGGTCATGCACGCGATAATGACGGAGCAGCTCTGGGAGGGAGGACCGTGTTCAGCAGAGTAGCGGTGCTGGCCTCTGGGGTGCTGCTGACGGGGGACACAGGACAGGCAAGTTCACTGTGGGAGGGCTGAGGGCGAGCCCTGTCCACACTGTACCCATAGTCTGCAGCTGGAAGCTCGGACATGCTGCTGGTCTGTGGCCTGCAACATGGCCACCTACCCCAGGACATACCTGTCCCTGTCTGGTATCATGAGAAGTCACAACTACTGCTGAATGCTTTGCCCAGAGGTGGCTGCCTCGGCTAGCGTGGGGACCCTTACTCAGGGGTGATGGCAGGTGTCGCTGGGTCTGCCACCAAGGCTGTGCTCTCAAATCCACCACCAGGGCAGCCCATCCAGGCCCTGGGTAGGGTGACAGCGGAAGAGACTTTGCAGGTGAGTCAAATCCTAGAGGACCCTCCTCACCTCACTCTGCCTCCTACGGAGCTCCGGGGACGCGGCAGCCACCGCGTTCTGCTGGACCAAGCTCCCTGTTGCCTTTCCTCGCTCCCCCCCAGGGCAAGCCACCCCAGTCTCTCTGCCAAGGTCTGTCCAGTTGCCCTCCACGTCCCACCACGTGACTCAGGTGGTCTTCTGCTTCTTACTGAAGATTCATGTGCATGTTTGACCATCACAAAAGTTTCTACCCATGGATCCTATGCAGGTCCCTCCCATTCCTCAGATGAGGAGTGAAGCTGGGGGACATTTGTAGTGTGCCCAAGCGGGTGCACAGCGCAGGCCGCAGGGCTGAGTGGGAAGCCAGGCTCTGCAGCCCCAACACCTGGACGCTTCCCTCTGTGTGTGTGAACCTTCTTCATCTGATGTGTGCTCTGTCTTTAGCAGCTGGACTGGACTGGACCTGTCCAGGAGCTCAGCTGCTCCTCTGGAGGGGCAGGAACATGCAACAACACTGCTTCGTCTTGGCTTCTGAGCACAGGGCGGCCCTGCTGCCTCTCTCTTCCTCACTGCTGCCCTTTGTGGCCCCTCACTCTGCAGATCCGGAGGCACTGGTGGCTCAGTGTCCTCTCTGAACACTGGATTTAGAACCCTAAGATCTGGGTTCATGCTCAAGTTCCCTCGCCTGCCAGTTCTAGGACTGGAAGGAATCACCAGCCGCTGCAGACTTTGGTCTCTTCATTGGTGAGGTGGAGGGTCCTGAGTAATGGATGGAGATTTATAGGGAGCTTGTCAGGGTAACTAGAAGCCCCCGGCCCAGGGCAGGTCCTCCGGGTATGTTTTGATTTGCGTCCTCCCACTTCTAGCTCCTGGAAGACAAATCTTTCTCTTCTCACCTGCCATCCCTGGACCCCAAGGGCGACTTTGGTTTCCCTAGGGAAATGAACTGGAAGCAGGACAGTCAGGGGGCTTTTAGTACTTGGACCCAGGACTACTTGAGCCCATTTCAGGAAGACCCTGGGTGACGTGGTTATGAGTGGCTGGAGCCAGAGAGTGGCCGATGGCCACAGTGCTGGTGTGGCAGAAGAGCAGCCAGTGGGGCAGGGCTGCTGGGCAGCGGCTGCAAGGCCACGTCCTGCTCAGCACCAGCCTCACGAGCAGCTCCGTACAGAGGGGTGCAGAGGCCCGCGCCTCCGTGCTGGAGGCCCCTGTGCTGCACCAGCCTCGGCACAGGTGGGAGGGCGGGAGAGAAACTGGCCCACCCGCCTCTGCTCCGCCTCCTGCCCGCTTGCAGGCCCCCATGCGACAGCTCCATCTCCCGCCTGCTGTCACACTGGGCCTCGAACCTGTTCCTCATCTTCGGCCGCCACCCACCAATGCATCAGCAAAAGGGCTCGCTGTCCGCGTCCCAGCAGGAATTAATTCCAGCCCAGCCGCCCTCCGCGCTCCCCCCGGTCACCGCCAGGAACGTAATTGGAAGTGATGAAAAGTCCATTTTGCCATTCCCCTTCCAGTTCATTTCCCTAATTGTTTTACAAGAAAATAATTGTTTATAGGGCCTGCAACACGTTCCTCTCCTTGTCTCGGTGACCAGGGCCCCAGATCCTCACGCGGCCAGAGCAGCTTGCGCTGTCAGATCTCCGCGTGTCCGGAAACCTCTGATGTGTGAACAGCCTGCGCCAGCCTTCCAGGCCCTCTGGCTTTCCGCGCTCATTTCCAAAACCCTGACACCCTCAAGTGCTTCAGGACGCCGTCAAAATCATCTCATGTCATCCTGTCCAGAACAGGAGCGTGGAAGCAGGGTCTGGAGAGGCAGTCCTGAAGGTACCCCGGGGCTTCCCTGTCCGGGAGGGATGCTGCCCCCAGCCTGTGACTGTGCTCGGCTCCTCAGGGTCTGCGAAGCTCTGTTCTTGTGATGGGAGTTCCGGATGCTCCGGAGCTGTCACTCACATGGGAAGCCATCCACGCGCAGCCTGTGGGACAGTCATCTACCTTCAGGCTGCTGTGCTCAAGGATGGTGACTTGGGGGACGTGAGCTCTTGTTGGTGAAACGTTCTGTGCAGCTGAGAGTGGCTGGTCAGCGAGAGTCCATCTTTCCAAAGCACAGCAGCGAGCACAGAGACCGCAGCCCACAGGGAACGCAGGCGCGCCTTCTGTACTTCTGCAGCCTCCCCTCCACCACCAGGCTGAAATGTCTTTCTGCAAAGCTGCCTCTTGCCTCTTCCACCTTCTTCAGGGCTGCAGAGCACCGGTTGCCCTTTCCTGGCCACAGCCCTGTGCCTGACCGGGGATCTGGTGATGGCGGCAGGATGTCTCCACCCACCCACTCTGGCCCCTGCGCTCAACTTGGTTGCCCCCCATGAGCACCCAGCGGGAGAACCCTGCGCTCCGGCTCTCTGCTTGCATCTCACGTCATTCCGGAGCATGCTGTGCTGTGTGCTCTCATCGTGCTGTAGGGAGAAGCCCCTCTGGCGACTTCCACATTTGGAAACAAGCTTGGGCTCAAGGCCCGGCTGGCCCAGGGTCATCAGTGCCCCAGATTGGAAAGGAGCCCGAGCCCATGGAGAGCTCCTCTCGCAGACTGCTTTCCTCTCCACAGTGCGGGCACCTTGGACGAGTCGCAGGGGCTGAGGCTGGTGAGGGGGCCCTGCTTGGAGAATGCGCCTGAGAAAGCTGCAGACACGCCACGCCCCCGCCACACCCCGAGCAGCCCAGAGTCCGTTAGGCCAGGTCACCCTGACCGTCTCAGGAAGCCCACGCCTGGGCAGCAGCTCAGGGTGGGGCTCTGTGCGGACACTGTTGCCAGGTTGCATCAGGGATTGGGCGCCACAGACTCTGGTGCACCTGAGGGGCCCCCAGCTCTGCTGAGGGAGGCTTCTCACTGTGTGGAGGTGGGGAGGCCGGCAAGGCCCGCGTGACCACGTGGGGTCCCCTGCACCTCTGGTGACGTCTCTAGTGCTTTCCCGAGGGCACAGCTGCTGACTTCTTAGAGCTGCTGACCTGTCAGCCCTGTCCTCACAGGTGCAGGGTGAGTGGCGGGTGAGTGGCAGGTGTGGGTTGATTGACAGGAGAGGCGCAGAGGCTGATGGGGTGCCTGGCGGGGCAGGGGAGGCGCTGGTCCCGGCTGGGCAGTTTCAGGAACCTACAGCACCTCCAGGAAGGGAGGCGGAGTCCAGGGGAGTGGAGTGCAGGGCCCGGAAGGTGCTCTTCAGCTCGGGGCTGTGAGGCCTGGTGGGCAGCAGGCAGCGGGCCTCCAGGGCACAGAACCCCTCTCCGCCTGGCTCAGGGGAGGGTGCAGCAGAGGGCCAGACGCCCAGAGCCCACCTGCTCAGGTGGCAGATGCAGGGCCTGTCCTCTCTGTCTTCCCTGGGTGTGGAAGACCATTCCCATGGTCATCCAGGTGTCAATGTCCATCTGCAAAGGTGCCAGCCTGTGGGGACACAGGTCAGCCCAGGAATGGGCGGCCAGGCTGCTCTGGGAGCCTGGTCCTGCCTTCTGCGTGAGCGCCTGGCCACTCACCATGATAGTGTGTTAACTGTTTTCAGCATTTGTCTTTATTTTTACTATTGTAAATGTGTGTGTGTTTATATTTCCAAAACCAGTGGATTTTCTGACTCACTGGACACCAGCGGGTGACTCCCCACCCGACCTCATTCTGCTCCAGCTCTTGGTAGGTGCAGACCCACTCCGTCCACAGACTGCCCCCTCCACCCAGCTGCATGTGGGGTGCCCACGCTGCCCACGCTTCTGCTGGGACAATGAACTTGAGCTCCCCACCACCCTCCGTGGGTGCCACAGGACTCCCAGGTCACAGGTGGTGCTTTGCTATTAGCAGCAGCTCCAAACCCACCATGCCACCCCTGGCCAGCTGAACTGGGACTGGACCTGGAAGGGCCTGGGGCCTGGGAGACACAGAGGAACTGGCCTCTGGGACACTGGCCTCCTGCATGGTGGAGAGAGGGCACGGTTGTCCCCCTGCCTTCTCCCTCAGGCACATCTGTGAAGTGCCCCCACATCGTGCCCTCCAGGTGCTCACAGAAAGACCCCCCAGTGGCTCTAAGCCCAGGCCTGGTGTCCCACCTTGCTGTGACTGGGTTCCTCAGCACCCTGGCTGTGTCAGGGAGGAGGCAGACTGAGCCTCAGGGCTCCTGGGGACCAATTGACATAATGTCCTGGAGTATCTCCCCAGGGACCCTCTATGAACAGTGATCATTCACATATTTCCAAAATACCGAAGGGACTCCAGGGGAATCTGCCGTCCCTTTCACTCACAGCAGCCGGCTGGGCGAGACTCGGAAACCCATTGCCTGCCTCAGGGCGGACGAGAAGCCGGTTCCTGTCAGCGCTTCCCGTGGTTTACCGGGTTCTTTCAGCACCAGGGAAGAGACAACAGCAGCCCACTCGCAGGGTGGGGTCTCAAGCTGGGAATGGGTGCTCGCCACTCAGAGGGCCACGGAGTCTACCTTGAGCCTGGGGTGTGGCCTCAAGAGCTCATCCTGGAGACGAGGGGAGGTCGGGGACAGGGGCTGCCCCACGCCACCTGGATCCAGCCTCGAGAGCCAAGTAAGTGAGGTGTCAAGTGCCCACACTGAAGGTGGTGACGTGGAGGGAGAAGACCAATGCCAGGTCACAGAGCTGCTGGGCCCGGGGTTGGGACGGCCGCCTCCCTGGGTGGGGGTCCTGCTTGTGTCCCCCTCCTCTGTGTATCCTGCTTTCCACCTGCTCCTCCCACCCCAGATGCTGCTTCTCTGCCTCCCGGCTGGCTCCTGCTCGTCCCCCAGCTCTGGGTCCAGGGCAGCCCCTGGCTTTTCATGTCTGCTGTGCATGCTAAGGGCTGAGCAGGCAAGTCCCAGGGGAGGGCCTTCAAAGATGGGTCCTTCATCCCAGCCCTCTGGCTGCCCAGCCTGCCATAGGCAGTGGGATGCAGGGAGGTGACAGGCACCTTGTGTCACAGAGGCCAGGAGAGCTGAGCAGAGGAGGCCCTGGAGGGCTTCGGGAGCAGGAAGGGCATGACTCGGGCTCTCCTGGTGCATCCTGGCCAGTTCTGGAGAGGGCAGAGCCTGGTGTGGTGGCCTGAGTCTGCCCCAGCTGACGTGCCCTGTTCCCCGAGCCCTGAATGCACTGCCCGCTGGCCCGCCAGGGGCATGGCTTAGGGAGGAACGCGCCTGCATGTCCACGTGGCCCAGCCTGGGGGACTCTTGGGGACAGGCCCCTCCTCCACCCACGGTTTGCAGGGTGAGTGACGGGCTCTGCTCCCAGCTGAGACACAGGCAGAGCCCCTTCGGGGGTTCTCGCCTCAGCACTGCCCCCAGAACATGTGGGAAAACTGATGACGCACAGGTTCTCCTGTGCCCGCCTCCCAGGAGACCCTCGCTCAGCCCTTGCTGGCCCTGCATGCGCGGGGGCTCCTGGGTGTGCACAGTGAAGGAAGGACATTTCTGGTGTCCGGGGACACAGCCTCAGCCTCCACCTCCCTTTGGCCTGTGTGTGGAACAAGGACCTGTCACCTGGTGACTGGCTGGACTCACTGATGACCAGGATCACCCTCTCATGGGTCTCCTTGCTACTGAAGTTCCAGAATTGCCCCAGGGATGCTCAGGAGGAGCTGGACCGGGCACGGGAGGCTCTGCTCCCGTCCGTAGCCTCCCACGCCAGCACTGTGGGCCTCGCCCATGGCAGAATTGAACCCACGCCGCTTCCTTGGCTGCAGGTATGAAAACCACTCCTCCAGAGCCCCGGGCGACACTGGGCCCCTGCCCCACGGGGTCACGTCCTTCTCGGGCTCTTGCCACTTCCCTCACAGGGCTGCCCAGCCTTGGGGAGCTGTCCCGGCACTGGCCTGTGGAGGCCGCCCACAGCTCTCTTGCCACAGACCCCTGCCCAGCAGGAGCCCCTTAGCCAGCCCCCCTCCTGGCAGAGGCACTTCCCCATACGAGTCCAGGGCCAGGAGGCAAAGCCTCAGGGGCTTCGGCAGAGCCTCCTCGCCACCAGAACCAGGGAGGCCGCCAGGCAGGTACAGGAGGCGTGGGAGCCAAGAGTGTCGGCTCAGAGCAAGGGCGGCTCCCCCAGGGCCAGGACAAGCTTCAGGGGTCCCCAGGCTCGGGCCCGCAGCATGGAGCAGTCTGAGGAGGGCGCAGGCGGTCACACCCAAGACATCCGGGTCCCTCCCTGGGCTCCAGAGGAAGCGGCCATCTCTGAGGCCCTCTGAGGGCAGCAGAATAGGCCTCCGGAGGTTGGCCCCTTGGCATGAGCCTGTGTGCGGCTGAGGCAGCTGGGAAGCGGGTGCATAAAGGTCTTCCGCCCTCCCCTTGCCCAGAAACAGGACATCCGTTCTCCTAAGTGTCCTCTCCCCTCTCTTCTGGCAGGACCCATGTTGATTGCGGGACCTACTTTTGACCCTCATCCGCGGGAATGACCCCAGAGGAGTCCACACACGAAGGACCAGGCTGGAGGGCCCTGCTTTCTCCCCTGTGAATTCAGACTCAAGCCACCTGTTAGGGGCTGAACTGTGTCCCCCTTGTCCCCACATTGAGGCCCTGATCCCCACGACCTCAGGGAGTGATGGTTCCTCTAGACGGGGCCTTTGACGAGGTGGTCAAGTCCAGTGAGGTCTTGGGGGTGGGCCCTGAGCCAGCGTGACTGCTGTCCTTGCATAAGGAGAGATGAGGACACAGACACACACAGAGGTGACCACCTAAGGACACAGGGAGAAGACGGTGACTGCAGGATGGAAGAGGAAGAGCCCTCTGGAGAGAGCAGCCCCGCCATGCCCTGACCCTGGACGTCCAGTCAAGAACTGAGACGCTGCCTCGCTCTGTTGGAAGCACTCGCCTGCGTCCCTTGCTGTGGCAGCCTAATGGACAGGCACCCCACAGAGCCAGCACGCTGAGGTGTCCTGGATGCCACCTGAGTGTTTGGTGAGAGCCGCGCGAGGGCAGAGGAGAGCTGCCATCTGGACTGGTGCTGTCGGCGTGGTGCGGGCTCGAGCAGCCGGGGACAGCTCTGTCTGTGGGCACAGCCTCTGAGCCCCCCAGCTGCACAGGGCTCTGTGATGTGGTGGCCAAAGTCTGGTCAGCCCTCAGGCCGTCCATGGCGGCCTTCCTCCAGTGCTGCGCTGGGTGGAGGCTTGTGGGTGGGAGCAGCTCTCAGCCTCCTTGGCGGAGCCTGGGGCCTTGGTGACTCTCCTGCCCTGGAATGGATGAGAAGCAGACCCACCACTCCAGAGAGCAGATCCTGACATCGACTGCCCTCCCCACAGAGCTGAGGGGCCTGCAGCTCCCCACAACGTTTGGGGCTCAGGAAAGTCGCTGGAAGCTGCGGTAATGACGCTGGATGGTGTCCATGCCGACCGAGCCAGTGTCCACCACTGCTGCTGGGCCCAGGCGCTGGCCTGGGCGCTTTGCTTCCTTCCGTGGAGTTTCTGCGATGACCTCCAAGGAGGAGCTGTTGTCCTCCACGGTGAACGGCCCACCCGAGGTCCAGCGAAGTGTGGCCACCAGCGCGACCAGACTCTCGGGTCCTGCGAGGGGCGGAGGGCGTTGGAAAATAAAGATCCACAGACTTGGCTCTGAAAGATGAAGCCGGGATCAGATGGAGCCTGCGCTGATGGAGACGCAGATCTAGAGTTCCGCCAGCAGCTTCATTAGTGTATGTCTCCTGATCAGGTTAAAGACCAGGCAGCCGTTATTCTTTGTATGCAGGAAAGTTACAGAAACCAGGGCATCTATGCAGCTTCTCCACAGTAGCAATCCACAGTTGCAAAGTGCAACGTTAGGAGCTCTGTGTGGCTCTCGAGAAAGTCCACTGTTAGGAGTTACTGTAAAGTGGGCAGGAACAGGAGAAGCAGAGTTGGTGAAACATTGTGGTTTCTAGCATGAGAATTCCTTACTCCCCAGGAGCTGTGTGCCTGAGATCAAGGTCAGAGCTGATAGGACTCTTGCACAGCCTCCTCATGCAGGGTCTTGCCACAGCAGCTACATCCTGTGCCCTTGCACAGCAACACTCCCAGGCACCGGGCATGCCACAGACATGAGGTCATCAGAGACCCCCAGTCTCAGTCACTGCTCTCCCATCCTCTGTCACCGCTCTCAGCAGTGAGGGACCTGTCAAGGTCACACAGCTGGGGGCCCACGCAGGACTAGGGCCAGCTCCAAAGCTCACCTCCCTGCAGCCTCTCCGAGGGCTGACTTGTTATGGAATCGCTAACGAAACCCGCCGATGCTGCGTCCTCAGCCGCATCGCTGCTGAAGGGTGGATCCAGGCAGCTGAAGCCATCTGCCCCAGGTCTGGTGTCTTCTCCACTAACTCTGCTTGTGTTTCCTGTTCACGCCACAGGAGCGACCGTGAGCCCTCGATCCTGACCACTGACGACCAGCTCCTCCTCTTACAGACCCTCCCAGGGAGTCGCCAAAGCTCCCCAGGCCAGGGGCCCTGCAAGGGCCAGGCCTTGTTGGTTGTAAGTGACAGAAAGCACATGGGCGGACTGACCGGGAGGATCCAACTCAAGGACTCAACAGAGCGGCCGAGGGGAGGAGCCCTGGGGAGGCAGTTCTGGCGCGTTCTGGGCTGGGCTGGGCTTCCCTTCTCCCTGTGGCCCTCCTTCCCCTTACCCCATGGGTCAGCATCCCCCTCCCTCCCTCATGCTGGTCTCCCCAGCTGGAGGCCAGTTCCTGGTGTCCCAGCTCAAAACCTGTCAGGAGAGAGGGCTGGTCTCCCTTTCTGATCTGCTCAACCTCCAGGGCATGGGATGGGCTCACCACTCTGCTCAGTCCAGCCAATCAAATGTCCCTCCGTCTAGACTGGTGGACACCCAGCATGATGCCCACCCTCCATCTGTGGCCCAGTGGAATCGACGCCCAGCCATTGTGGTCCTGGTCCCATGGGCTGCCATGATGAGTTGCCGTGTCCTGTGGCTCGCCAACAGGAAGGAATCTGGAGGCTCCAGTCCAGAGCAAGGCTCCTGCAGGCCCGGTGTCTGGGGAGGACTGCTTCCTGGGTCACAGAGGCCCCTCTCTCCTGTCCTCACGGGTGGAAGGGCGGATGGGCCTCCTAGGCTCCACCCTGTGACTTGGTGTCTCTCAGCAGCCCTGTTCCCACGCCGTGGACGTGGCACAGCTGGTGCAGCGTCCTCCCAGGAGCTGGGGATGTGAGTCCTCAGCCCTCAGCCACCCCCACCTGCTCCCTGCCAGTGTCTGCCCTGCCGCAGGCCGCCAGGGAGGCCAGGGGTCCCACAGCAGCTCCGCGCTTCCCGGTTGCTTGCTGATCCTGCAGGAGATGGGATCCTGGCCTGACTGAGCAGGGCAGGTGCGGTCCGTACCCTTCCGGCTGCTTCTCCTTGACACTGACTTCCTGCGACCCGCAGACCTGGCTGCCCCTTCTGCAGCTCCATCCCGAGCCTGTGCCTGCATTTCCCCCGTCGTGTCCTGCTCCAAGGCTCTGCTGGGAGTCTTACCTTCCACTTGTTGAGGACAGGGAACATCTCCGGTCTGTGGATACTCTGATTGCCATACCTGGGCCAGTGCTCTTGTCTCCAGCAGACGGAGCCCGGGAAGCTGCTGGGCATCCTACTGCGCCCGGACAGCTTGCTCATAGACGCCCCGTGTCCCCCGCGCCCAGGTGGAGGAGGCTGGGGTGTGGCCTGGCGTCAGCAGGGGTTGCTGCTGGCTGCCGGGTGATCTCTGTTCTTACGTGGATTTTTGTGCATTTCTATTTTCATACTAAAACATCTCATTGTATAATGAACATATGCTCTAACTTTAAAAACCGGGCAAGATGGAGACACTGTTTACTTCCAGGGAAGCCTTTCCTCCTGGCACTGAGTTTCAGCCCCAGAGGCCCCGTGTCTGCGGGTGGGTCCCGGTGCAGAGCTGCTCCTTCCCGGGGTTCCAGGGCACCCCAGGGATAGTGGGTGGCCCTGTTCCAGGTCGACCCTTCCCCTCGTACTTGGGGGCTCTTGTGCTTCCTGTGGTGATGATGGTGGACAGGCCAGCACTGCCCGAGGCTGGCTGCGGGCATTTGGTCCCCAGAGAGGCTGGCCTGAGACTTGCCCTCACTCCCTGAGCTCAGCTGTGTGGGCTGCCCAGTCGCTGGGTAGGGAGCCTCACTCTGCCTCTTGGGGGTCACCTGGCTCTGACTCACTTCTGTGGAACTAGGGGCTCCCAGCCACCACAGGGGCTCACCCACCCCTGGGCTATCCTCTATCTGGGGGTGCGGAGGAAACCGCTCAACAGGAAGTGCTTTTACCCCTAAATGCTCCAGGGATGATTCTCGGGGTCCTGGAAGGTGAAGGAGTCCCCTTCATGCTGCTGGACCTTTATCCAACTTGCTAGGCTCTGAGTAAGCTTGAGGTCACCACAGAGGACAAGGACTGGCCCCTCTGCCCTCTTCTCCCTGGAGTCTTCCCCTGGCTCTGCCCCTGGGAGCTCCTGCACTGACTGCAAAGCCCTCCTCAGCTCACTGGGCGGTGGCCCCATGTGTGAAATGCCGGGGACCCACCAGTTCCCAGCCAGGTGTGTCTTGATGGATGTCCAGCTGTGCCCTGGAAACGAGGAGTGGGGAGGACAGGTCATTCCTCTTCAAGCCCAGCAAAGAGCGACCTTTGGTCCTGAGGGCACAGAGACACCACATCTCTCCCACGCACAGCCTTTCCAGAAGGACCCTTGTCCTCGGGCTGCAGGGCCCTCTGCATGGACACTCGGCCCACCTTGCCCTGCTCAGACCACGGGGTCCTCTGTGTGGCCTCCCCAGGATCCATGGCCTCCTTCATGAGAGAGCAGCCCTGGGCCCTACTCCTCTCCAGGAGTCCAACTGCCCTGTGTCCTGAGCACCTCCCGCCATCTGGGCAGGGCAGCAGGGTGCCCAGAGGCGGGGGTGGTGGCAGACTCTGGAGAGCCCTTGCTCGGACACAATTGCTCCCAGTGCTTCATGGGGAGGGTGAGTGAGCTCAGAGGTGCCCACCTCGCCGTCCCTCCGCACTCCCGCCTCTGGCTGCCCACATGCTGCACCCTGGGGCCCCACAGTTAGACGACAAGCTTGCTTGGGCAGCAGTCACCCAACCACAGCTGACACTGGGGTCCCTCCTGGTGCGGAGCACGGGTGGGTGGGGAGAAACGCATAGCAACGTGTGTCCACCCTCAGGCCCAGGGTGCCCTCGGTGTCCTTCACACCCAGTCCCCGGGCTCCTGGTGCACATGACCTATTCCCGTCCCTGTGGCTCCCGTCCCCAGAGGTCGATCTGCGGGAGCACACGGCCACAGCCTTCTGGAGGGGCCTCCTCCAGCCTCGCCTACCTGTCTCCTCCGTGTCTGTGCAGAGCGCCCGCTTGACTTCACTGCCCGGTGCCGCCGTTGTTGGGTGCAGCACGGTCTGCTTACCACCCGGGCATCTTGACCACTTCCCGTTTTCTAAGCTTCCGCAGCCCCGAGGAGCACTGCCGAGCACGTCTGTGTGCCCGTTTCTCTGTGGACCTAAGTGACCAACCGACTAGGGGTGGTTGCTGGGTGGTGTGGTGACTGTGTCTGGCTTTGGGAGAAGCCCACGGTGGCCCAAAGCACTGAGCAGGGCCCCTGTTGCTCTGTGTCCCCGCCGGCCTTGAGCTCCAGCGTCCAGCCATTCTGGTCTCTGTGCTCGGCTCATCTTTCAAACCAGAAGACGGTCATTCTCTGCTGGAGATCAGTGTCTGACCCACAGGACCCTGTGGTGTGCTGAACCGTCATGATGGACGTGCACAGGGTCCAGGACTCTGCAGGGAAGTCCCGGGGAAGGGCCCTGCCCTGGTACCCACGGCTCCGTGGACGCCCACTCTGCGACTCGGTGGAGGAGGGGTGCTGCCTTGGTTTTGACTTCTGCCGAGTCACTGAGACCGCTCCTCCAAGGTCACCCGGGCTTCAGTCGTGGGGCCTGCTCCAGGGCTGTGCCTGGCTGCGTGATTTCCAGGCCCGTCTTCCACACCAGACTGGGTCACGTGGTGGAGACCTGGAGCCCGCGGCACAGTGCACGTGACGGGCGCTTGGGATTTCCAGTGTCTCTTTAATTGGGTCCCTGCTTTTAATATCTTGAGTTATATCGGTCTGTTGCAAGTCTCAAGTTTTCCATGAGAAACTGATGAATGTACTTTTTCCAAAATTTGAAACTGGATATAGTACATTTTTGTGTTTTAATGCTAGCTGGAAATTGTTTCTTAAAGTGACAGTGCCGAGGAGGAAATCTGCTCTTGATAGGAAAGGTGAGGGAGGCCAGGCAGCTCAGTGGGGAGGGATGTGGGGTGGCCGTGGGCTCAGGGCCTCCCTCACCCTCCCACCCTTCTCAGCTCCTGCCCACCACCCTTCTTTGTTCAGTGAATCAGACTCCTCCTTCCCCATCTCCTGGGCCTCTGGGTCCCTTAAGTCCCTCTCGCTCCTGCCTCTCCCTGGTTCTGGTTGAGCCCTGGCGGTTCTCCCTGTTCTCTCTCCAGGTGACTCTACCTCCCCGCAGCCTCTGCTCCGCCTGGTCCCCTGAAGACTCCCGACCTCTCTGGGGCCTGTGCCCCCTGTGTGGCGAGGGGGAAGGCAGCCGCACTCTGTTTTAAAGTGGCCGGCACCTGGATGAACCTCACCCTCGCATCCCGTGGCTGGTGTTCCGTGGCCCCACCTCCCGTGATCCCCCTGAATCGCTCATCTCCTGCTCTGAATCAGGGTCCCCTGGTCTCTACTGGGGTCACTGCTGTCTGCCTAACCCTTCTCCCCGGCGCAGGCCCCTTGCTGCCTCTGGGAGGAGCTCACTGAGTGATGGGGTAGCGCCTCCCCTGGGGCGGGCGGGAGGTCCCAGCTCTGAAGGTCCAGCCTCACCTGTCGTGTCTGGACATGACCTCAGCATCCTCCCTCCCCAGCTCTTCCCAGAAACCCCAAGCCACCAAAATTGAGTCCCTGCCGGGAGGCTCTGCCTGCCAGCTCCGCCCTCGGCACACGCCCTGCTTCTGCCCAGAGACACCCTGTCCTCCCCCGGGGGCAGCTCAGCCTGACCCGCTCCATGAGGTGACCCTGGTGATGGAGAACCAGATCCGTCTAGAACAGTTCAAAGCACCGCTTGCTCTGTGCAGAGAACCTTCCAGCCCCCTCCCGAGGCCCACCATCAGGTCTTGTGGGATTTTAGTGGCTGCAGAGTTCAAGGGCTTTTCTGTTTCACGTCCCGCTCTGGACGCTGTGCTGCTGTCTACAGGAAGCATCGCTGGACGCCAGTGCTCGGAATTCTGAAACCGTGGAGTAAAGCAGGCATTTTGCAGCCCAGGCGGGTGAAGCTTTTTCTGGTTGTCAATAAATAATCTGTACACTGAGAAAACTCCTGAACAGGGACCTGCCCATGATCACGCTGGTCAAAGCAAGGCCAGGAGGGAAACCCAGAGTGTCTTCTCTTAAGGAGCTGATCATTAGAAAGCTGTGGGGTTTATCATTTGGAAATAGATCGCCAAGACTGTGCACTTGATCCTAACAAGGGGGAAGGCGTCATGTGTCTGCACGGGCTCATGTGTGTGTATGTACATATGGGTCCCGGTGTGTAAAGCAGCTTACACGTAGCTGTGTGCATGCCTGCACATGTGCATAAACATATGATATATAAATTTATCAAGAATATTTTTCTATCAGTGAGTTGTGTTTGGATCCCAAATGAATCGTCCTACCAGCTGTGGGAGAAACTCTTCTCTTTCCAACAAATACCCATTTTCCTGTCCTCTCCCAGTGTAAAGGCTTCCGTGTTGGGGAAGCAATGTGGCAGCTGGGGTGACCATTTTTCCTGACTCCCGTTAAGACAAGGGTGACTGTGTGACACATCTAGTTGAAGAGAGGTCAAAAGACATCATTCCAGAAAATCTCTTTGCCCTATTGCTTTCTCTTTTGGTAGTGAGAAATGTAGATGGGATGGCTGGAGCAGCAGTCACCACCCTGAGGCCCAGAGGGGAAAGCTGTGGAGGCTGTGCCTGCCACCACCTCTCTGTGAGTCCATTGCTCCCCTGGGAGGGAAGGGCAACCCCAGTTTGGACTGTCCCTGATCTTTGTGGCCAGTGCTATTTTACATACCTGGCTGGACACACCTCAGCTGCTGTCTTGGTCCACATGGGCAGCTGTCAGCCGATAACGCAGTGCAGCCTGAGAGTGGAAATCCACTTCACGCAGTTCTGGAGGCTGAAGTCCAAGTCAAGGTCCTGCAGAGCTGGTCCTGGTGAGGTTCTCTTTCTGGCCCACAGAGAGCTCCCCAGTGTCCTTGTCCGTGGAGGGAGGCTCTTGGAGCTCCCCCAGTGTCCTCGTCCATGGAGGGAGGCTCTTGGAGCTCCTCAGTGTCCTCGTCCGTGGAGGGAGGCTCTTGGAGCTCCTCAGTGTCCTCGTCCGTGGACGGAGGCTCTTGGAGCTCCCTCGGTGTCCTCGTCTGTGGAGGGAGGCTCTTGGAGCTCCCTCAGTGTCCTCGTCCGTGGAGGGAGGTTCTTGGAGCTCCCCCGGTGTCCTCGTCCATGGAGGGAGGCTCTTGGAGCTCCCCCGGTGTCCTCGTCCGTGGAGGGAGGCTCTTGGAGCTCCCCCGGTGTCCTCGTCCGTGGAGGGAGGCTCTTGGAGCTCCTCCGGTGTCCTCGTCCGTGGAGGGAGGCTCTTGGAGCTCCTCAGTGTCCTCGTCCGTGGAAGGAGGCTCTTGGAGCTCCTCAGTGTCCTCGTCGGTGGAGAGAGGCTCTTGGAGCTCCCTCGGTGTTCTCGTCCGTGGAGAGAGGCTCTGGAGCCCACTCTCGTGAGGACACTGACCCCTCATGGGCCACCCTCAGGACTTCACTGACCCTCCTGGCCTCCCAAGGCCCATCAGGGTGGGTCAGGGCCTCAGCTTGTGGACCAGGGCACAACCCCAGCCCAGCCCCGCGTGCAGAGGCCTCCGCCGATTCTGCGGGAGGTGCTCTGGGGCTCCTGTGGGGCCAGAGGCTCTGGGGCACAGCTTCTGCTAGATGTCGTGGAAAGCCAAGCACACTTCCCGTGCTGCCCTCCCGGGCCTTCTGTAGCAAAGGCGAAGTGTCCATTGCCCTGACCCTTTCCTCTCCTTCCTCTGTCCTGGCCCCGGGCTGGTGGCTGCTCACTGTTGGGGAGACCCTGAGAGGCCGACGACTCTGGGCTGGGAGGTGCCAGCAGAGCCGTCCCCCGGGACCGCGGTCTGCACTCTCGTGGCCGCTGTCCTGGAGAGGTGGGCGGAGGCGCCGGCACAGCTGAGGACCAGCCCTGGAAGCCAACAGCCGGGCAGTGCTGGGGACAGGGTGACGTCCTCCTGGCCCCGGGGGCTCTCGTGGGCAGAGGATCCACCCTGAGCTGCCAGCCTCCCACGCTGGGCCTGCTGCAGCGTGTCCACCTCTGCTCACACGTCTGCCCGGGCACCTGGGACGGCTCTGCCTGCCGCCTGCCGCTGCCCCTCTCCCTTCCTGGCTCCTGTGGGCGCCGGTCCCTCCCAGGCATTCTGGAGCAGCCCTAGGGAAGAGACCCCACGCTGGCGGCCATAGTAGGGAGAGGAGAAGAACGAGGACTCTTTCCTGTGTGGGAATCCAGTGACCACGGCAGTCTCCACGGGGACAGGCCACTCCGCTGCACCTGCCGCAGGCAGGAGGAGCCCCGCCTCCCCCACAGGACCGGCCTGCTCCTTGCTCCCGGCAAACGGGCTCCTCGGCGTCCAGTTCCCCACGCAGCCCAGAACCTCAGGCTCAGTCCCGGGGTCTCGGAGGAGCTGGGGACCCTTGCGGGCCCACAGAGCACCTGCCAGGGAGCCCTGTGCTGGGACCCGAGACCGTGGGGGCCACCTGTGGGGCGGGCCTGGAGGCCTCCCAGAGGATGTGCCCTGCGTGGCATTTCTGTGAGGGGCTGGAGATGCCCCCTCCCCACCGCGGACACCCGGGAGTCCCCGCAGCAACGGCCTTGGCAGATGGTGACTGAATGAAGCCTCTGGGACCAGGGTTGCTCCTAGGTCCCCAGGTGGAATCACACGCTTCCCCCAAAAGGGGGTGGAGGGAGAGTCCAGGCCGAAAGAAGGACGTGTGACAATGGAAGGGGACGTGACCACAAGCCAGGGGCCCGGGGACCCTGGAGCAGGAGAGGCAGGACGGAGCCTCCCTGGAGGCTCCCAGTCTGCCCTGCACACGCCCTGGCCCCAGGCTTCCGCCTCCAGACAGAGAGGAAATGTCTGCTGCAGCCCCGGGGTCAGTCCTCGTGGGCCCAGGACACCCTACAGGGACAGGACGGGTCAGGCAAGTGCATGGGACTTTGCCCCTTCTGCCAGGACCTGGCTGACAGTGTGGCATGCGGTGCTAGGACGAGGACTTGCAGGGCACGGCCCATGGCTGCGAGGTGCGGGGCCGCTGGAGCCCCTGAGGACAGGCCTGGCTGAAAGAGGACCCTGGCTGCAGGGCTCCAAGAGCCCCGCAGCCCTCGCGCCCGCGCTGACCCCTGCTGCTGGCCACAGCTGCGTGATGGAGCCCCAGAGCCACTGTACACTGCACGCACCTTGCCAGGCTCCCTCTGACCAGCCCCCAGAGCGGCCCAGGCCAGCACTGCTCCTCCCTGGTCCCCAGGACCCTCCAGTTGGAGGCGAGTTGTGGCCTGAGCCGCCCCCCAGCTTCCACTCTCTGGAGCGGGGAAGAGACAGAGGGCAAGGGGTGCTGGTGTGCGGCCCTGAGCATCCGCACGGGAGTGGACGGAAGCCGAGAGGCCTGGTCGCCTGAGGTGGGTCCGCAGGCTGGGTCACCCGAGACTCCACTTCTACCTCTTTCTCGTGTTCTCTTAACGTTGCAAGATGAACATGCACCGAGTAGTTAGGGAGGAAGAGACAGAAGCCGTTTGTTGGCTAAGCCACTCCTCTAGCTGCTTTCCTTAAGAAACATCTGGAAGGTGGGATGGAGGCGAGGGGGAGCACACGCGGCCACTCCCCTGCAGCAGCCGAGGGAGGAGCGAGGAGGGAGGAGGGAGGAGCACCCCCAGGAGCAGGTGCAAAGTGGTGGGAGGGGCCCAGTCAGCCGTCACCTCCCCAGCTGTGTGTGGGCATCGCCACTGACCCAGAGTTGCTCTCCCGACATGGAACCAGGGAGGGGATCAGGTGCCAGCACAGAGGTCGCTGCAGATGTGAATACTCACCTGTGGCCTGTGGATGCACAGTCTCTGCTGACCGTCAGGACTCTCCAGCCAGGGAGCGGCACTGGCCTGGGCTGCCAGGAGGAGCTGGGACACAAATGTACCTTTGAGAGGACGGCCGGCTGCAGCGTCCGCGCTGAAACAGCCTCAGAGTTCCTCATGCGAGACCCCACAGCCAGGACACGGCGCTCTGCCTCCTGCAGTGCTGGGACCTCTTGTTTGCATTTGTCCTAGTCAGTTATACAGGACAGCGGAGGGTGCTTTGACACGTCTACGTAGATGGAGTGTAACTTCTCATTCTTCTGGTTGTACATGATGTAGAATCCCACGTATGCACAGAGGGTGATTACGTTCTATTCCTTCTGCTATCCTTCCTACCCCCATGCCCTTTCCCCTCCCTTCACGCCCATCTGCCTAAAGTACCTCTATTCTTCCCTAGCCCCACCAACTCCTTATTGTGAATTAGCATCTGAATATCAGAGAAAACATTCAGACTTTGGTTTTTTGAGATTGGCTTATTTCACTTAACATGATAGTCTCTAGTTCCATCCATTTACCTGCAAATGCCATAATTTTACTCTTTTTTAAGGCTGAGTAATATTCCACTGTGTATATGTACCACATTTTCTTTATCCTTCCATCCATTGAAGGGCACCCAGGTTGGTTCCATAGTTTAGCTATTGTGAATTGAGCTGCTGTAAACATTGATGTGGCTGTGTCACTGTAGTATGCTGATTTTAAGTCCTTGGGGTGTGAACCTAGGAGTGGGATAACTGGGTCAAAAGGTGACCCCATTCCAAGTGTTCTGAGGAGCCTCCATGGTGCTTTCCATGTGGTCAGTGCCGGCGTCTCAGTCTGCACCAGAGCCTCGCTCTCAGTGAAAAGGCAAAGCGGGGCCGTTCAGACGCTTCGTTTCCTTGACTTGTCACCTGAGCTCCTGCCAGGCCCCTGCAGTGTGCCAGACACGGGAACTGCTGGTGCACAGGGCAGGTCCGTGAGGGCCCTGACCGGGTCTGGGGCTGGGGACGCTCTGCGGCTCCTCTGGGCATCGGGACCCAGCAGCACACGGGGAAGGTCCCTCCAGGGAGGGACCGCTGGGCACCACCACCAGGAGGGCTTCAGGGCCACGGGCACTGCGTGCGCATGTGATGAGCGAATCGACTTCCAGCCCTCGGAGGAGGACCCGTTTTGTCCTCCTGTCCTGGCCCATCTGCAGCCCCTGCCGGTCACCTCTAGGATGGGGAAGAGCAGTGACTGACCAGGGGCAGGTGCTGAGGTCCCGGCAGGACCCGCCCTGGTTTCCCGGCAGGTGAGCCTGCGCACAGATCTCACCAGGTGCCTCCAACGAGCAATCGCTGCTCGAGGGGACCCCAGAAGGCTTCTCCAGGGAGCGGAGACGGCAGCCAAGCCTCGAATGCCCGCGGAGCCTCGCAGACGTGGCAGCCGGATGGGCCCCTCAGCTGCCCGCCCGCCCCTGGGGCAGCTCGTGTCCAGAGCCCCTGCCCTGCCTCTGGACTGGAGAGGAAGGAGGGCATGCTGACCAGCGGACAGGCAGGTAGCCGGACGCCCCACGGCCCCGCCTGTCCCCACACCGTATTCACGTCCCCCGACCGTGAGCCACCTCGACTGAGCCCATGGAGGCAGCTCACCCTCCCACCTAGTGGTGGGTTCAAGTCCCCGCAGCTCTGATGAAGGAGGAGGCACAAGAGAGGCCGGGGACTGCCCAGGCCAGGACTCTCCTGGAAGACGCACCAGTGGGCAGCAGGCCGCAGGCTCCAGCGGGCCCCTGGGCCCCCCCGGAGCCCCTCTCCCCAGGCCGCTTGGCCCTCTCGGGACGCTTCAGGGAGAGAAGGCGAGAACAAGAGACTGAGCCTCACCGAACTGAGCCAGAGCTCTGCCAGCTGCGGCGGCCTGGGCCCTGTGCCGGCCTCGGTTCCAACTGAGCGGGGCCACTGCTGGCCCCACAGGCAGGGTTAAGTGAGTCTCGGCCCCACCCCACGGGGAGAACGAAGCTTTGGTGCAAATGACCGCCAGCCCCGGGCGCCGGCAGGAGGCCCTGGGTAGCTGGGACTCCCTGAGTCTTCTCGAGGGAGCCGGGAGTGAGGCGGGGGCTTCCTGACGGAAATCACCTTCCAGGCCAGGAGGCTGAATGGAGGTGGTGCCGGGCTGGCTGGGGACGTGGCTGGTGTGTTCTGCCCCCCATCAAACCTCCATCCTGCCGGACGGGCTGCGAATATGCCCCCTCTGTCCCCAGGCCTTGTCCCCCCCACCGCCCCCGGGGCTGCTGTCTTCACAGGCGTCAGCCGCGAGCCTCGGGTGCGGCCTGAGACACGTGCGCCCTCCACTTCACTGACTTCGATTCTGACAACTGCTAAGGAGGCAGGTGGGAGAGCTCTGTCCACCCTCTGTCCACCCCGGCCTCGTCAGCGTTGGTTTCTGGGTCTCTGATGTGAGCTCTGCTCTGCCCCCGGCAGAGGTCTGGGAGCAGAGGCCCCGGGTATTGGGAGCTGCGGCCCGCTGCAGCCTGGGAGCATCCAGCTCCAGGGTGCTGGGCCTGCTGGAGCAGGGAGGCTGGGAGGGCACCCCAGGACAGTGGCCGTCTTTTCCAGCAGAGTGATGGGGGTGACGACCGGTCAGCTGGGGCCAGATACCAGTCTTGATCAAAGGGTGTGCAAAGATGCCGTGAGGGCTGGGGACGGCTGGGGTTCAAAGCAGGGCCTGGACTGTCCCCTGCTGCAGGGCATGGTCAGAGGGGGGGCGCTGGGGCCAGAGCACGTGCGCCTTGTGTCTGCAGATGCACTGCAAGGACCCCAGGAGAGACCAGAGGCAGGGCGGGAGCCTCTCAGGCCGTAGGCAGCGCCCACCGGGTGCTGGGCTCTGTGGAGCTGGGGGGAGGGGGCAGGACCTCCAGGCAGCTGCTCCAGCTCAGAGATGGCAGGGCCTGCTGGGCCTCCAGGTCCCTCGGGCACAGCAGAGATCAGGGGACAGCGGGGCCCTGCGGGCGGGGAAGGAGGGCCTCGGGAGCGCCTGCTCCTCCCGACGGGCCCTGGCGCGGCACGGGACGTCCCAGGCTGGAGCAGGCAGGAGGCCTGCGCTGGGTTAGGGACCTTAGCTCAGCTGTTTCTTTTAGGGATTTAAACGGCCTTTCACTGTAGAAGCTTTGGACTAGGAAGGGTCGTAGTGGGGCGCGTTTTCTCTCGCCCCACGCCAGGTTCCCTCCTGGCCTCTTCCCAGGGGCTGCAGGATGTCGCGGTCCCCGAGTCCCTGCTGAGGCCTGACGCACCCAGAACTCCCCCAGCTGTCTTAGGTTCCGCTTTGGTGTTTACGGGCTCGCTTTTCTCTGATCCAGGACCCACAGTACCTGTGACCCTCTCTGACCTTCCTGCCTCTCAGAAAACACGACAGCAGACATTTAAGATCCCCGGGCGGCTCCCACCTCAGGAGGTCACCTTCACCCACTGGGGGACGTGCAGAGCCCCGGGGACGGCTGCTCGGAATACTGAGCCCTGTACACACAAACCTGTAATCAAACCGATTTACAAATCAGACACAGTAAGAGGCCAGCAAGAATAAAAGAATTCAAACAATGGCCTGAGATAGACGTCGGTCAGTGTCCTGCGCTCCAGGGTCTTCATGTGCTGTGCCCACCCTCCTCCTGCGATGGTGTGAAACCACACGACACCCAGCTGGCGAGGCGAAGGGAGGTGAGCCATCCCGGAGCCGCGGGACGCAGGTCAGCTGCCACGGAGCCTGTGGAGCACAGCCTGGGCAGGAGGAAGCTGGACCTGAACCCAGGGAGGGTGCTGGAAGCTGGGAGAGTGCACAGCGCGTGTACGGAGGGGGTGTATACAGTGCGTGTACGGAGGGGGTGTGTACAGTGTGTGTACAGAGGAAGTGTACAGTGTGGATGGGTGGGCAGGGTGCACAGTGTGGATGGGTGGGCAGGGTGCACAGTGTGGATGGGTGGGCAGGGTGCACAGTGTGGATGGGTGGGTGGTGTGCACAGTGTGGATGGGTGGGCAGGGTGCACAGTGTGGATGGGTGGGTGGTGTGCACAGTGTGGATGGGTGGGCGGTGTACCCAGTGTGGATGGGTGGGCGGTGTGCACAGTGTGGATGGGTGGGCGGTGTGCACAGTGTGGATGGGTGGGCGGTGTGCACAGTGTGGATGGGTGGGCAGGGTGCAGAGTGTGGATGGGTGGGTGGTGTGCACAGTGTGGATGGGTGGGCGGTGTGCACAGTGTGGATGGGTGGGCAGGGTGCACAGTGTGGATGGGTGGGTGGTGTGCACAGTGTGGATGGGTGGGCGGTGTACCCAGTGTGGATGGGTGGGCGGTGTGCACAGTGTGGATGGGTGGGCGGTGTGCACAGTGTGGATGGGTGGGCAGGGTGCACAGTGTGGATGGGTGGGTGGTGTGCACAGTGTGGATATGCTATTCAGGGTGATCCGCATCCTGGACAGGATGGTTCAGATTTGATCCCATCACTACTCGCGATGGGAAGGAGACGGCCCGGGATGATCCTGGAGGAGGGAGCTGTCAGCAGGGCTGGCGGGAAGAGAGAAGCAGGAGGACTGTCCTGCCTACTCCAGAGCAGTGTTGGGGGCGAGGCTGGCCGGGGCTGGTCAGCGGGCCCGTACGTGTGTCTGCAGTGTGCCCGGCCCAGACTGGGACTGAGCAACCCTGACCTGCTGGAGCGTCTCACCTAGGGGACGAGGAAAGGGAAACTTGGAACGCGTCCCCCGTGAGGGGCGATGCGGCCCTGGAGACGAAGCAGCAGGTTGGGCGGAAGGCGGTCAGCTCCGCATGGACTCCCGCCAGCTCCCGCCCTCAGGGTCCTGCCTAGCCCTCACTGCGCCTGTGGTTGCAGAGGCCTTGCAGGCCCCTGGGGACAGGCTGCGGGCCGCTCCCTCCTGCAGGCTCTGGCCCAGGTCCCTCTGGTATTGAAGCGACTCTAAGCCGGTTTCCCCCGGCTTCCGCCCTGTGCGCTGCTCCCTTCCCCGCAGGCTCGGCAGTGGCTGGTTCACCACTCCACTCACCTCCTGGGCCTGTCGCCCAACCGCCCACCAAACCAGCTCTGGTCCAGGTCCCCCGGGACCAGCATGGCGCACGTCTGGTGGTCACCGCAGACCTGCCGCTGGCCTCTCTGTCCCCGGGCTCCCTTGGGCTTCTCTGGTTCCCCTGCTGATGGCCGCTCCTCCGCCCTGGGCCTCCTCCTCTCCCCTCGCTTCCTGCACGCTCTTCTGCTTTAAAATCCACCCACCGCTGGCAGCTCTTGGAGACTCATGTCCAGCCCAGGGCTCCCCCACGGCTGCCTCCGGCTGGGGCGTCACCACGGAGGTGGAACAGGAGTGGAGCTCTCACCCGATGGGGCCGCTCAGCCTCCCCCAAGCCACGTCTGCCAGTTGATGCCCCTGCACCTTCCGGTCGTCGCCCCTCCGTCCGTCCCAGCTCCCCAGGTCCTGGATGGGCCTCGTCCAGACCCTCCCAGCCTGCCCTCCCCGCCTGCCCCTGCTGGCCACAGCGCCTTCCGCTCCCCCTGCACTGCGGTGGCAGGCTCCTGTTGGGCCCACCGTCTAATCTCAGCACCACCACCGGCCGGAGACCTTGTAAAGTCCCAGGTGGTGCTGCAGGCCGCCTGCCCACCCTCGGAGCTCCTCTGCTCCTTCCGGGGGAGCCAGAGTTTCTCAGGCGTCTAGCAGGCGCCACGGGCGTGGGCCCACTCACCGACCCGGCTTGTTCTAGCCCCCTGGCACGGGCATGCCCCGGGGTCCGTGCACTCTGTGCCGACACCAGGACACTGTCCTCAGACCTCCTGGCTCACTCCAGCTTCAAGTCCTTGCAAGTGCCGCCTTCTCTGGGGCCTTCCTTGACCCGCCAGGCTTCCTGACCCACACTGCCACACGCAGCCTGCCGGTGCACGCTGAGCTGACTTCCCACACTTGGTAACTGGTCTCCTCGCCCCAGGCTGGGGGTTCCAAGGGGACCCATGTGTATCTTGTGTCCCCTGCACCTAGAGCGGTGCTTGGCTTGGAGAACGTGCTCCGCACAGTCTGCTGGAGGAAGGGCGTCCCAGGTCAGCCAGAGCTTCCTTGCCACCCCCTGCAGGACACAGGCCTCCAGGGCTCTGGAGACCTGGACTCAGGGCCAGGCCGCCTCGGTGGTCTGGGTTCAACAGGGCCACGTTTTTGTGGGAGTCACATCTACCCTGATGGTGACCCTGGTCCCACCGTCAGCCACACACCCCCAGCCTCCCTGAACTGCGGCCTTGTGCCCAGGGAGAAGCAAGAGCTTCCTGCGCTGGAGGCCGGGCAGCAGGCACAGGCCAGGAGTCCCCACAGGAGAAGGGGAACCAGCGCCCCAGGAGCTGCCCCTCGTGAACGGGTCTGCACTGTCCACCTGCTGGGGATGCGCCCAACGCCTCATGCGGCCCTGGTTGCCCCCGGGGACAATCAGGGCAGCAAAGGCCTGCAGGTGGCCTGGACCTCCCTCCCCAGGACCCGCCAGCACCCACGTGGGAGGGGCCAGTGTCCTTCTGACATTCCGCCAGCACCATCAGACCCCATTTCCCCAGGCGCCTCCGGATTCATGGCCTTATTGTTTTCTCCCCCAGGAAGCCGGGGAGGCAGACGGGAGGTGGGCGTGCGGTTGTGCCTTGTCTGGGCGTGGAATGGCTTGATGGCGGCTCCCTCTGCCTTCCCAACCGGGAAGCGAGGTGATTAAACGCCCGGCTCCTTGCTCGGAAGCACCTCCCAGGCGCTTCCCACCTCTCCGCGCGGCACCGCAGGGGATACCCGCCTGGTGCGGGCACCGTTCTGGTGGCTTCCGCGTCCAGCCCAGGACTGCTGGTCAGTGGGCTTCTAAGTAGCTGGCTCGGCCGCCGGCAGCTCCTCTGAGAGCAGCAACCTCAGGAAGATCTGCAGCCCCTGGGTGGGCTGCCCCTTCCTGGAGGGAGCAGGGCGGGGGCAGGCGGGACCAGCAACCTGCCTGGTAGGTTAGGACTTGCAGGCAGCAAGAAAGGTCGGAATCCACGCCATAAAGAAGCCTGTCTTTGGGCGGAGGTGCGGCAGGTCACTGGAATGCAGATGGACGGTGGCCTGGCCCCCCTGATGCTAACGAATGGACTTGCTCCTCCCGGCCTGCGTTTCCGGGAGGACGCTTAATCGTCAGAGGAGACGTATTGCTTTAATATGACTTGCCTCCGGAAAACCATCTCGGTGATGCAAAGTGCTGGTCCCTCCCCTGGTCTCCCTCTCAAGAGCCATGCGGCCCTGAGGAAGGATGGCTCCCGGGCGGGCTGGGGTCATGGCTGGGAGGGCGGCACATCCGCCTCCTGCCCCAGGGCCAGCACTCTCCAGAAGGGGTGCAGTTCTGAGCATGCTCCTTGGTGGTGTCCAGTTGGTAGCTGCAGCGTGGTGGACAGCAGGGTGCAAGAGCATGGCCAACAGGTTGGGGTCAGAGGATAGGGGTCGCCGTAGGCTGAGTAGGGTCGGGGGGATCAGTCTCCCGCTTGAGCAGACCTGTGCAACCCCTCAGAGCCGGGGAGATGGGCGGGGGACAGGGTCTCCTGGTGGAGAGCTGCACCCCTCACAGTGCAGAGACCCAGGGTTCTCAGCTCCTGGGTGTGAGGCCCTGTGGCCACAGTCTTCCACTTCAGTGCCCTGCTCCCTACACAATGCAAGGGATTCAGCGTTCTTTGGGGGCTAGGAATGGATTTGGTGCCTCTTGCAGCCTCGACCACTGGGCTGCACCTGCCCACGATATCATAAAGTAGGTCCATGTTGGACGGTTTTGCCCAACTGTGGGGCAACATAGTGTCCTGGGCGTGTTTAAGGTGGGTCTGGGCTGGGCGTGGATGCTCGTGGGTCAGGGCACTGTGCACACTGACCCCACTGAGAGTCAAGGCCATATGTGCCAGACAGAGAGCGTCTGCCTAGTGTGAGGAGTCCCTGCACTTCCCAGTGTCTTTCACATAGCAGCTGCTCAGTTAACTAGAAAAGGTCCTCCGTGTGATGGTTCCTTTGAAAGCACTGCATTTCCAGTGAGCTGACCTGTCCCTGCTGGACATGGGCCAGAGGACAGTTCTCGATGAACATGTGACCCCAGGCTTGCTCTCGGCCCCCAGGATAGAGTCCTGAGAGCATCCACCTCCATTGAAGTTCTGGCTCTGGGGGCGTGTGTGGAGGTTCAGCCCAGGGGCTCAGGAGCACCGCTGAGTTCCCAGCCCTCAGCCCTTTCCATGCAGGGATGGCCTTTGGGAGAGGGAGCCTGGGCAGCCTGGGTCCTGACCTCAGAGATGAAAGGTCTGTAGGGTCTGCGAGCGCCTGGGGGACCTGCTGCACGCGGGCAGACTGGAGCCTCCTTGGAGGCCCGTGCTCTCTGGGCCTCAGGCTGCTGGCTGACGGCAGGGGGAGGTCCCCGCAGCTCAGTCCTGTGGCCGGGAGGAGCCCTGGAGGCCGGCTCCTGGGGAGGAGCCCCGGGGTGTCCACAGCTCCCGCTGACACATCTCTGCCTGTCCTCACGAGCCTGCTCCCTGCATGTCTTGAGGACACGGGTCACCTCAGCCGTGGCTCCCTGCAGGCAGCTGACCCCAAGGCCACGCGCCTCTCTGGGGTTTCCAGCATGCCTCGGCCTCTTATAGCTTCCGAGGACGGGACGTGCCTCCCCTGACTCCTGGGTGACCTTCTGGTGACTTGGGACTGTGTTGGTTCACACTTCACCGGGCTTCTCTTCTCTCCTTGTCCACGAGGGGAGAATTTCTCCCCGTTGTCGAGTAGGCTTCAAGAACGACCTTTGTAAACATTCCCGGTGTGGTGCTGGGGACGGAAGGCGGGGCACGGGCGAGCCAGGCAAGCGCTGACCGCGAGCCGCACCCCAGCCCCCAGCAACTCCTGGGGAGCCCTTTAGAGCAGGGTGCCCGCCGTGGTTGGCCCTCCTGGTCACCGAGCTGGTCTCTCTCACCAGCTCGCCCTGCAGACCTGGACATCCTGGTCCTCCTGGCCTCCCTCCGCCCCGTCTGTCAGGCCTCTCCTCTCCTTCCTGCGTCCTCCCAGAAGACGCGGAGCTGGGCTGCGAGGAGCCCGGCTCTGAGCCCTCTGCTGAGCGCCTCCAGTCCCCCCTCCCCTCCTGAGGGGGCTCCTGCAGTCCTGGGGGCAGGCGGAGCCCTGACCCTGCAGCAGAGGCCAGCCGTGAGGGCCTGCTCCGGCCAGGCGGCACCGTGACGACAGAGCGCGTTGGCGAGACCTGACGTGCCATCCCCGGTGCAGCCGCATGGCGGGCCCCTCCCTGAGCTCGCGGCTCCCTGGAGAGGCTCCCGACTGCGGGCTCCGAGGGGGCCGTGGCAGATGGGGCTGGGGGCGTTGGTTTGACCTGGCAAGCTGCAGAGATCGCCCCCAAACACGGTCTTTTCCTTCTGACATAAACACAATCTGTTCCCCAGAAGCACTGCCATAAACAGACACCAGTCTTCGCAAACCGGGTCCCCAGCAGGCTCCTGCGGACACTGCCCCACTCCCCAGCTCATTTCCAAGGGTCCTCGGAAGCGCAGTGAAGAAGGCTTGTGGGGTGACCTTGCCCAGCTGTGCACCTGCAGCAGGCTCTGCCCCAAATCCTTCCCTGCCTGCCCATCCTGTTCCCGCTGCAGCCCAACCTGCTCCCAGGGATGCAGCTCCCCTGCCTCTGCCAACACTGGAGGCCAGGCCTGAGCTTCCCTCAGCCCCTGTCCTTATGGCCCATCACCTCCCAAGGCCCCACCGCTCCACAGTGCCGTGGTAACTGAGTACCTCCCACCTGCCTTCAGTGAAGAGGAGACAAGCTCAGAGAGGTCTTGTCATTCTCTGCAGATCACACAGCTAGAAGGTGCTGGAGAACTGGTCAAACCAGGAGCTTCTGATTCCTAAGCTCAGGCCCATGAGTGCTTAGTGTGTGTTGAAGGGGCAAACTGTTGGGGGTTTTCCTCACTGAAGATGCTTCCAGATCTTTCCAAGGACTGCAGAGGCTGATGCACATCCCTTCGCCTCCTCCCTGGACGACATCGTCCACTCTCTTCTTTAAGTCTTAGCCTGTTAATAACCAGCCATTTGTCTTCATCCAATAAAGGGATGATTGATGGCGGTTATGGCGTTTGGCAGAGCCCTGAGGGTGACAGATGTCCTGCAGCAAGGAGGGCCAGGACAGCCACTGCTGTGGCTACTGCAGAGGGCTGGCGGCCTCATCTGGTGCTTAGAGACAGAGTCTTGACAGTGGGCACTGGCCTCCCTAGGAGTGGAGCTCCAAGTGGCACCTTGCTGGGCCGTGCTGTTCTGAAGCTTTGGGCTCAGGGCAGAGCGGGCTCTGGTGCAGCTCCTGGCGGCAGCTGGGTCAGACGCTGCCTGCACTCCCTCAGGAGCTGCCCAGCGGCCCCTGTGTGTGCCGTGCGACACGGCTGTCCTGGGGCTGAGGAGGCCTGGCCACGCTGCTCCCGAGCATAGCCCAGGCCCATGCTGGCGGCCAGATGGCCTAGTCCCCTGGCGGAGGGCCTGCTCATGCCTGTGCTCATGCCTGGACCCTCGCACGCCTGCAGCAGGACCCCCGCAAACCCCGCCTGGACCCTCGCACGCCTGCAGCAGGACCCCCCCAAACCCCGCCTGGACCCTCGCAGGCCTGCAGCAGGACCCCCGCAAACCCCGCCTGGACCCTCGCACGCCTGCAGCAGGAGCCCCGCAAACCCCGCCTGGACCCTCGCACGCCTGCAGCAGGACCCCCGCAAACCCCGCCTGGACCCTCGCAGGCCTGCAGCAGGACCCCCGCAAACCCCGCCTGGACCCTCACACGCCTGCAGCAGGAGCCCCGCAAACCCCACCTGGACCCTCGCACGCCTGCAGCAGGACCCCCGCAAACCCCGCCTGGACCCTCGCACGCCTGCAGCAGGACCCCCGCAAACCCCGCCTGGACCCTCGCAGGCCTGCAGCAGGACCCCCGCAAACCCCGCCTGGACCCTCGCACGCCTGCAGCAGGACCCCCCCAAACCCCGCCTGGACCCTCGCAGGCCTGCAGCAGGACCCCCGCAAACCCCGCCTGGACCCTCGAACGCCTGCAGCAGGAGCCCCGCAAACCCCGCCTGGACCCTCGCACGCCTGCAGCAGGACCCCCGCAAACCCCGCCTGGACCCTCGCAGGCCTGCAGCAGGACCCCCGCAAACCCCGCCTGGACCCTCGCACGCCTGCAGCAGGACCCCCCCAAACCCCGCCTGGACCCTCGCACGCCTGCAGCAGGACCCCCGCAAACCCCGCCTGGACCCTCGCACGCCTGCAGCAGGACCCCCGCAAACCCCGCCTGGACCCTCGCACGCCTGCAGCAGGACCCCCGCAAACCCCGCCTGGACCCTCGCAGGCCTGCAGCAGGACCCCCGCAAACCCCGCCTACAGCTTGCAGGCCGTGGGGCTGAGGCCCAGCTGCTCAGCCAGCTCCCCTACTTCCAGCCACCCAGTCGCCTCTGGCTTCCTGTCCTGTGGGCCCTGCTGTGCGGGTCCTCCCTGGCCTTCCGGAATCCTCCACATCACTCCCATGACCATTCCGTGACCCGTCCATCCCATGACCCGTCATTCTGTCGGCATGTGCTGTGGTCTGAATGTTGATGTTGGTCCAAGATTCCTGCGTTGACACCCTGAGGGCCAAGGTGAGGGTGCTAGGAGGGGGCCTGGGGGAGATGATGGTCAGGAGGGCAGAGCTGTCCCTGGAAAGGGGTCCAGGAGGTGGACCAGGAGAAGGAGCCCTTGACCGAGCCACTGGAAGGAGTTTCAGGATGCGTGAGAAGAGGCGTGAAGAGAGGAGCGAGGAGGTTCATTGAGGAGAGCAGCTCAGGAGCAGGACGGGAGGACGGCGGGGGGCGCTGCTCCTTAAAGGAAGTGGTGCGGCAGCCAGCGTGGCAGGGCCTGGGGGCGAAGCCAGCCGTGAGGCCGTGCCTCAGTAGAGAGCGTGGGGAAGCCATCACGCCCGCGCCTCCAGCCGCGTCTTCCCGCCTCACCTCGTCTAAGGACAGCATGTGCAGGAACTTGCAAGGGGCCCAGGCCTTCGTCACCTAGAGCCACACGCTACGGTTCAAGTTCAAGTTCCTTGTAAGAACCGTGGTCTGGAGGAAAACAGGCCCAGGAGCCAAGGTGGGGTGTTCCTGGAGCTTCTCGGGTTTACAGTTAGAGTTTCTTTCCCTTCCCTGTTGGGCTCCCTACCTGTCCTCCCTTTTATCTACCCCACTGGGAGAGGAGGAGATTATTCTGGAAGTCCTTTGCTGTGATGACTCAGAAACGTCTCCAGTGCCTTTCCCAGCAGGCCCCGGAGTCCCCGGGCTCCTCCACCGAGCTCCCAGTGAGAGGCGCTGTCCATGCAGCCAGAAGCAGCTGTCACCAGACCGCAGGTCCACCAGATCCAGAACTGTGGCAAGTGCCCTTCTGAGGCTGGTCGACACCCCGCCTGTGGCAGCCAGAGTGGACGTGGACCCCTGGATCCTTCCCCAGAGAGGACACATCCTGTGTGGAAGTCCCTGGACCTCACAGTGCACGGTTTTCTGACCTCCACAGACACGCCCTCAGCTGCTGCATGGGGGCCTCCGCTGTCCCCTGCCTGCCCTGGGCCCAGCGGGGGCCTTGCTGGTCTGTCTGCACACGTGCTGCTCCTGGCCAAGACCAACAGTGCCATGCTGGGCGGCGAGGCCAACTGGGCAGCAGGCACATGCCCTGGGGCTCCTGCCGGACCCTCTGCGCAGGCCTGGGGCCGCGGGGCCCGTCCTTTCAGGCAGCACTGAAGGCGAGGGGTTGGGCCCTTGTTATCAGCCAGCATCTGGAGGCCTGGAGAAGAGCTGATCAATAGCCAGCAGGATGATGGCAGCCCATTACCAAGAAGGACACGTGTCATTAGGAAGATGGAAGGATAACAAGGCCTGGAGGAAGGCGCCCGGCCTGCACCTGCGCTCTCCTCCCCAGCGGCTCCTTTATGTACCTTCTGCATTTAGGTCTCCAGAGATGAGACCGAGACTTCACATCACACACACACACACACTCACACACTCACACACACACACTCACACACTCACACACTTACGCATACTCACACACACACACTCACACACATACTCACACACACACACACTCACACATTTACACACATACACATACTCATACACACATACACACACACTCACACACTTACACACACATACACACTCACACAGACACACACATACACACACACACACACACATACACACTCACACACTCACACACTTACACACACACAAACACACACATGCAAACATACACAAATACACACTCATGCATACTCACACACTCACACACACAAACACCCCCACACAAACACACTCAAACATGCCAACAGACACAAACATGCACACACACTCACACACACAAACACACACATGCAAACACACACACACATACGCACATGCACGCTCACACATTCACACTTACACACGCACACATGTGCACACTCACACACGCGCACACACACACACAGGGTTTCTGGAGCCTGCATGAACACATGGTCCCTTGTTTCTGCATCTGGCTCGCAGGTGTCTGGGGAGACGGCCTGCCTTCCAGGACCTGCTGAAGAGGCCACAGGGACGAGCCACACTGGCCCTGGGCACGAGGAACTTCTTGCCAGGATGACCCCGTGTCCTCCAGCATGGAGGAGACGGGAAGGTCCTTGTGAGTCTGTGCAGGGCACACGCCTCGGCCTCCTCCTGCTCTCTTGGGCAGCCCCAACCGCAGCCTCCAAGACAGGACTCCTCTGAAGCCCCAAAGGGCCTCGAGGCCAGGCAGCCTGTGTCCTTGCTCCTGAAGGAGGGTGTGAGTTCCCGTGAGGTACTGAGGTTCGTCGCCAGCCCGGCTCCCTGTGGACATGTCCAGATCCTCGTCTCTCCAGAGCAGGGCCGTCACTTCCTCCGGGCTTCGGGGGCACTGAGGCAGGTGGTGGGAGGAGGGAGCCCACACCTCGGAGACCATGGACAGGCCCCGGGGGGACAGGAAGCTGAGTCCTGGACAGGTCCCGAGGGGGACAGGAAGCTGAGTCCTGCAGACAGCGGTGAATTCCCAGAGCCACCGCCTGGGCCGTGACAGACACGCGTGGGGCACCAGATGTGCGACTGAAAGAGGAGCCAGTCCAGCCTGCCTCGGAGACACGCTTCTGAGATGTCAGGTCAGCGAGCCTCAGGGACTGCAGGAGCCTGCGTGCATTAGGACCCCGCTTACTGTGTGAGGTGTGGTCTGACTGGCCCTGAGCTGCACCCGGAGGCCCCGCCCGGAGGCCCTGGGTCTCTGGTGGTAAGGCGGAGCGAGGGGGGGGCGGCCTCGGCAGTCATTCGCTTATCCGCTCGGTGACCCATTGGCGACTTCAAGCCCTGGCTTTGATAGGCTGGTGTGTGAGGAGGGCCGGGTGCTGCTGACCGTCCATTAGGGGCCCCTGGCAAAGCCCATCTCCCTTCATATTTCCCTGAGGGCTTGTGTGGCCCCAGGACAATGGTCCTCCCAAGGGTCCCTCCTAATCTGGGACCTGAACATGGGTGACCTTATGTGGCAAAGGGGACTTTGCAGATGTGATCGGGTTAGGGACCTTGAGGGTCCCTGAGGGGTCACAGGGAGAGGCGGGTAGAGGAGTCGGAGGGATGCGGTGATGCTGGCCTCCAGGGTGGAGGGGGCCCTGCACCCAGGACACAGGGGCGTCGGGAAGCTGGACGGGGGAGGCGGCTGCCGTAGGCCGTCCAGAAGGAAGTGCAGCCCTGCCGCCCTGGACAGCGGCCCCGTGAGGCCCAGTCCGACCGCTAGCTAGGCAACGACCTCAACCCCTCTGCAGCTCACGTCACTAAATTGGGTCCTTCGTTCCAGCAGCTGCAGACAATGAGGACGGCTTGCTAAGCACCTGGCCTGCGGACTTCTCGGACCCCTTCCCGCAGGAGAGGGGGGGTAGGCGGGGAGGCAGGGCACCCGCTGGACTGACGGCTGTGCCCTAGGGCGGGGAGGGGAGGCCAGGGTCCTGCAGGCTGCCAGTCCCTCCAAGCAGCTGAGGTCCATGGGGGCCTCTCCCCTCGTGTCCCTCCAGCCCCAGGTCCAGAGAGTGGGAGTGGCGTGTCCAAGCAGGAGCAGAGGGGCTCCGGAACCCGGAGTCTCCGATGCCAGGAGCTGTGTTGGGGCCGCGAGCACAAGAGAACGAAGCTGCCGGTGTCCCAGGAGGGAGGGACAAGGGCCGGAGTTCTGAGCACCCCGGGGCCAGAGTCTGGTGACACACTGGGCAGGAAGCAGGCTGTCCCTGGGGACCCGGCAACTCTGCCACGTCGAGGTGCAGAGCAGCCTGGAGCCTCCCGCCTGGATGTGGTCATGCTGGCAGCAGGAGGGAGACCACAGAAGTAAGGGAGCCCAGCCGGTCACTCAGCGCCCGGAGCCATCCCCTGGGCCACGGCAGCGGGCGCTGCAGCTGGGCTGTTGCTCTGGGTAGCCAGGCCCAAAGGCCAACCTCCTGCCCATCCTGGCCACCTTGGGACAGTGATAGAAGGGTTGACGGTTTGGCGCTTCACTCGGGTCCCTGTGGACCCATCTCCCTCCCTCCCTCCCTCCTGGCTTCGGCTCCTGGCAGTGGATTTATATATAACATGGGGCCCACCCCCTCCCAGTCCATTCCAGGAGAGGCCTCTTTGAAGGCAAAATAGATTCCAGAATGATCGTTCACTAAGAGACATTCATCAGTGAGATGTCCTCCATAAAACTGAAATATCATAAAATCGCACACACGTGGGCTGGGAGCCGGGCAGCAGCCATATTTCAGTGGCGAACACGGCCGTGCAGAATACCAGGCTGTTTTTGATAAATTAGACCCTGGCCGACGCTGCTACTTGCTTGTTGGAGAGAGGGAAATGGCCATTCCATCAACATCCCGACTCCCCGAAGGCAGGGACAGCATCTCCCCGGCCAGTCCCCTGAAGCGAGGCCTGGCTCTCAGAAGGGCCCGCCCGGGAGCCAGGCTGGGCACAGGCGGGGAGCAGACGGATGGGCCCAGGAGCTGCTCGCCAGCAGGCCCTGCGCACAGCTGCGCTCTTCCCGCCTCGGCCTGCGGAGGTCTTCCCACAGGCTCCCCTGGCCGGGCAGAGCCCAGGCGTGCCCGCTGTGGGATCTGAGACAGGTGTGCCCGGGCAGGTCCCCTGGCCACCAGGGGAGACAGGCTGGTGAGCAGGCTGCAGGTTCCGCCTGGGCGACCAACCCTTGGTCTCCTCAGACCCCATAACAAACGCCCTGCGGGCCGCACCTGCCGCCCCCACCCGCCCTGCATGAGGGCGGGCAGCGCCTGTCTGCAGCCTCCCTTGTGCCAGGGGGCAGCTCTGGGGCCCAAGGCCAGGCCTTCCTGGGGGTGCAGTAGCCAGGCGTTCCCCTGGAGACGTAAGCAGCGCCTGGCCGCCCTCCTTCTTGACCTCCCTGAGGTGCTTGGGATGCCCCTTGCGTGATGCCCTCTGCTCGTGCCCTGCGTTCTTACCCCGGGCACCTCCTAGAAGCTTTCTCAGCAGAACCCATTTTAGTGGTTGGAGAACTGAGGCCCCAGCCCCAGTGGTCACAGTGGGTGACAGGTCCAGGTGGGGGTCCTGGCTCAGGTCAGAACTTCCTGTAGCCGGGCTAAGGTGGGCCGGACCCCGGGGCAGGCGTGGGTGCCTGTGTGTGCGGAGGGCTGTGGGAAGCTGGGCGCCAGCCTCGGTGCCCCAGGACTCGTGCACGGGCCCACGGCAGGCTGCCCGCTCAGGAGCTGCTCCGGCCTCCGTGGGGGTAATGACCATCCTGCGAAACGCTGGCCCCAGGCTTGCGCTCTCGCCGGTGGACGCCGGACTTGCTCTGCGCAGGAATAAAAACAGGCAAACGCAGGATCCAGCTGAGCCACAAGAAACTGGATTTTGCATTTTGGAGAGAAAGGGACCCTGCGTAGTGGAGCAGGGTGTTGTCCAGCTACTGACCAGCTGGCGCTTCTCCGGAAGGCTCTCCACCCCTGCTGCCTCGGCCCAGGTCTGCTGCCCCTGCAATTGCTCCTGCCTTCCTGGTCCCCCCACTGCCGGTCGCCCCGCTGCTGGTCCCCTGGGGCTGCTGCCGTCTCCCTCGTTCCCTCCGCAGCCCTGAGCCAGCTCTCGGGCACCAGCAGGCAGCCACTGTGTGGCCCCGGCACCGTCTGCCTCCCTGAGGCCCGGGGCCTCCACCCTGATCCAACCTCTGCGCCTCGCCTCAGGGGCTCATGGACCCAGCAGGAGAGATGCAAGGCCAGCCCTGAGAGCAAGGGAGGGGCAGGTGGCAGAACGACCTCATCACACAGAGGAGACAGAGGGCGGAGCCGGGGGCAGGTCTGGCAGGAGGTCCATGGCAGGATCCGCACCACTTGCTTTGGCGACTGAGCACAGGCCTGACCCTGAGTGTTCTGAGGGACCCATGCAGGGAGGAGCGCCGGATGTGGTCAGTCCTCCTGCTCCCAGCGCCTGGGTCAGTCGGGATGGGTCCTGGCCCATACGTCGGCTGACCTCTGCAGGGTGGGCCGAGGGTGCTGCCTCTGTCAGCTCTGGGGGTGCTGGAAAAGGCTGGGGAGGCCAGCGGGCCGTGCTCTCCTACAGACACCGGCACAGGCGGCGGGTGGTCTGTAAGGGTGCTGCCCAGGCTTGGGCATCAGGGGGACTCCTGGCAGTGCCCAGGTAGGCTGTACTCCAGGGCAGACGTCGCCAGTGCCCTAGGGCGTGGGCCCGGCAGTGGGCAGCCGCAGGTGTGTGGGGTTTGTGCCTGAGGAGGCGCGTGCCTGCACCTGTGTCCACCGTGTGCGGGTTTGTGTGTGCGCTGCGGGTGACACCAAGGGCTCAGGCCAGTGGGCATCTGCGTGTGTGCTCCTGCCTGTCCAGGAGAGCCCACGCCCTCCTCGGGGAAGAGGGTCCGGTGGCCTCTGCACAGGTCCGGCTCCAGGAGGGCAGACAGGCAGGGCTGCTTCCGTCATGGGCTAGTCCTGGGATGCCGTCACCCTCTTTCTCCGTGTCCCCCACGTAGATGCCAGCTTCCTGGTGGGGGCCTGCAGGAGGGGCCTCTCCCCTCCCAGCTCCAGCTGCCCTGCAGGGCCATGGCCCCTTCCCGCCTCCACTCAGCCTGGGCTTCTCCAGGAGGCGCCTCCACACGCTGGCCCTGGGCCCAGGCGTCCCTGCAGCTCGCTGGAGCTGTCCAGCTGGCCTATAACGATGACAGGTCCTTGTCTTGTGCCGTGCCTGCCCCTCCTGGAGGACGGGGCAGCCAGGCTCCTGCCCCTCAGGGGGTGGCACGGAGCGCTGTTCACTGCAGGGAGCGCGGTCCCTGGGGACGGCTCAGCTCTGTCCCCGCGGGTCAACGTCGGAAGCTTTGGCTCTCGTGACCTCTGGGACAGGAGGGCTTTGTCACTTTGAATGGGAGGCTCTGCCTCCTGTGGCCTCCTCCTGTCCTCCCCGGACTCCTCCCCCTGACTTGTCCCTGGAGCTTTCCACTTGAATCCAGAGCCCCGGTCTTGCCAGGTCACCCCTATGATGGCCAGAGACGGGTGAGGGTCTTGCTGTGGTTGTAGCCAGACCCCCATTTCAGGGAGCCCCAGGAAAACCCTGCAGCCCTCACTTCCCTGCCTGCAGCCCACAGCTGGCCAGCTGCTCAGCCTCCTGACCTGTCCCCCTGAGCTGGGAGGGTCTCACTGCTGTGAGGAGGCAGTAGAGGAGGAGGGGCTGAAGCCGGGCGGGAGGGCCGTGGGGCTTCGGCTGCTGTGGCCGCGTGGAGGGTGGTGGGGAGCAGGTGAGGATCGAGGAGGGTCAGGGACCACCTTGGACTCTGCACGCCCCAATCCTTGCCCTCCTTCCTCAGCGTGAGAGGCAGGGACACTCCAAACCCCAAACTCCATCTGCAGCCCCCTCAGCCTTGGCGGGTAGAACAGCACAGCCCGCCGGGGGTCCAGGGAGGATGCTCCTGGGTGGAGCCGGGACCCGCCCTCTGCTCCCGGTCCCACCTCCTTCCCGCTGCCTGGAGCAGGAGGGTGGCTGCTGAGCTGTGACCAGAGGTGACTAGGACAATGGTCCTGTGGAGGACCTCAAAGGAGAGACCCAGCTGGCCCCTGTGGTCACGGAGGGGACGGCCTGGTCTCCGACAGCTGGGAGGAAGCAATGAGCCTCTGTGTCATCTAAGCCCCAGCATTGCCACTGAGTGTCACCTACCTGATGGGCACTGCTACCTAGGAGGGCGTTGGATACAGGAAGTAGGTCCCTCACCCAGATGAGACCCTCAGGGGAGCCAGCGGGTGGAGGGGAAAGGGGAGGGGTGTCAGTGGCACGGGATGTCCGTGGGTCTCGGGGACCCCGGGGTCAGGGCCTGGGCAGGGCGACTTTGGGGCTGTGGGGGAGGGAACCAGGCCACCATCCTCGTTATGTGACAGAGATGGGAAGCGCTGGCCGTGCGAGCTGGACGCTTTTGGGAGTGGGGATCAAGCTGGAAGGCGCTGCTTTAGAGATGCTGGAGGGCAGGGACACGGCCGCGCGGCGGGCATCCAGGAGGCGGCCACAAAGGCTCGGAGGGGACGGGGGGCTTCTGGGGCTGCCATGGAGCTCACCGCACTGCAGAGGGCCTGGCCCGGAAGGGGAGGGGCAGGGGAGACGCTGCTCACGGACGGGCATGCCAAGGGTGGTCCGGTGCCCGCTGTGGGCGCCCAGGACGTGCGGGGCTCCCGGAGTGAAAGGACAGGGCTTAATCTCAGAAGGACCCAGGGCCATGCTGGCAGAGAGGAAGGGGGCAGGTGGCAGACCACCCAGCCCGGGCCAGGGAAGCGACAGCCGGGGCCCAGACTGAGGTGAGGGCCTGAGATAGAGGGGCGGGCGCTGCCAGGCCACCATGGAGAAGAACCCGAGGCGGTTGGAAAGGAGGAGAGCGAGCTGGGTTTGGAGCCTCCCTCCCTCACCTGGGGAGAAGAGAAACCATAGTGGCCATAATACGTCAGCTCCCTGACTTCCTTGGGCTGGTGTTAGCACGAGAGGCCCGTGAGGGACTTTCAGACACTGCTCACATACATATCACCGCTGCTCCCCGTGTGGCCCCAGGACAGCCACCTCCACCCAGTCCCCGGCAGGCAGCCGCCATGCAGAGGAAACCCAGAGCACACAGCCGGTGGGCAGCCTGGGGTCCCTCACCCTGAGAATGGGCAGCCAGAAGGACACACACCTGGCCTGGAGCTCAGTCGCAGGGAGAAGGACACACAGACCAGGCCACACCAGAGGCAGGCAGGCTGGACTGCTGGGCTTCTGCTGGAAGTGGGGAGAGGGTGCTTTTCTGGCTGGTCTGGAGCCCTTTCCAGGCTGCTGCTGCCCAGAAGAGTGTTTTCAAGGGTGGTTGGCACAGAACACGGGAACCCGTAGGGCCTGGGCTGGGTGGAATGTTCTAGATTATTGTGCGAGGTGGTGGGAACGACTGGCCCATCTCTCCGAGGCAGTGCCCTGGCGAGCCCTTGGCAGGAGGTGGTGGACATGGAGCTCCACCCTGCCGTGGGTCCAGGAAGGGCCGTGGGCTCCCAGGCCACCCTACTGTGCGCGGGTCTAGAAGGGACCAGGAGAGGCTGAGCTCTGCACAGGGTTGGTCACCTAGAGGTCACACCATGCTCACAAGCGGGAGCGTGGAGACACAGTCAGGAAAGCAGGGTCTTAAAGAATGTCCCCAGATCCCGGGTGGGGGGCAGGAAGACCCTGTGCTCCTCCCGTGGCCTCCTGTGTGGAGGATGTGAGGACACAGGACGCAGAGGTCTCCAGGGGACTGGAGGATTGATAAGAGCCGTGAGTCATGCATCCCGGGCTGAGGCTCCACCTGTTTTCCTCTGTGTCTGCCACCCTCTGCAGCTTGCTTGGGCTCGGTGTCTCTGGGTTCCCTTGTCCTGGTCCGTCTATCCCACACCTGCACACCAAGCCCACCTGTCTGTGCTTTTCTCCTGGTTTGGATCCCCTTTTCTGCGTTTGCTGTCTGCTTTACCTGATTCTTGGAGCGTGAAGTTGAGTCATGGCTCACGCTGGGTTGGTCTCATGGTGGGACTCTGGGGCAGGGCAGCCCTGAGGACATGAAAGGACCTCAAATGCCTGGGCTGAGTTTGCTCCTGCCCCAGGTCTGAGGCTGGACAGCCCTTCTCTCTGTGTCCTGCTTCTGCAGGACGCTCCACAGCAGGGCCTTTCTCTTCCTGGGGTGTCCAAGTCCAGGCTTCCTGGAGACGCTTCAGCCAGTCATAGTGTCCAGGAACATCCCCTTGCCCTGACCCTTCCTCCTGGCTCTGTTGGTGGTTGCTTTATGTGTTTTTAGGTGAGGTTATCATGGGCATACAAGTTGGTAATTCTTACCTCTCCTGGCTATGAAGCTTGCTCCTTCTGATCTTTCTTTTTTGTGATCTCTTGTTTTTCACTGGCGGATACGGAAGATCTACTTCCGGGACTCGGTGTGATGTTCTGGCATGTGAGTGTATTCAGAAGGACTGAATCGAGCTGGCTGACATCCCAGTTTCCTTACCTGCATGTCATTTTTCACGTGAGAGGCACCACATGTGGCCTGATCCTATCTTCTCTGGAACCTAAAGAAACCAGCCATTATTTCAGGGACACCCTGTAGACTGGGCCAGGTGTCCACTCTCACCCCTGGGGCTGTAGTGTCTGAAGGCAGAAGCCCCTGGGTGCTCACCAGCCCACGCCGCCGCACCTGTGAGCGGTGTGTTTACAAATGCTCTGTCTTTTGGAAATAAATCTTTGCACTTTTCCCAGGAAACATGGTCCATAAATCACTATGACATTCTCGATGAGCGTCGCCTCCTCCCGCTCCTCTGCCTCAGCATAGCCCCCCACACTTGCTGTGATACCTGCGTGGGGCCCGCCAGCCTGGTCTGGCTGGGGTAGGGAGAGTCAGCTAAAGGTGAGACCAGTGGCCTCTCCAAAGGCCAGTTCTGTCCTCGCAGGGTGACCTCACCCTGCCGCGGGGAAGTCGAGGCTGCGACGCCGGGCAGGTGGGCTCCTGGCTTCAGGATCGTCCCGTCTTAGAATGGCACTGTTGTTACAGGCCTGACAGGGCAGCTTGATAAGGACAAGGAGGGACGGGGCTCCTGGTCTGGAGACTGGGAAGTCCAGACACGGGGACTGCGCCTGCCCAGCGCCCGGCCAGGGCCTTCCTGCAGCATCGCGACCCCGCAGGAGACGTGGCGCAGCCAGGCGGGTAGCAGAGCCAGCTCAGGTCTCCCTCTGCCCAGCCGCGAGCCCCTCGCGGCCTCATCCTGTTTTCTGCACAGGCTATGTGCTCGGTTAACCTTCCCCAGGTCTCACAGGCTCCCCTTTGACCTTGCAGCCCACCGGTGTGCACGCCTGTCGAGGTCCCCCGGGGCCTGCTGTGCTCTCAGGACGCCGGCGGTGCCTGTGTGAGGGGCGGCCGGCCAGCAGAGGACACGGACTTAGGTGCAGGCCGCCCTGCGGGCCTTCCTCCCACGGTGGGTCTGAGGAAAACTCAGCGCACAAAGGGCCCAGAGTCAGGCTCCAGAGCGTAGCTGGGCCAGCCCGGGACGCCCTGAGCCGGAGCTCGTTACCGCTCCCCGGAGCTCCAGCTGTTCCCCGACGCGGAGTGTCCCGGGAGGAGCCGGCTCCAGTGGCCCCTCCCTGGCCCTCCAGCCTCGCGGCTCCCAGGAGATGAGCCCTGGAGGCCAGATGGGCCTTCCAAGGGCAGGGGCCTCTCCCGCAGACCCCAGGAGGCCCTCCTGGAGCTCGGCGGTGGTGGCTGTGGTCTGGGTGTTTGTGTTCACCACCGACTGACCTGAAGGCTGTGTCCATCCCCCGGGTGAGGGCAGGAGAAGACGGGCCTTTGCAGAGTGACCAGACCACCGGTGGGGTCCTCATGGACTGGATTGGCACCCTTAGGAAAGGGGCCGAGCACTCTCCAACCCTCTGTCTGTCAGGAGAAGAGGACAGGAGGCGGCCACCATGGACCAGGAGGCCACCCTCAGCAGACACAGCCTTCTGGCACCTCCCTCTCCGTCGTACCTCCAGAGCTGACCGAGATGAGGGGAGACCGTGCTGCCGGAAGGAGGTGGCTGTCACTGAGCGTCTGTCATCTCCATTCCTCTGCTGGAGCCCCAACGCCCAGGGAGGCTGTTGGAGGAGGGGCCGTGGGAGGCGACTAGATTTAGATGAGGTCGTGAGCATAGGGTCCCAAGATAAGGTCGTGCCCTCGGCAGGAACGATGAGCCCCGTGAAGATGCAGCCAGAAGGCAGTCATCCCAAGGCCGGCGTGAGATCGGGGGCACCTGATCTTGGCCTTCCAGACTCTAGAACTACAAGAAATGCATTTCTGCTGTTGAAACCCCTCAATCTGTGGTGCCTCATTGCAGGAGCCCGGTGGACCTGGACAGGCCTCACCAGAGCCAAGCAGATGCCAATAGGTGCCCGGGCATGCTAGTAAATATCCAGAACTGCAAGATAAATAAACCTCTTTTCTTTATAAACCTCTTAGCCTCAGATATTTTGTTATAGCTGCAGAAAACAGACTAATACAACCCTAGGAAAGCAAAAACAAAACACACCTATCTGCTGATGTTAGAACCATATATCTTGAAAATCTCAAATCAAAAAGAAACTTACTCAAAGAACAAAAGGGGGACTTAATAAAGTAGCCTACTATAAAATTAACATTTAAAAACCACTTCTGGGGAAGTGGACTGAGTACAACCAGCCCGGCCCCCAGAACATCTTGATTGGACTGTATGTGAGCTGGCTGGCCACTTGGCCCTGACGGACACCCAGGTTGATTCTGTGCCCTGGGTGTCCTGACCTGCGGCACACCCCAGCCACATCAGCGGGGGCCCCCTGCCCAGAGGTGAGGACCTCTCCCACCTGATGCATCTGGCATCCGTGGGGGCCTGGCCAATAGGAGGGACGGCCACCACCTGCAGCGAATGGGGTCCTGCCACAGATCAGCGGAGCCCAGGCAGAGCTGAGCCCCTGCCTGGAAGGAAGGAAGGAGGAGCCTCCCCTGCATCAAGGGAGGCCCAGCGGGCACCCGAGCCTCCACTCCGCCCAGCAGTAACAGAAGGTACGGGAGGACCGTGTCCCCTCTGGCCCTCCTGGAACAGCGTCGTGGAGAAAGCTCAGTCGCTCACGGCCAGCAGACAGGCTCTGCCACCCTCAGAGCACCCTCGCAGACGTCAAGTCCAGGGTGCCACAGAAAAGCCCTGGGCGCGGCAGGAGCTGGGCGGGTGCAGAGCAAGCCGCAGGGAGGACGGTCCTGGGCCGCGTGGCGGAGGTGGAAGCAGCAGGGCTGGGCCCGGCGTGGGATTGGCCGCGCACGTCCGCGGAGTGAAGCGGGGAGGCCTGGGGGAGCGTGAGCACGGGGCAGGGCGGGGCAGGGCCAGGCAGTGAGGGCAAGGACCGCGGACGGAGTCAGCTCAGTGGACAGGCGGGGCGGCGGAGGGGGGCGAGGGGCCCAGGAGGACGGGCCCACCACCCCGCAGGACAACGCGGAGCCCAGGCCCTGGGTCACCATGAGGGTCAAGGTGTGACCTTCGTCCCTGACCAGGGAGAGGGAGCGACTGGGACTCTGAGGAGAGGCCTGAAGGCCGTCGGACTTGGCGGGTGCAGGAGCCTGCAGATCAAGGGCTGAGGGAGCCTCACAGGCGGAGCCGAGCCCATCCAGCCAGGATGCACGCACGGGCCTGGCCTCCTGCAGGTCACAAAGAGGAAAGCGTGAAAGTCACCCCGGGAGAGGTGCCCGGCCCAGGAGGGAGGGAGTCTGGCGGCAGAGGGCTCCTCGCCAGAGCAGGGAGGCAGGAGGGGTGACTCGCATCGCAGCCACCCGAGTGCAGAGCTGTCGGCTGCGAACGCCTGAAGGTGCCCTTCAAGGACGAAGGGAAACCGAGAGATGTTGTCGCCAGTGGACCTGCCAGGGAGCCCTCGAGGGCCCGAAGAGCACAGGGAAGGAGGCTGGGGCGCCCGGGGCACGGCGGGCACGTGCAGACCCAGTATGGACGCCGGTCAGCGCTCGCTCTTCCTCTCGAGTCTCCTACGTTACCCGTAACGGCAGAGAAAATTAGGAGTGGGCTGGATGTGGCCTGGACGCGCACGAGGAAATGCTGGGGCGGGAGGCCCGGGAGCAGCAGGGCCCCGCCGCACTGCAGGTAGCGCTCAGGGTGGGCCGCGTCTCCCCTCCGCAGCACCTACTGAGGGAGACCGCGGGGTGCCCACAAGACAGTGCAAGGTGCTACGGAGGCGTCAACTCCGAAATCTAAAACCTGTTCAGGGAACCCATAGGGTGGCAGGAAAAGCAACCCAGAGAGGGAGAGAGAGCAGAATTAAAACGAGACACGGCAGCCCTGAAGCTTCATCGTTACACTAATACCAATGATCTCAATATGCCATTTAAGGTACAGAGGATGCATTACAAAGCAGGATCCAAGAACTTTCCATCTTCAAAAAGCTTCAAATGCAATGATACAGGCAGACTGAGAGCAAAAGGACGGGAGAAGTGTATCACGCAAACATAAATCAAAGGAAAGCGGGAATGGCTGAATTAATATGAGACGAAGCAGACTTCAGACCAAAGAAAGCCACCAGAGATGGAGAGGGACATCATTATGTACCAGCAGCAGGGTCAATCCATCACCGAGACAGAAGGATCTGGAACTCGCACGCACTGGAAAGAGAGCTGCCCGAGGAAGGACTGGCGAGCATTGGCGGAGCCAGGGAAGGCCCACAGCTGGCCAGAGAATCAGCTCTCTTCTCCTTACAGCCATGGGACAGCGAGGCAGGAGACAGGCCACGGGGAGAAGACCCCGACGGAGCCACCAACCCAGAGACGCAGGGGACGTTCACAGGTGCCGCCGTTCCACCGCAGCCAAACACACAGGTCTCTCAAGGGTCCACCAGACACACCAAGATAGACCACGTCTCGCCATGCCAGGGACCTGAGCACAGGTCATGGGAACTGAAGCCACACAGGTGCTCTCTGGCCAACGCGGGGTCACACCAGGGAGGAGCACCAGAGGAGTAACAGGGAACCCCGGACACTTGGGACGCACTTCTAAAGAGCCCCTGGCCAGAGCGGCCTCGGGGAATTGAGACAGTGCTTCGAACAGAATGAGGGTGAGAGCGTCACTCGTGGGGCGTGGCTAACGCGGCACCATGAGAGAGATCGACGCGCAACGCGGATCCTGGGGAGAAAAGGCCTCGGAGCTTCCCCCTCAAGAACCTAACGATGGAAGAGCAAAATAGGCCCCTGGCAATTGAGCAGAAGGAAGGGGGTCGTAAAGATGAGAGCAGGAAAATAAGAGGGGCTGTAGGAGGACGTGCGGTCCCGGGACACGCTGGCATGAAGCCGGCCCACCCAAGCCCGCAGGTTCTCAGTGGCTGTGGGTCACCCGCAAGTTCATGTGCAAGAGCGAAGGCGCTGAAGCTGCCTCTCCAGCCCACTCGGCTTTCAAGCAGGTTTGATTGTGGCCAGATCCGTACAACAAAATCACTACTTTTTTGGTACTGGGGATGGAGCCCACAACAACTGACCCACTGAGCCATATCCTCAGCCCTTTGTATCTTTTTGAATTTTAATACACGACCTAGCTAAGTTGCTCAGGGCCTTGCTAAGTTGCTGAGGCTGGCTTTGAACTTGCATTCCTCCTGCCTCAGCCTCTCGAGCTGCTGGGATCCCAGGCGTGCGTCACTGTGCCCAGCTCCGTCTTAACCATTTTTAAGCTTAAAGGTCAGGAGTGCAAAGTTGTACGATTAATCTCCAAAACTGTTTTCCTCTTTCCAAGCTGAAACTTTGGTAACCTTTGTTCTACCTTTTGTCCCTATGGCTCTGATTACTAGCAACCTCTAACAAGGGGAATCCTGCAGTATTTGTGACCAGTTTATTTCACTTTGAATACTGTCCACAAGGTTCTTTCATGTTACCGCATGTGCCAGAATTCCCTCCCTTTTTAGGGCTGAATAATATTCCATTGTATGCAGACTGTACTTTCCTTTATCCATACATCTAATGACGGACAGATGGCTTCCATATTTTGACTGCTGGGAATAGCACTTTTGTGAGCATGCCTTGCCAATATCTCTTTGTGATTCTTTTTCAGTCATTTTGGTTATATAGCCAGAGTAGAATCCTTGGATCTATGGCAGTTCCATTTTAACCTTTAAGGAGTGGCCGAGCTGCTTTCCACACGATCCCCACGGGGCACCAGAGTTCCACCTTCCCCAAGGCGTCCCTGATACTCGCTCTCTGAGTTTTCGACAGCGGTCATCCTAGGGGCCTGAAGTAGCAGCTCCCTGTGGTTTTGCCTTGATTTCCCTGGTTGCTGGTATGAGGTGGTTCCTGTTCACTGGTGTGTCTTCTGGTGAAAATGTCGGTTCACGTCCTCTGCCCACCTCTCACTCAGCTTGCGCTTTGTTGCTTGAGTTGGAGGAGTTCTTTACATACTAAGGAGGGCGACCCTTCCCCAGATACGTGATTTGCGTGTATTTCCCCATCCCATGGGCTGCCTTCCGCTCGGCCGACTGTGCCTGTTGGTGTTTGCTCCCTGATTTGAAGAATTTTCGTGTAGCTGCTATAATCAAGACTGTGGTATTGGCAGACACCTAGAGAGATAAATGAAACCGAACAGAGAATCCATAATAGGCCCACATAAATATGTCAAACTCATTTTTGACAAAACTACAAGAGCAATTTAGTGGAAGAAGTAAACTCCTCGCATGAGATTGTGCCAGAACAGTTGTAGGTCTATAGGCAAAACAGAAAGCCAAGGAAACAAAGTGCCCCGTCCGATTCTCACATCTGACAACAGAAAAGAAGCTTGGGAAGGACCATGGGCTTAAACTTGAGATGTAAGACTATAAAACTTCCAGAAGAACATGGAAGCGTCTCCAGGGCCCAGAACGAGACAGAGTTCTGTCCTGATACTGAAACACAATCCACGGTAGGAAAAACGGATAAATTGAACCTCGTGAAAATCAGGAGCTTCTGCTTTGTGCAGGAACTTTGCGAGGACCTGAGAGGGACAGCAGCCTCGTGCGAGGAAGCGTTGGTAGCCAGGGACCCACCAGAACCCAGGCGCAGGGCAGGCGCGGACGCTCAGAAGGGAGCCTTGGACAGGCACGGAGCCGAGGCGGGAGCAGGGCGTCACGGCTGAGGAGCTGCGGTGTGACACCAGGGAAGGTGCTCAGCCCTCCTCGCCTCTGGGGACAGGCCAGTTGTAGACGGCGGCCTCCCTGCACACCTCCCACTGGCGGAAGTGGACAGTGGTGGCCACAGGAAGTGCTGGCGGGATGCAGTCCAGGAGACCACCTGACACCAGCAGCGACCTAAAGGTCCCGGCCTCTGGAAAACAGCCAGTTGGTTTCTCTACAAACCGAGCCTGTCACCACGACGGGCCCCCAGCTCCACTCCTGCGTGTGTCCACACTGCCCCCCTGCACGTCCGCACGCACAGCCCCCTTCACAGTCCACCCTCTCGGCCTCCCTGCACGTGGTTCCAGCTGCTCCTGTCATCCCAGCCCAAGCTGGAAACAGCCCACGCGGCCCTGGTGGGTGAGCCCCTGGACAGCTGTGGCACGTCCAGTCCCACCTGGAGGCCTGCTCAGCAACACAAAGGAACGAATGACGGCTGTGTGGCCACCCAGAGGACCCGCCGGGGATGGTAAGCGAGAGTGGTCAGTGTCCGGCAGGTGCGCACCTGGGATTCCACTGGGTGTGACATTGTAGAACTGACCGAGCTGTAGAGAGAGGGGCTGCTGGTGACCGCGGAGGTTAAGGAGCCAGGAATTAAGGCTGTAAAGGTGCCCTCCGAGGGGTCCCCAGGGAGACGGGTGGCCCGCGTTCTGAATAGCTGTTACCAGGTCCCAGGGTTACATTGCATTACCAGCCTTCCACCTTTGTAAGTTGTGGGCATGTTTTTGCAAGATGTCACTGTTGCAGGAAGCTTGGTAACAAGCCCGTGAGATCACTCTGCTGTTTCTACGATTTCATGTGAATTTGCATTTATCTTGAAATAAAAACAAGTTTAGTTAAAAAGGGAGGAATCGTGATCAGCATGGATATGAACCACAGCCTGTGGGAATGTCCCTGCGTAACAAGCTGCCCTAGGCTTGTCCAGCTGGGCCACAAACCTGCCCAGCCCATGGGGTTAAGACCTGTCGTGGGGGGCGGGCCCTGCTCTGCTGCGCCCATGGGCCTGTGGTCGGCACCCATCACCAGCTGGGCCTGGGCCAGGCTCCACCTCACGGGCCTCACGTGGCTCTGGGTGGCCTCGGGTCCCTGCCAGGGTAGAGGTCAGCTCCTGCCCTGGGAGCCTGGCACAGTGGCTGCCTCCACGTAGTGCCGAGTGGAAGGGTGTCCTCGGACCTCCCTGTGCCGCACAGGGTCCTCCTTAGAAGCCAGCTGGACCCAGCCTCGTCCAGGAGGACAGCTCTGCAGGAGGCAGCGGGCGTGAGGGCCTCCAGGACGGTGCCCACCACTGCCCACACACACACCACACACACACCTGCTTATACGCGTGTTCGCCACCCACGATACACACGTGCACACACCCTGTGCACACACAACATAGACACTGCACTCACACACTCTCCCATCAAATGACACACACCATGTGCACGCCACACACATGCCACGTGCCCTCCACGCCACCCACACACAGGCGACACACACTCGCAGCCCGTCCCCGCACGCGCACCCCACAGCCGTGCCACACACACAGGCTCGGGCTCCCAGGAGCGGGACCCAGAGGAGGGAGGCGGAGCAGCGCCTTCGCGGATGATGCCGTCAGCTGCGGCGTCGGCAGAGGCCCGCGGGTCCGTCCCAGGAGGCCCAGCCGGGTGCCCGGGTTATTTCCTGAGTTCAAGTCATGCAACAAAGGCCTCCTCTTCCTGGGTCTGAACCACTGAGCACGTGTCTCCTTAGGAAGGAGTGGCAGGAACGGGCACGGCGCTGGCCCTGGCGCGAGGGCAGGGCTGTGGCCCCCAGAACATCACGGGGTCTGCAAAGACCCATCTCGACGGTCAACTGATCTGACCCGCGGCGAGGAGAGCCGGCAGGGACACGGCCGAGCCATCAGTGGAACAGGAAGGAGAGCGAGGAGGGATGCGGGTCCAGTCCTGGGGAGCTGGGGAGAACCCTGCAGGGAGGCGCCGCTGGCCAGGGGGCTGGGGCAGCCCTGAGGCCGGGAACGTAGGTTAGGGTTGCACATGACATCCACACATCCTCCTGTGTGCTTCAAGTCGTCTTGGATTTCTCATGGACCCAGCGCCACGTAAACGCCGTGCAGGTAGTTGCTACTCTGGGTTCTTTAGGGAATAATGACGGGCCGAATGTCTGGAATGTTCCAGCTGGATGCAGTGTCCTTGAATATTTCCGCTATGTGTTTGGCGGAATCTGTGGGCATGGAGCCAGTGGATATGAGACTGGCTATCAGCTGCTGTTGGGGTGTGGCTGCCGATGCCCAGCGACGGTCGTGCGGGTGCCCGCGGGTGACAGTGAATGAGGAGCCGGGAGGCTGCGTGTAGGGACCAGGACACTTGGCATGATGCACAGGGGCTGCTGAGGTGCCAGCAACAGGGCCAGGGGGAGCTTCTCCACGGAAAAACACAGCGGCAGCTTAGTAGTGCTGACACCCTGGTTCCCAGCTGGGGCTCTGAATCCAGTTACCACTGACCACAGCCAGGGCTTCCCGAGTGACGGTCAGAGGGCAGCACAGAATGAGCCCAGGTGTTCCACCCCTGATGGCAAGGAAGCTGTGTCAGTTCTGGGCCACGGGAAAGGCTCAGACCAGGGCGGCTTCCAGGTCTGGCTGGGCGTGTCCTCCAGGTCCACTGTGGTGTTGTCGCACGGGTCAGAACCTCACTCTTTCATGGTCGAGTAGTACTCCACTGTGTGGCTAGGCCAGCTTTGTCCAGGCCTCTGTTGGTGGGCGGGCGGCTGCCTCCACCTTTCGGCGACTGTGCCTAATGCTGCTGTGAACAAGCTTTGTCTGAGTTGCTCCAAAGTTTCTGGAACTAGATGGTGAGATGGGAATGACACGGTGGATGTGCTTCAGGCACTGAACAGCACCCTGTAAAACAGCAGCAGGTCTCATGTCGCGTGTGTTTTGCTGCAGTTAGCGAAACCCTGAAGGCAGGGGAGAGAGCGGGAGGGAGAGAGCGGCGAGGGAGGGGCTGGCAGTCAGCAGCGGACTGATGAGCCTCAGCAGATGCCACCCTTAAGAACGTGCAGGCCCTCGAGCGCAGAGTGGAACCAACTGGCCACCGCTGGACGCTGTCGGGGAAATCACTCACCGATTCTCTTCTCGTTGTTTTGGAAACTGATCAAGGGAAAGAAGTAATTGTGCCTGCTTGGCACATGAGACTGCTCGCCGGGCCTGCGACCCTGGCGCACGCGCAGCCCGGGTCAAAACCCCTGACCTGGTGTGACCAGTCCACCTGAGACTCCCACCTGCAGAACTGAGCATCCCGGTCCAGGACCGTGTGAGCTCCAGGCCAGGAGGAGCGGGACCGGAGAAGCCCCATCTTCCTTCCCAGGGGCACTGAAGAAGGGGGAGGGAGGAGGGAGAGGCTGGAGACGGGGCAGAAACAGAGGTTTTAGGGAAAAAAACAAACCAAACCAAACGAGACCCCCAAAACCAGCCCTGAAAGTGTGATTCTGAATCCAACTAACAAAATTAAAAACTTGGAGCAAAGCGTGAGTGTTTTTTGGCATTTGACCATGTTGTGGATGTGCCTGCGCCAGACTCTTCTCTCGGAGACGCGAACCAGAACAGTCACAGATAAAGGTTCCTAGGTTGGATATGAAAGGGGTGTTCGAGGATCGCTGGCTTCAGGAAGGAAGAGAAGGACGAGGAGACAGGGAGGGAGGGAGGACAGAGGAAGGAGCTGCCCTCCCAGCAGTATCTGCGCTGGCCAGAGCTTGCTGGGCACCGCGGCTTCCGAGTGAGTTTCCAGGCGCCCGCACTCAGAGCCCTGGACTCTGCTCTGGAAACCTCTGCCTGGTCACAGGAGGAAGGAGGCCCGTGTCTGGCCTTCTGGAGAGAGGCTGGAGAGCTCAGCAGAGTGGTGTGTGTTCTGCTGGCGTTTCAAACGCCGTGTTTCTGAGGCCCAGCTTCTGGGCCGGCTCTGGTACAGGTGACTCCTCTCCACCAGGCGTGGGCACCTGGGACAGCAGGCACCACAGAGGCACAGGCAGACTCAAGAGCAAGCCCTGCTCCTTCCCAGCTTGCTGTGTGATCCCAGGCAGCATACTTCCCCTCTCTGAGCCTCACCTCCTCACTGTATGGCAGAGATAATGATGGTGGCCCAGGAACACGTCTGCTGTGGATGGCCCCCTCCTTCGCAGGCCCCTGGCCCTGTCCCCACAGGCCCCTGTTCCTGCCCCTGCAGGCCTCCCTGCCTGTAGTTGGCTGGGCTCTGTCTGGGCTTCTTGTCTCCCAGGAGTGCCGACTCCATCTCTCGGTGGTAATACATGTCTTCACATTTTGCTTCTTTGCAGGAATTTTTATAAGAAATTGAACCCAGCAGCTCAGAAGACTGAGGGAGGAGGGTCGCGTGTTCAAAGCCAGGTTCTGCAACCCAGGGAGGACCTGAGTGACTTAGTTAGACCCAGTCTCAAAATAAAAAATAAAAGTAGCATAAAAAGGGCTGGGGATGTGGTCAGGGATTGAGCACCCCTGGGTTCATACTCTGTAACTGAAAAGAAAAAAAGAAACAAACAAACAAACAAACAAAAGAAGAAAGAAATTGGATAAACCATTGGGCCTCCACAGTGGGCGTCCACGGAAGTCCAAGACTGCACGGAAGGCCACAGGAGGAGCAGGGCAAGCCGGAGGCCTGTCCAGAGGTAGAAGAGGTCGGGCCACTACAGCCCAGGGGCGAGGATGCCAACAGAAAGGCTAGTCTGTGGGGACATCACCCAAAGGCCGTGGTGACGAGTGCTTGGGAGAATCGCTATGATTTGCAATTCGGAGGCCACGGGGCCCTCTTGACAGTGAGCCCAGTGGGACGGGCAGATGAGGACGTGCAGGATGGAGTGGGGTGGACTCAGGGAGGAGAGTAGCCCAGGGAGTCGGGCAGGCCGGGGAAGGAGGAGCGCTGGCCAGCTTGTCCAGCGGTGGGTGGTCAGTCGGTCAGTCTGTCTGCCATCTGCTGTCTGTCTTCCTATCTATCCATCTATCCACCTATCTGTCATCCACCTATTTATCATCTAGCTATCTCCTTTCATAACTGTCAGTCAATCATCTTCCTCTATTAAGCTGGAACATCTGGAAAGGATCAAAGATCCTGCCTCCACCCAGCCAGAGGACGCAGCGTGGGAATCCAGCGTGCGGTCACTGCGGGACGTCTGAACGAGAGTCCCCTCCCGCCAGGGAGCAGTGTGTCATCTCAGGCAAGCACCTGCTGCTCACGGGGAGGCTGCTCACGGGGAGGCTGCCCACGGGGAGGCTGCTCACGGGGAGGCTGCCCACGGGTGCTGGGCCAGGGCCGGCACCGCAGAGGCCTGCTGAGGTGTCGGCCCTTAGCTGGAGTGACGAGTGTGCACCTGCTCCACACATTTGGGGTGGGAGTTGGGAGGGACCCTGAAGTCTGTCCCTCTGTGGCCTGTGGGTGGCAGAACAGCCAGAGCTGAGGATAGTTAGTGGCTTGTGGCGACTCAGAGGAGGCTGGCTGGCACCTCACCTCAGAGGGCAGGGCCTGGAGGCGCTGGACCACAGCCTCTCTGTCGAGGCTGCTTCCTGTCCCGCTGGGTCCCCCAGAGAGCGGGGGCTGCTCTTGTGACGGGCGGGAGGGGACCCTGGTGGGTCTCACACACCAGAGAGCCGCTGCAGAATGCTACGTGGGGAGGGGGGCCTGGTGCTTAAGAGGAGCCGGGCTGAACGGGGGCCTCAGAAGCAGCCTGCGCTGGGGCCAGGCCTGAACTCGGGGAGTGAGGGTCGCTGCTCCGTGTCCGCCGTCCTGTCCCCACCCTCAGTGTGTGGATGTCCTCCTTCCGCGGTAGGGAGGGTCTTGGAAGTCGGTTTCTGCTGCTCTGGGGTCTTCATCTGGCAGTGCTGCATTCTGTTTCCCAGCCTCTGAGGAGACATTCCTGCCAACGCTTCCGCGACCTGTCCCCTGCGTCTGCAGCCAGAGCTGGGAGAAGGTGGGGTGACTGGGGCGGGAGTTCAGACCCGGCTTGCTGGCTGGGGGCTGGGGTGCTGCTCTCTGGACCTGGAGTCCTCCGTTTTTGCGAGGCCAGCTTGCCACACCCTTCCTGCCGGATCTGGGCTCAGCCTTGCAGTGTGTGTGGTTCTTCGTGACCGGCTCCCTGTAAGGCAGGTGCTTACGCTGCCACTGTTTGCAATGCGGCAGGGCCCGAGCCACGCTGTCACTGTCCTCGTCATCGTCACCCCTGTCCCGGGCAGCACGGCTGGGTTCCAGCCCAGCGCGTACGTCGGGGCCTGCACTGTCAGAACTACAATGCTTCACTGTGTTTGTGCGCTGTGGTCCCTGCACGATGCCTGGCACCTGGGGATGCTCCATGTGCTTCCTGAAACGAGTTGTCAAGATGAAGTCGGATCCCAGGTGCACTAACGAGCCTGGCACGGAGGCCCGCAGTGGAGTTGGACAGATGCACCTATGCAGAGTGGCTGTCGGGCTAATGGCACACTCCCCGGAGCCCCCTTGGCTTCCTCCTCCGACCATAGCTCTGCACTCTGGCTGCTTCTATGGAGCAAGGGAGCATGGGATTGACAGGACCTGTCCATCACCCATCCCGCAGTGCCTCTCGGGGATGCTTGTCTCCCGTCTTTCCAAGGGAGCCGGCCGCACGGAAGAGCGATCTGCTTGCAGACTGTCCAGCTCCGTGTCAGAGACAGCCTGGGCAGTGGCGCATGCTCCTCCCCTCCCGGGTGGCCACAGCAGCCCCAGGGCCTGGTGCAGCCAGGATGGAGCTGGGAGGAGGACACTGAGGGTGTCTCAAGCAGAACCCGCAAGGCACAGAGGCTGGGAGAGCCTGTCGGGCAGCCCCTGCCTTTGACGGGGGCTTCAAGACCACAGCAAAGTGACAGTGAAGCTGCCTGGGGGTTTTCCTACTGTCAGCAGGGCCCCCCAGGAACATGCAGGCCTGGGCTGGGTGGACGCTCTCTCTCCCTGAGGGCCGATGGGGCATTTTGGAAAGTGGGCGGTGAACACTAGGTGGGGCCAGGGTGGGGTGAACTTCAGGATGAATCACTGCAAGCCCTACTGGACGTCATCTGGGGCATAGTGACCTTAACCTCTGTGCCCTTCTGAGCATTGGTAAAGGTAAAGGCCACCGTGGGTGCTGCTGGAAACAGGAAGTGTGATACGGCTCAGGCAGCGTGGCGGATTGCAGGTTCCCTTCCTTTCAGCCAGCCGGGCAGTCTGTCCTCACCGTGGCCAGCTCCAGGGTTTGCCTTGGCCATCTTGGCACAGCATCCTGCACCACACCTGGCAGATATACCCCAACATGAGCCTCAGAGCAACCTACGGACGGGCACTGGAATGTCCATCCCGGTCAGGGACTCACCCACATGGAGCATCTACACTGAGTCCTGCTGGGTGTCAGGGGCTGCCATGGGTGAGGGGACTTGAGAGCAAGGCCAGGCCTGTCCCTGGGGAGCTTCCAACCCAGCTGAAGCTGGGGAGGAGGGAAAAAGTGAACAAATAAGTAGACAAGTGTTTACCTGGCCGGGCTCACACTGTGACCAACGAGAAGGAGACCTGCCTTCTGCTCAGGAGCGGGGAAGCTCCTCAGGAAAGCGCTCTCCAGTGAGAGCTGGCAGAGTGAGGAGCAGCCGGCAAGTGCCAGCCAGCCCCGGAGAGGGGAGGCAGCCAAGCCCTTGTAGAAGGAAGAGCCTCCAGGCCTCACGGTCGGGGTGGCGGGTCCCTGATCAGGGAAAGGGTGATCAGGAGCTGGGGCCATGTTTGCAGTATGTGGAGGAGGGAAGGGGTGTGGTCAGAAGGAAACGCAGAGGACGGCCAGGCCTCGAGGGGCCTTGGAGCCTGCACTGTGCGGGACTGGACGTGGCCTGTGTTGGCCACCCACTGGAGGTTTTAAGCACAGAAGCCATGTGTCGGTGGAGGACAGCGGGCAGCAGGTGGAGCACAGGATGGTGGCCAGTCAGGAGGCTCTGCAGGGTCCACTGGCAGATAGACCCCAGCATGAGCCTCAGAGCAACCTAAGGACGGGTGGGGAGGGGGTCTGAGGCGGCTCAGGTGGTGGGGCTGCAGCTGGCAGAAGCTGGTGGGTCTTGAATTCAGGGCTTGGGGAAGAGTGGAACATTCCCGGCACTTCTGAGGCCAGGGCAGTTTGTGTTCTGCGGACAACTGGGTCCAGAGCAGGGTCGTCCCCAAAGGTGAAGAAGGAAGCGAGGCCTGCTCGGGTGGTGGAGGTGTTGTAAAGAGGGAAGCTGGAGAGGGAAGCTGGGGAGGCGCTTGATGGCCAATCCAGGGGTTTGCTGAACGTGGTGTGCAGGATCCAAGGCAGTGGCAGGGTCAGGCCAACTCCGACGTCATGGGCTCTGGGGCCTGTCGGATGCTACCTGGTCAGTTGGAGGTAGAGTGTCAACAGGGGCCTAGGGTCCTCTGGCCCAGAGCCCCAGGTTTCCTAAAAACACACTCCTCCTGAATTAGGCTCACAGCGTGCCTGCACCAAGACCAGCCCTCTGAGCACCTCTCAGGAGCCAAGGGCCAACCGAAGATTGGGAAGTGCCCGCTCCGGGCTGTGCATGAAGCAAACAGCCCGTGTGATCCAGACAAGGTCCCAGACAAAGGTAGGGCCTCACAGGTGCATCATGGCAGGTGGCCTTGTGAAGGGAAGACACTGAGAGGGCAGGAAGAACACAAAGCAGGAGGAAGCTTCTCAGGGCTTTGATCTGGCTGCTAGGTTCCCATTAGAGCAGTCCACGATTTTGAGGCAATTTAGCACATTAAGGAATGAGATGATGTGAGAAAGAGAACTAGGGAGTTTCAGACATCTGGGCTCAATATTACAATTTATAGCTCTTTGGTTTAGAAAAAAATCATTTTAACTTCTCTAAATCATATTTGAAAATCAATAAAAAGAATCCAGTGCTTAAGATGCACGTTGACTGCAAGGATACATAAAAAATTCTGAGCATATATTTGGACATCCAACTGCTGATTAGCAAATAGTTAAGATAGTAATGAAGGTATGAAGGTCATATGGTCATGATGGCAATAGTGATGGTGTGGTGATGATGGTGGTGATGGTGGTGATGGTGGTGATGCTGGTGATGGTGGTGGTGGTGCTGGTGGTGGTGGTGATGATGGTGGTGATGGTGGTGGTGGTGATGGTGGTGGTGGTGGTGGTGGTGGTGATGGTGGTGGTGGTGGTGGTGATGGTGGTGATGGTGATGGTAATGATGGTGGTGATGGTGATGATGATGGTGATGATGATGGTGATGATGATGGTGATGATGATGGTGGTGATGGTGGTGATGGTGGTGATGGTGAAGGTGGTGATGGTGATGATGGTGATGATGGTGATGATGGTGGTGGTGGTGATGATGATGGTGATGATGGTGATGATGGTGGTGGTGATGGTGATGGTGGTGATGATGGTGATGATGGTGATGGTGATGGTGGTGATGATGGTGGTGGTGATGGTGGTGATGGTGGTGATGATGGTGATGGTGATGGTGGTGATGGTGATGGTGGTGATGATGGTGGTGGTGATGGTGGTGGTGGTGGTGGTGGTGGTGGTGATAAAGGTGATGAAATTAATCAAATGCTACTTAGGAAGTGTATCTTATCCCTAGGAAAACAATGCAGTGGTTATCAGGTTTCAAAAGTGCCTGTGCTTCTTACTGTCTCATGTAAAGAGTGCTTGCACTTACCCGTGCTAATGTTATTTTGAGTGTGAACAGTCTACTTGATAGCAAACATCTTGCAAGAAGCTGAAAATGCCGTCAAACAATGAGACGCGTTCGATTTGCAGATGTTGTGAAAATCTACCCACGAAGTTAGGGATACATCAAGGCTGTTTTTTCAGTTTTCATTCTGTCGTTTGGCATCAGACTGAATTGGGCACCATAATAATAGCTATTGAGAGGTTTGAATGTGTACCAGACACTTGAAAAGAATTCAAAGAGAATGGCATATTGTTGCTGGAATCTGATACATTAAGGAAAAATGGAGGCCGGCAGCCGCGTCTGCAGGAAGCTGAGTGGTGCCCGGAGGAAGCGCAGCCCGCCCGCGTGGCTCAGCGTCTGTTCTGTACACAACTTAGGTGCGATGCCGTCTAAAAATAGGCCTGCTCCGGCGGCTGGCAGGGGAATAGCTGTTGGACTCTCAGCTGTTGCAGCTACAAAAAGCAATATGCTGTTCTGGAAAAGTACGAGACCAGGGTGTTGTTCTGCCAGCATCGCTTCAAATTGTCCTCCCGGAACACACAGAGCTGCCCTTCCTCCCTCCTGACCAGGCAGAGCTGTCCGCAGACCAGGACTGCGGCCCCACCTGCAAGGACCATAAGCACATGGACCTGAGTGCAGGCGTTGGCTGGGCGCTCACATGTGCACAGGCATGCACACACACACACACACACACACACACACACAAACACACACACTCATACATACACACACACACACACACGCACTCACACACACACAAACACACACACTCACACACACACACTCAGACACACACACGCACGCACTCACACACACTCAGACACACACACACACACACACTCATACATACACACACACACGCACTCACACACACACAAACACACACACTCAGACACACACTCACACACGCATGCACTCACACACACTCAGACACACACACACTCAGACACACACACACACTCACACACACTCACACCTAGATAAGCGAAAGCACCTCCTGTAATATTCTGGCTCATTTGTTCAGAATACCCCGGTAATTGGGACGAACCTGTGATGATCTCTGGTGATTCCTGTTTTGCCAAAGTTATTTTGAATTACAATTAAAAAGTGTATGCATACTTTTTTGATATACTTTTTCAGAGAAAAACTTAAATGAGAAATCCTTTAAACTCTTGAAAATAAGAATCAAACTTACGTGCTTAAATAAGCTGTAAGTCAAGCTGAGAAAAGTGCTAGACATTAAATAAAACCAATAGATGTTTGATTAGTTAATAAATTACCATCACCACCACCATTATCATCATCTCCATCATCTCCACCATCACCATCAGCATCTTCTCTCTCTAAGCCAAAGCAAGCGTGTTCACAGAGGTGACTGGATATCCTGAACCGAGTGCAGATGTAGGCAGTCTACATCCTGGGGCCCCGTAGAGGAGCCGCTCATTACGTCTCTGGAGCTCAGAGTGAGCCAGGCCACGTGAATGAGCAGGAAGGGGCGCTGGGAGCCCGTGTGCCTGCCACCTGCTAGGTTGGGAAGCAAGGTGTGGCTGATTGGCTGGCCGGGTGGTCTATGGGGAGCCTTAATTGTCCTGGAGTTTGGGGATAGAGGGGGGAGGAGCTGGGTCTGTGGATCATTTAGCTCTTCAATCACCTCGATGCAAAACAAACCTTTTCTCTGATTTTTTCTAATGGTGGGCTGAGGCAGGCCGCTGACCTGCTCCTGCACAGTTAGGTTAGACAAAGCTGAGAGTAACGTCCAGTTCCCTGGAAACCGAGCCTGCACAGAGTACGCAGATGAGACTTCGTGGTGGGCCTGGCCAGGGGGAGGAGAGGGGCAGACCACCTGTGAGCTGAGTCCAGGTAAACCGGACAGCCCCTGTGGGTGGCTGGCTTGCCGAGGACTCTCCTGGCGATTCACCCAAAGCCCCTCATCCTGGCAATCGTGCATCCCAAGCGAGCCAGGCTGGGGTCAGCAGGACCCCTGCCCTCCAGCTGCCTGACCAGGCCCACTCAGCCGCACTCAGGAGGGACAACGGGAGAGTGGCTGCCATGTCCGAGTTGGGGTTACTGCATGCTGTGGAGTCTGGCTGGCAAGCGTGGTGTGGGAGGCAGACCCGGGGAGAGGTTCAGGCTGAGGGTGCGGGGCAGACAGGCGTGGAGGCAGGCAGTGCCCGGCAGCTGCGTGGCACAGGACAGGGCTGTGTGAGGAGCTGCTGAGTCAACACAAAGGGAAGCCCTGGGTCCTCGAGCAATTTGGTGTCTGTGGACTGACGAGTAAATGGCCTGGGGCCACCACAGCTTGGGGCGGGCTGCGAGGAGAGGCCGGCTCTCAGCTCGCCCACCTGTGAAACAGCGCGGTGCCCCTCAGCCTCCGCTGTTAGCCGCCATAGACCCACTGTGAGTTGCATGTGCCCCAACTCCATCGTTGGAGGCCACGGCCTGCCTGCGGGCCTGGTTGGGGCCTGCACCACACACTGCAGCCCAGGAAACCGTCCGGCCTGGGACCTCGGGTGGCTTCTGCCCAGCACGCCTCCCTCACCCAATGAGAACTGGAAACTGTGCCCTGAGCCGGGAGCCCATCTGTGTGGGCATGGCCCCCAGCACTGCCCAGGTGGCGTGTGTGTGCTCTGCACGGCCATCATGTGGCACCCCCTGCTCTTCCAGAGCAGCCAGGAGTGTCCTCGACCCTCTCCCACTGACGAGCCACAAGGGAGTCTTCACGCTCCCCTTGCTGTGCACCTGTGGGGACCGCGCCTCCTCTGAGCACACACGGCAGAAGTTCCTGCCGAGGCTGAACCTGCTGAGGGGGCCCGTCGCTCCCCTGCCCCTCAAGGAGCATCTGAGCTGGAGGTGGAAGCAGATGCCCGGAGGGAGCCGGGCTAAGGACTCGCGCAAGGGGACACGCCTGGACGTCGGGACCCACCGAGAAGCGAGGCGGAGTCACAGAGAGTGGAAACACCCTGCTCACTGATGACGCCATTTGGAGCCCGTGGCTTCCGCTACAGGGAGTCCCCGCGGTGGGAAGCTCTGGGCGTCCCTCTGGAGTCGGCTTCTGGAGTCTCCGGAGCAAGCAGAAGAGACAGTGGACAGGCACCCACACCCAGAGGCCACCAAGGCAGGAGACTCAAAAGAGGCCAGATGGTTGGGGTTTGGATGCTCTCCTCATGGGGGAGGACTTGGGAGCTGTAAGAAATTGGGGGGGGGGGAGTAGAAATAAGTTTTAGGAGCATCAAATGGTCCCAGGAAGACCCAAAGCCTGGGATGAAGCTCCCGGCTCTGGTGTGCGGTGGGCTCAGCCTCTGCTCCAGAGTGAAGCCTTCTGGGCTCTGTGAGCTCAGTTGGGGACCGAGGACAAAATGTTCCCTCTTTGAAGCACCTGGTCTTAGGTTACTAGGGGACCCCAAAGGGACCCTGCACCTCAGAAGAGAATCAGAGAGGCCCAAGAGACAGGAGGGGTCAGCTCAGAGGGGCCACGTTCCTGAGGCTGTTTCTCCAGCTCAGCCTGGTGAAGAGCCGCCCTTTGGAGGTTGTACTCTGAGCCCAGCACTGGTCAAGGTCACTGTCACACACCAGATGCTTGTGCCCTTCCACACTCCCCTGTTGAAGCCCCTGCCCAGTGCTATGAGATTTGGAGAGGTGGCCTCTAGAGGCGGTTGGGTTAGTAGAGGCCAAGAGGATGCGTTTGCCATGAGACTGGCAACCTGTGGGAACAGGAACACGCCAGGACTCTGCTCTCTCCATGGCAGGACAGCGAGGAGGGGCGCCTGCCACCCACGTGTCGTCAGATGGACCTTCATCTGAGACCTCCGCCTCCAGAGCTGTGAGAAGTAACTTTCTGAGGCTGAATCTGCCCCGTCTGTGGGCTTTGGTTGTTTCAGCCCAGCGGAGCAAACATTCATCCACCCAGCGACCAGGAGCCACCCATGCCCAGGTTTGCAGAGGGGCAGAGGGACCTGAGTTCTGCAGGGGGCAGGGTCCAGGGTACGGGGCAGGGCAGCCAGCATCCACATGCCAGACACAAGGCCCTCGTCCACCTGGTGCAGGGACGCAGAGGGAGGCCAGCAGGGGACAGAGGGAGCTCCTCTGCGTGGAAGGAGCCGGGTGAGGAGGAGGGCCTTCCTCAGCCTGGCGCCCTGTCAGGAAGGCTCCAGAAAACGTCTGCGTTCGCCTGCTCGCTAGGCTGCCCTCGTAGGAAGGCGGCTGGGTTGGAGGCAGGGCCTCCTGCGGGCAGCCCTAGCCCACCCTGCTCAGCTCCAAGACTCAGGCCAGGCTCTCCCTGCAGGGACTGGAACGGATGCGGGCGGTCACTCCCCGAGCGTCCTCCCCGCGCCCTCGGACCAACGCCCCCTTCCCTCGTCTCCTAAGGGGCTCTGCTACCTTCTCCTCCGTCACAGGCCCCGCGTGGCTCGTGGAGGACAGCCGTGTCTATTGGGCGGCCTCCCTCAGAGGACTGGCCCAGGCTAAAGGCACCCGACCTGCGGCTGGGGAGCCAGCTTTAGTTCCACTGACTGGCTTTACCAGCCTCCCTCCCCATACCTGGGGCCAGCTCCTCTGTCCCTCCCTGTTATGGTGTGTCCTGCGGCTCACCAGCTCCCTCACACCATCCTCTGCCTTCCACCTGACGGCAGGGGACAGGTGCCAACGGAGGCCTTTGACAGGTGTGCCGACCTGCCGCCAGGCCCTCCTGGGAGAGTGCTCCACCTCTGGGCGTCCCTTCCCACCTACTGAGCCACCTACTGACCACTGAGCATGTTGTACCTGGTCCTGGGAGAGTGCTCCACCTCTGGGCGTCCCTTCCCACCTACTGAGCCACCTACTGACCACTGAGCATGTTGTACCTGGTCCTGGGAGAGTGCGCCACCTCTGGGCGTCCCTTCCCGGGGGCCTGAGCCACCTACTGACCACTGTGCATGTTGTACCTGGTGTCATCCAGCTCATCATTCCCTTTGGTGGGCTGGGCAGGCCGGGAGGGAGGAAGCTGCCCGGGGCCTCCCTCCTCTTCCCCGTGGCTGGTGCCTGGCCTGGGCCTGCCTGGGACGAGGAGAAGCGGCGGGCTCCACCTTGGCCCTGGGACCTGCCGCTGGGACCGCCAACCCCGCCTGCGGGCTGCTGACTGGGGCCCCTCCTTGGTGGAGGCTTGGGTGCTTCCTTAGCTTGTCTCGCCTTCCCTGGCCGTGCAGGGTAAGTCCCAGCTCTGGAGGGTGACAGAAACCCCCGGAGAAAACACCCAGGGTTCCCGTGGGCTGAGTGTGTGGCTTTAGCTGCCTGATGTCTACGAGCTGTGGGCTTTGCGACCTTGGGTTGAAGTGACCACATCCCAGAGGTCACCCGTGCAGCCGAGGGCGGGAGTTAGGGCCAGAGAGGAGCCCCTGGGCTGCTTCTCCACTTGGCTCAGCAGAGACCCCAGTGCATGTCACCCCCACGGGGGCATCATGGACAGTGTGGCAGAGTGACCCTGGCCGAGCACCCCTCTCCTCCCCCTGTGCAACAGCATGAGCCCTGCAGCGGGGCAGGCGGGAAGGCAGCCCCGCGCTGGTGCAGTGCCCCGCCCACCCTGGCCCAATGCAGCCTGTCCCTCCCTGTGGCCCAGGCCCTGAGGGAGGCACTCCCTGGACGACGGCAGCCCCTGTCCACCAGGGGCTCCTCCTGCTTCTCCTTCACTGGCTTACCTAGAGACCCAGTGCCCAGGTCCAGGAGGGCCTGGGCCTCCTCAGACCTCCTGCCTCCTTTCTTCTGGGCACCTGTGGCCAACCAGGGGTTCTGCCCTACGGACTGGTCCAGGCCTGAGTTGCCATGGGCCTCTCTCCTGAGGTTCCCAGGACGGAACTATGGAGAGTTTGGAAGGGCGCCTCATCACCGAGCCCGGCTGCAAGCCGAGAGCCATTAGTGCAATTGCTTGTGACCCAAGAGAGGCATCTGGGCTGCCGCGCAGAGGGGCATCCCGTGGTCCTGCCACTGAGCACATCTCAGACCCCTGGGTCAGTACACACGCACTTCTCTCTGCTGAGCTGGTCCAAGTGGAGCCGGGGAATCACGGGCGGGGTGCTGTCCCTGAGCCTGGGCCCCGAGCTGGCCTTGCTGCGGCAGAGGATCTGAGTGTCCAAGGGCCCAAGTGCCTGGTGACAGCTTATGCTGCTCCACACCCCAGGGTCAGCCCCGCGGCGGGGGTGTCCTGGCCAGGCTGAGAATTCAATTAGACCTAGCAAGGACAAAGTCGCTGCTGAGTCTTGAGAGATGGGGGGACGGGAGGATCTGAGCTGGGATTGATGGTCAGGGCGAGACTTGGACAGGACCCAGAAGCACCCAGTGGAGGGAGGAGGCTGGCAGACCCTGGTAGTGCCACTTGGCCATCTCGTCTCTCCCCATAGATCATCCTCCACCTGCAGCGCCACCCGCTCCCTGACTGCACGGTTCCTGGGCAGGTTTCGCTCCTGCTCAAGTGAGCACTGACCTCACCTGCCGATCATCAAGCGCACCCCTCACAGCATAGCCATTGTTCTTCGGAGGGACTGCAGTATTGACCGGGGGCCGCAGAGGCCGGTTCCCACACAGAGGTGCAGGAGCACCCAGCGTTCATGGTGTCTCTCGTGGATCTTGGCTCCATCACAGGGCTTAACCCTGCTGCTCTCTCCTGTGGCTGCTCTAAAGTGCTCTCACAACCTGGGGGTTTAGCACAACAGAATGGACCCTCTACCACTTCTGGATTCGGAGTCTGACGAGCCGTGTGCAGAGCCTCCTTCCCTCCAAAGGCTCCAGGGGAGCGACCTTGGCCTCTTCCAGCTCAGGGGCCCTGGGGGTCCAGGTGGTGGCTGAGCTGCCTCCCTCTGCCTCTCCTCCAACTCACACAGACTCGCCGGCTAACGGGACCAGGGTGAGAGCTTCAAGGGCCTTCCTGGGTCACCCAGCATGACCTCCTCATCGCTAAGTGCACAACTTGTTACTTTTGCAGACTGTTCCAGTAAGATCGAGGTCATGGGTCCCCCGGGCTCGGGGGACATATCTTTGGAGGACCAACATGCAGGGCACGCATTAAAAGACAGGGATTGCTATTATGATGACCTTCCCCAGCATGAAGATGGGGACCCTGAGGCAGGGTCAGGCCTGACCACGGGCCTGAGGGGACACAATGGTAAGTGGCTTAGGGGTGCCAATCCTCACAGTGTGGCCGGAACTCACACCCCCTCAGGCATGTCAAGAAAGGGGGGTCTGGGGCAGTGAGGTGACGCCCTGGCTGCAGAGAGGCTGTGCGTGTGACGTGCAGTCACAGAGGGTCCAGCGGCACAGGACTGCGCAGAGTACAGCCGACCCTGCTCTGTGGCTGGAACGTGAGGCGGGGAGAGACGGAGCCCGCTCGGACCCGCAGGCAGGCGGGGTCTGCCACGCTGCACCAGCCGGTGGGCGTCCAGAGCCTGGGCTCTGCTGCAGCCGGCAGAGGCGGGAGGCTCCCCGGGACCCGCCAGTGACGAGCGGGAGGGGAAGGCTCCGGGATGACGCCTCTCAGGGTGACATCGCAAGGGAGCCAGGTGTCGGCCAGGTAGGGATGGGGATGGACACAGCCCCTGCTGTTTCTCCACCTGCCATCCTGGGTGAGGGACGGAGAGTGAAGGAAGCCCCCAGCTGGAGCACAGAGAGCTGACCCGTGTAGGGGGCTCTGACGACGTGTCCTCTCCGCCTGAGCAGAGGTGTGTCGGACCCTCTCTCCACCTTTTCTGTCGTCAGTGTCCTCGAGCCTGGGCAGAGACAGCGTGTGCAGCCACGGCAGCGTCACCTGGCAGCTGCTGCTTGGTGTGCTAGGCTGAGGGAACAATCTAGAGAATTTCAAATGTCACCAAATGAACTGGGCTTAATTCACCTCCCGGCAGGCGTTAGTCCACTCAACCCGTCAGGCATGCCGTCGCATGTCCACCCCTGTGACCCTGGGGTAGGGACTCAGACTGAGGGCCTCTCGGCCGCGAAGAAGCCACGCGGCAGTGGCAGGCCCCGAGGGCTTCCACTGGCTTCTATGGGATGCTTTGTGGGCGACGTTACCTTTCGTCTCGGGAACTGGGGACAGACACCAGGTCCAGGAAATCAGGGTTCAGTGGGCCTTGGTGCTTGGCTGGCCTCACGTGGCTGATTCTCGCCTGCCCAGGGCCTCCCAGTCTGTGTTCCACTTCAGGAAGGTCTGTGTTTTCCAGAAACAGGTCGGAGGAGCGCTGAGTGGTTGCAGGCTGTCATGGCCCTCCTGGGCAAGCCTGCAGGTGGGGAGCCAGCCCGTCCGGGGAAGGCCTGACGCCCTGGTGCCCAGTTATGCCTGTGAGTTTGTGGAGTTGGCCCGGAAACCCATGCCTGCCAGAGGCAGGCAAGGACGTGCAGGGCTGCCCAGAGGCCTTGGCTAGTCCATGCATGCATGCCTGCTGGTCGGGGTCTCGACCAGGCCCGGGAGGGGACGCAGGGCTCTTCCAGGGAGGCCTCCCTGGCTACTTTCCCCCTCTGGGCGTGCGAATCTGCTGCTTGCCAGCCTTGCTGGTGCAGGGTGGAGAGCGCACCCAGAGCCGGGCCAGTGCCAAGGCTGACTCCGGGTCACACGCACGCGCCTCTCAGCCCCCCGGGATGTGTCTACACCTGCCTTGCTTTCTCCGTATTCTTAGGGGGTTAAAAAAAATGACCGCTGTCCCCACACACCACTCGGGTTTACTGAGCGTGCAGCTCTCGCACACCTGAGGAATGCTTCACGAGCGTGATTTCTGCGGAGCGTGCAATCCTCCCTATTTGACAAGGATGTGGCAGTGACCGGGAGGGCTCAGGCTGCTGGCCCGGAGCCTGGGCACTCCACCGAAGGGCTAGTGGCTCAGGAAGGTGTGGCCACTGCACAAAGCCTCGCCCCCAGAGGCACTTACGGGTCCGGGACGCAGCCAGGGTGTGTGAGCACCCCGGGGCTCTCTGCCAGCTCCTCCCCTCCCCTGGCCACGTCCGCCGCCCGCTCCTTCGTGACGGTGCCTCTCAGACTCCAGGTCCACCGCGTCTGTGGGCTGAAGTGACTGCTCCTTGTCCTCTGCCCACAACATGTTGTGCACGCCGCGCTCTCCACCACAGAATCCGCCTCTTTCCCCAGAGTCACCCTGGACTTGTTGGGATGCTGGGCAGCAGGTGCTGGGACAGTATCTGGAAGACTCGGTCATAGAGCTGCGGGGTCACGGTCTGCGCCCCAGCTCCGAGCTCCCTGCAGCAGGGCAGGGGAGGCTCACAGCCACATACTGGGGCCTCTCTCGGCCGTGCCCGGGAGCGCAGAGCTCCTGGCGTTCCAGGAGGAGAGAGGGCACCGGACGGCCCCCGGCGCCCCGCCCCCACCCGTCCCGGAGTCAGCAGCACCCGGCACTGACCGGCAGATGTCAGTGGAGGGGTCAAGGAGTTGTCCCCTTCAACTGCAAGGGTGCATCCAGAGAATGCTGTCACGTCCTGGAGAGTGACCGGCCCTGGGCGGAGCAGCTCCTGATTGGCTGCGGGGACAGGAGCCTCTGCTCGGCCTTCAGGCTGAGGACACACCAGCCCCTCTTTTCCACAGGCCTGGATGAGGCGCATTTATTTGAAGAAAGAAGATCAACATAAGCTTATTTCCCTGCTGGCTCTGCTGGGTCCCACAAGCCTCCCTTTGGATTTTGGGGCTCAGCCAATCCCGCTCTGACTAGGGAGAGCTTTAGGGTGTGGACTTGCTGTGGGCACAGGGAGGGCGGAGCCAGCGCCCTGCTGTCCTCTGTTGGGCCATAAAGGCCGGGTCAGCGATCTCCTCCACCATCTTCGTCAAGGTCACACAGGACCCCCGGGAGGTGCTGCCGAATGCGCTGCCCCCCAGTCAGCATGGGCTGTGGGCAGCTTACGGCTTCCCGTGGAGTGGACGCACACGGACTCCTTCTTGTGATTCTCCCCTCTTCCTCCCTCTTCCTCTCCCACCACCGTCCTCTGCTCCTGTCTCCTCCTTCCCCTCTCCTGATGCACACGAGACTATTTCAATAAGATACTTTACGTTCTTTAATGAAACTGGCAACAGAGGTATTGTGAGGGTACGATTGTGGGATGCAGGTGAAGGGACAGTCTTCAGAAGGACCCTCTTCAGAGTGATGTGGCTGAGATGGCCTGAGACCCCTGGGGTATCCGGTCTTGGGACATGTGAGGGCCCAGGAGAGGCCTGGGATCCTGCCTCCTTCCAGCCTCATCTCGCCTCCACCTTAGAGGCCATGTGGAGTCTGGCCTCCCCAGCTTGGCTGCAGCATGTGGCTTGATCACCTGCTCGGGCCGGCGCTGTGCCTCAGGTTCCTCCCCAGCCCGAGTGTCAACGCCACTCAGGAGGTTCCTCCGTCTGGCCTGGCAGGGGCCCCTTGTGCAGGACAGAGCCACCCGTCAGCTCCCAGTCAGCCAGGGCCATCTGGCTAAAGGTGGAAGTGAGGCAGCGGGCAGGGAGGGAGCGTGGGGGGAAGCACGAGAGATTCACACGCTGGCGGAGCTGCTGGTGGCAGATGGAGCAGCGGCCTGGGGCCACAAAGCACCAAACAAGGTGAAGAGAGGTTGCTTTGCAGATGGATTTTGTCCCTGCACAAGGGCCAGCTTCGGCCTAGGGCTGAACCCCGTGCACTGTGGGCGGTGTTGGGCCCGTGGGCTCCCACCCCTGCAGGGCAGGGCTGCCGGAGAGTCTGCAGGCCTCTGGGGGAAGCCGGTGCTGCTGACTGGGCCCTCCGGGTCCATGTGGGAGCCCAGGTTTTGTGATCCGGAGCTGAAGTGGAAGACTCACTGCAGAACAGATTCGGGCTCGAAGATTCCGCCAATAGCCTCGTTAACGAATTACTCCATTTCTAACCCCACACTCGCCATGCAAATGGGTTGGCGGAGCCGGTTATCAGGGAGATCTAATTGAATTTCACTGTCTGATGGAGATGGCGTCTAGCTGGCTCTGCGTTCTCCGCCGACTGTATTGGACGTACTTTAATGTTAAGTGTCTTCCCCTATTATTTCTGCAGGCGCTTTCAGGGAACGCTCTCCTCCGAGCTTCAGACCGGAATGTTAACCATGGGTCCCTCTAAGGTCACCAAAGGAGTAAGGTCTCTTTAGCATTCTCACACGCACTTTCCACACCTGGAAAAGCCAGGCAGATGCAGCTTCACTGCCTCAAGGGCTTGTGTCAACACCGTCCACGGCTGACCTCCCACCAGAGCGGAGGGAGGGACTGTGGTTCAGTTTCTATGTGACAGGAAGGCACACTCCCTATGGTCAACACTGGTGCAAAATCATTGCTCCATGGTGACAAATTAGTGCTTCCGTGAACAGAGAAGTCTGCACCCTAAAATTACTTACTTCTGTGCCTGGCCTCGCAGGAATACAAAGCCATTTGAAGCTTAGCGGGCACGGGCAGACATTGAAACTCCAGGAATCCACCCTGACAAGGATACTGCACAGCCACTAGTTTGATGCATACAAATGACATGCCGACTCTGTCCAACTAAAAGCCGCGCGTTTTCCCCCACCCCGGTTTCTGTTTTGATTTGAGAGCGGTCGCCATCCTTGGGCCGACTGTCGATGGATGTCGCCAGCGCAGCTGTCCCCCTAACGGGCTGAGGAGCTGCCCTGCTCTTTGTCAGCATCTCCGCCGCCCCCAGGCCTGAGGTCCTGCACCCCACTGCAGCCTGCAGGGGCCAGGAGCCCAGGGCCAGCAGGTTACTTGGTTCTCTGGAGCATTGCCAGAGCAGGACCTCAGGAGTCCGCCGTGCGCCATGACAGGAGCAGCCGAAGCGCTGCTGGTCAGCGCGATGCTTCCTGTTGATTCGCCCCCCGCCGGGCCGGCTTGCAGCTCCGCATGTACTGACGGCAGGTTTCCAGCACCCCGGGCAAGAGGGGCCCGGCCCCCAGTCCTCCTGCTGCAGGTGAGAGGTGCCGCGGAAGCCCTGGCCCGGGGGGCGTGGAGGTTGCTGGACCTTCGGGTTCACTCTCCCACGCTGACGGCAAAGCCTGGCTGGGGTTCAGCAGGAGCATGGACGTCACAGCTTTTCTTGTCCTCCCGCCTGTCCCCTGCCTCTACCTGAGCTCCTGGGGGTGGCGTGTGGCTTCCTCATACATGAGGACAAACTCCTTGCTCAGACACTTGATCCTGTGACCCTTGGCTCTCCAAAGTCCCTTCCCCTTGTCACAGGCTTCAGGCAGGACAGGGACTCCCTTCTTCTCTTCCACCTCCCTGGTTCCTGATGGAAGACAGGGGAAATCCAGCGGGAAAGCCTCACTCCTCTTGATGGCCCCACCCAGGAGGATCCTGGAGAATCCCAGGGAAGCCCCGCGAGGTGCTGGTGCATCTGGCTGGGGAGCAGCAGGGCCCAGGGGCCCGGGAGGTGGGCTGTCCCAGGATGACGGCCCTCAGACCTGTCTCTCTGGGCCCGGCACGCTCCCGTTAGCAGGGGCCACGGCCGGCATTCCCCAAACCAGGACAGAACAGAGCCTGCAGGAGCAGGTGCGTGGGGGCAGGGGAGCCGGTCCACAGATTCCTCGCCCTGTGCACGTCAGCGGGGGTTATCCAGGCTCAAGGCCATGAGCACTGGCCGGCCCAGGCAGCCCACGCCCCCTGTCCGCTTGACTGGCGGGGCCACGCCTCCTCTGCATCTTCTGTCACTCAGATGCACGCTGAGCCCTGCTCTCGGTGTCATCTCTCCCCTGGGGTGTACGTCCCTGGGCAGGGCCCCGAGGGTCCAGGTCCTGTCCTCCATCCCTGCCCCTCTGCACCAGGTGTTTTCACAGGCGCTACGCAGGTTGACCCTCCCATGGCCCTGGGTTACAGGTGAGGAGAGCAAAGCCTGGTGCTGGAGCCGCCCACCCTGGGTCCCAGCGCTGAGCAGCAGAGGGAAGCGTTGGGCTTTCCCGTTAAGTCTCACAGGCTGATCATCCCCAGTCACCCCCCTGGTAGAAGCTGCTTCTGTGGCAGGCGTCTCGGCCTTGGCCACTGTGGCACTTGGGGCCAGACACATCCTGTCCCAGGCTTTGCAGGATGTGAGCAGCTTCCCTGACCTCTGCCTCTCCCCGCTGCCCCTCCCCAAGCTCTGAAAGCCAGAGGTGTCTTCAAAGATTGCCTGGTGTCCCCTGGGAAAGTCCCTGCTCTGTAACAGTTTTGCAAAACTGTTGTGTGTAAATGTATGTTTGTCGTAAGGTACCCATTGGAAGTTTTCATGGGACATAGGAAAAAGTCCTTCTGCCACTCCTGTTTCCCAATTCTGCTGCCAAAGGCACCTGTGGCTACCTGCTCCTTGTTTACATTTACTGAGGTAGTGCACACATTTATGACAGTGACGCCCCTGCCACAGGCTCGCTCCTGTGACCCCTACTCTCTTCTGTATTTTGTTTTCCCTTAAGGGGATTTGTCTTGGAGAATCTATCACCTCAGTGCACATATGCAAAGAAAGAACTTCACGGCAAGGAAGCGCTCCTTACGTCTGTTATCTGCCGTGGGCTCTGGGGATTGAGTGACGCGTCAGCATCTTTGGGATGAACGGTATGAAGTCTCACTTTGAATTGATCCATGGGGCTCACTCTGCCTCCTGATTCTCAAGTCCTGAGCCCACGCTGCTTTCCTGGAACGAGCGCTCCTCTTTTATCCTGTGGGGTCCTTTCGTCTTGCTACTGGATTGTTTTCTGACCCCGGGCTCCTTTGATACCTTCCACATCTACAGGAGTAGTGTGTGTTCTTTTTATTTTGTGGGGTGGGGGCCTGGGTGCCAGGAATTCAGCCCAGGGGCACTTACCACTGAGCCACATCCCCTTTTTTTTTCAATTTTCTATTTAGAGGCAGGTCTTCCCTGAGTTGCTTAGGGCCTTGCTAAGCTGCTGACGCTGGCTCTGAACCTGTGCTCCTCCCGCCTCAAACTCTAGCTGCTGGGGTGACAGGCGTCTGTCGCCATGCCAGGCTCCGTGTGTGCTCTGCAGGGAGTTGCTCTCCCGACACCTCCTCCCTCACGATGCAGAATCTTCCTCCCTCTTCTGGTTCCTCCCCTGCTGTTAGAGCAGCGTTGATGGTCCGTCCGTGGGTCTCCCCGAGTCCGGCTTCAGGACCTCTGCCCTGGTGATTTGGAGGCCGCTCTTTGATTCACACCTCCAATCGTGTTTTCCCAGGTGGGTCTGCAGTCCAGCCGCTGACCTGGCGTGGAGACTCCGAGCCCATGCTGTCCGTTTCCAGCTTCTTCCTCTTGCCCCTCACTGTCACATGTCACTTCTATCCTGGCCGAGAAGTGTCTGTGTGGCAGGGAGCTGGAGTCCTCCAGGGATCAGAGACTCTCGCTCTGACAGCCGAACCCCACGCAGAGGGCCGCGTCCTCTGAAGACCTGGGGTCCGGTCCCATTTCCGGGAACGGGGAGCTCTCCAGTCTCTCCCCCATGGGCTCTCCTGGGTTTGCGCGTCTGCTTGGGGGCTTCTTTAGTGACAGCTGCACGCCACTTTCTGCCTCGGCTTTAGCTCCTTGCTGAATGCTCTGTGGCTCCCTCTTTCCCTGGAAAGCCACGAGGCCTTCGTCTTCAGAGTCAGAAGCCATTCACTCGGGACGTCTTCCGAGCTGTGCTCTCTGGCTCTGGGGACACGGCTGTGCTTGTCGGGTGCTGTTCCCTCCTGACCGCCCTGGCCCTTGCTCAGCTCCTTGGTGGCTTGCTCCACGTCCCTGAGTGCCACCTCCCCTAGGAGCTCTGCTGGTCACCTGGTGACCCTGTGGTGCAGCGGTAACTCACGAGCTCCCCTCCCCTCCAGCCCTGCCCTCCTGTGTGGCTGCTCCACGCGCCTCCCGCCTCCCGGTCTCCAGCCCCCCTCACTCCGCCTTCCCCACGTGGCTGGCGGATTCCCTGGAGCCAGGTCTGGCCAGGACTCTTGGGCCCCAGGACCAAGCCCTGCTGCTGCGACACTCCCTCTCTTTTCCTCCAGGCCCCGTGTGCACCCTGCTCAGCCCTTTGTGAGGCTGACCACCTGCGTGAGGTGTGTTGGGGGGTGGCCTTCCCTCCTGGTGTGCTGAGGCTTTCCTGGGTCCACCAGAAATCCTGTGACCTGGCAGCCCTCCTTCCTGGGCTCGCCGGGAAGATTGTCACCTCGCTTCAGGACAAGCTGCCAGAGATCCCCAGGAAGGCCCCGGAGGGTCCAGGTGCCAGTGTCTAGCTGTGCTTGACTTGGGGGAGGGGCAGGAAGACCAGGCCTGGCCCTTTCCCACGGGCCACAGGCTTCCCAGCCTTTCTCAGCTGCTTCTCCTCCTCGCCTCAGAGCTTGGAAGGCTTTCTCTCACCCTCCCTCTCTCCCCTCTCCCTCTCTCTCTCCCTCTCTCTCTCTCTCCCTCTCTCTCCTCTCTCTCCCTCTCTCTCTCTCCTCTCCCCCTCCCTCCCTTCTCCCTCTCTCCCCCCTCTCCCTCCCTCTCCCTCTCTCTCTCTCCTCTCTCTCCCTCTCTCTCTCTCCTCTCTCTCCCTCTCTCTCTCTCTCTCCTCTCTCTCTCTTTCTCTCTCCCTCTCCCCCCCCCCCCCCCCTCTCTCCTCTCTCTCTCCTTCCCTCTCTCTCTCTCTCTCTCTCCCTCTCTCTCTCTCTCCCTCTCTCTCCCTCTCTCTCTCTCTCCCTCTCTCTCTCCCTCTCTCTATCTCTCCTCTCTCTCTCTCTTTCTCTCCCTCTCTCTCCTTCTCTTTCCACTCCCCCCATAGAAAAACTAGATTTCATGATCAGCCTGCCTTTCCAAATTAATAGCATCCATATATTTAAGAACGTCATTTTGGTACTTAAAATATGCCCATTTTTACAACTCCAAAAGACATCTTTCTTAACTTTTGATATTTACTGTGGTTTTAATTATTTTTTTAAATTAAGCTATAAAAATTCCTAATGGTTCTGCAGTGCGCTGGTTGTCTCTGCTGGAAAATAGGGGAAGGTCGGCCCAGGGGGCGCGGGCAGGCAGGGAGGTCCCGGCCCTCTGTGCGGCCTTCTTGGGGAATGTGGAGTCAGAAGTGGAGGCGACCGGTGACCTGCTTTGTTACAGGGGAGGTGGCTCAGGGGCAAGTGGCCTGGGGAGAAGTGAATGAGGTGGCATCTGCTCTGGGGGGATGCGGGCAGAGGCAGGCGGAGCCGGGGAATCCAGCTGTGGCCGTGGGGATGTCGAATCTGACCTGGGGCGCCTGCGACGCTGGAGTCGGGCCTCGTCCTTCGAGGAAGCTCTGCCCACACGGTGCGGGGTCCCAGCACAGTCCGTGACTGTGCATCTCTAGGTCACCTGGCCGTGGATAAATCCACTCTGCAGAAGCTGCAGGGACTGCCCTGGGCCTCGGAGAGAAACTGGCCTCTGCAGAGGCCGCAGCTGTGAGCCGGCCTCCCCTTCAGCCCAGGACAGGCGGGTCTGGCTATCTTGGGATGCCAATGTAATGTGGTTTAATTATAAAAGGGATTAACCTGCAGCAGGAATCCTACCTCACCCTGCTAATGAGCAGGCGGCCATAAACTATCCTTTATAAATCAATATTGGAGGAATTAAATATGATTACCTGGTTGCGTCTGGCCCCATAGCTAATGAAACCATAAAGTACGTGATTGATTAGAGGCACGTTTTTTGAAAGGTTAATTAGTTTGTTTTTCTTTTGCAATGGGACCAGAGACCTGAGGAGAGGACCCCAGCACACAGCGCTGCCTCCCGGAGGCTGGGCTCTGGCCCATCTGCTCCGGGACCCAGATGCCGACCCGGGGAGCCAGCCACTGCAGTGGGCCCGCCACGACGGAGGCAAGGTCTCCGCGGAGCCTGCAGCCCAGGCTGCGTGTGGTCCTCCAAGGAGGGAGATGGAGGCAGGGTCACGCCAAGGGTGACTCCAGTGAACTCTGCAGAATGTTCAGGACAGTAGCTCGACTGTGTGAAGGATGGGCCGCGCCGGCTCCCGGGATCCGAGGAAGCCGAGGGCAGTCCAGCCAGATCACCGAGAGAGCCTGGCAGCAGCACCCAAGGCCACACCAGCAGCGTCTGCAAAATGTCCACCTCCTGGAGGAAGTGAGGCCAGGAGCCTCCCAGAAAAGTCGGCTCCCTGCTCAGGACCGCCTTCGAGTCCCGCTGCCCCCTGGTCATTCCAGCGCAGGACCCAGACCAGCAACGAGCTTGCTGGAGTCACCCAGGTCCCAGGGGTTCACCTGTGGCCAGAATCTGCCCAGCGGGCCTGACGTGTGCCCACTCCTCGCCAGGCTTGCGTCCCCAGCTGTGCTTGAAGGAGGAGCAGACCTTAATAAATCAGGTCTCCAAGGGTGGCCCTGGGGGATGCGGGAGCCAGCCTGGGCATGCCCATGGCATCTGGCCTCCCTGAGACCTGCCACAGACCTGGGCACAGGGCCCGGTGCAGGGGGCAGAGGTGAGCCCTGCGGGGAGTGGAGCCCGCGACGACCCTCCACACAGGCGGCCGTGCCGTCTTGCGGTGCCAGGGAAAGAAGTTGGGAGCAAGTCCTGGGCTGGGCCACGTCCTCCGTGGACCATGGTGGGAACGTCCACACAAAGACAAAGGATACCCCCCCGTGCTGCAGGACGCAGATAGGACAGGAGTACAGCTGATTCTCAAATAAGCCGGCAGGCCGCAGAGCCCTCCTGGACATGGAGGGCAGGAGGAGAGGCAGGCCTCCGCCCTTCCAGCCTCCAAGAAGAGCGGCTTCCAGAGTCTCCTGGCCTCAGTGAGCTCAGCGACCTCTGCCGACTCTGCAGGGGTGAAGCAGATGCTGGGAAGGCAGACTCACTCAAGGAAGGAGAACGCGCTGATGGTGGTGTAGACGGGCAGATGCCGAGTGGCTGCCAGCCTCGGCTCAGGCAGTGGGCAGCTCAGAACCCTGGCAGCAGTCAAGGAGTGGGGCACAGGCAGACCAGGGCTGTCCGCTGCCCCCGTGCACAGAGGGTGGGGCACTCGGAAAGCCAGTGTCTGGGTCAGGGCCACGGCATCGAAGGCCACTGAGGGTCCATGGAGATGTTTGACGAGTAGCCACAGCATTTCTGCCCCAAGCGAGGACAAGGCCTGCACCACAGGTCAGAGGGTTCAGCACGACAGCCCTGCAACCCCATCTGAGCCCCTTCCACTGTCTGCCGGTGCAGGCGGGAGTCCCCCGGCCCTGGATCAGGAGTGTCAGCTGTGAAATCTACCTCGTGACCAGGGTCAGAAGCAGGAGGAGGTTACACAAGCACCTGTGTTCTGCACTTTCCCCAAACATAGAAATTTAAAGAACTGTGCTCAGGAGAGTTGACAGAGTTGGGCCCACTGGTCACCCACTTAAGGTGGCCTGGGAGTTGGTGGCCCTGTGGAAAAACTCTTCCCCCGTGGCAGATCTAGGCCAAGACTAAGCGGCCAGCATGGAGCACTGCAGAGAAGCCTCGCGCATCAGACCCTACGGGCTCCTTCTGCTGAGCTGGGCGTTGGTAGGGACGGAAGGCTGAGGCTGCACGGGACCAGCCAGCGGATGAGACACGCATCTTGACCCCTGGCCCTCGGGTCAGGTCTGAAGATCTGGCTCTCTCCTCCATCTTCATCGAGGAGCATCTGGAGCCACTGAAGGAACATCACGCCAAAGATACCTGACAGGAGCCACACTCTAGGGTCAGCAGACAAAACGCAGGACACCTGTCACACTCCAGTTCCAGACGAGCAGAGAAAACCTAGTGTGAACACGTCCCATAGTTAAAGGGTCAGAGTCAGGACTGATTGATACTGACAGCTCCTTCCAGCAAGCCTGACTGTCTTTCCTCTGGTTGCTCCCCCACTCTCTGCTGTCATGAATATTCTAGAAGCTTCCTTTAAGGCAAGTGTGATGGCTTGGATGTGAGGTGTCCCCCACAAGCTCATGTGTGAGACAGTGCAAGAAGGTTCAGAGGAGAAATGATTGGGTCACAGCCTTAGTCTAATCGATTACTCCCTGAGGGGATTAACCGAGGGGTGACTGGAGGCAGGTGGGGTGTGGCTGGAGGAGGTGGGTCACTGGGGGCGTGGCTATGGGGAGTCTCTCTCTGCTCCCTGACCACCAAGCCAGCTGCTTCCCTCTGCCTCTCTCTCCGCCATGATGTCCGGAGCTCTGAGGAATGGAGTTGGCCTTCTATGGACTGAGACCTCTGAAACCCTGAGCCCTCAAATAAACCCTTCCTCCTCTACAATTGTGCTGGTCAGATCTTTCAGTCACAGCAGCGAAACAGCTCCTAAAACAGCAAGTGATCCTTTGTAGGAAAATAAAAATAAGCTTATTGTGGTTCACAGCATGCATCTGATTACTGCTGAGGTATTTGTAAACATACTTTCTTGGTGACTTTAACTTTTCCTTCAGGAATTCCCAGAGCGTCTGCCACAATTTGCAGCTGGAGCTGTTTCACTTTCTTACTGTTTTCCAAGAGCACTTTATGTAGGAAGGACAGTAACAACTGTATGTTGTGATAATTTAGTTTTTATTTGTTTTTTTCCTCTGAATTCTGTTTGTGATAATTTCATAGCAATTGTCCATCTTTATGCAGCTTAATCTGTAAACTTTTGTTATAAACTTGCTTTTTGCTCTTAAAGGCCTTGCTTACCTTGAGATGAGGTAAAGTGTCTCTTAATCTTGTTTTATTCTAAGTTCTGTGGTTTTATTTCTTCCTATTGAACTTTTTAAGCCATCTAAATTTGCTTGGGTGCATGACGTGAGACAAGAGGCAGGCTTCATTTCCATCTGAATGGTTAGACATCAAATTCTCTTTGTCATTTATCAGAGAAAGATCTGCCTTTCCCTGGGCCTGCAGCTGCGGCTGGGAGTTCTCCTCCTGTAAACGGCACCTCCTCCCGCTGTACCTGCTGATGGTTTCGATGGGGTTTGACAAGAAAAGCCTCTTTCCCGTTATTCTCCTTTCTTGCAGCAATTATCGGCTGTGCCTCTGTCGGGGCGAGTGTCCTTCTGTCCTGTTGTGGAAATGCCCCATGGAGGCTCTGACTGGCTATGGCCGAGTGACGGCCTTGAGCCAGGGCCCTGTGCTGTCTCCAGAGCTCCCCCTTCTGGGCCGTGCGGGGCTCTGGGCACAGGGCCCTGTGTCAGGTGCCTAGGCGCAGGCCCGGCAGGACAGCCCCCACTGGCCGAGGACCCGGCCTGTGCGGCTGCTCTGCAGGGGGCCCTGCTGCCTGTGCTGGTCTCCGGGGTCTGGGTGCAGGGTGACCTCCTGGTCTTGTCTCCCGGGGCTCCTTCATGCCGCGTGAGCATGTTGGGGTGGGCCCAGCAGCACTCCTGGCGGGGAGGTGGCAGCCTGTGGTGACTGAGGAGAGACCTGAGGGCGAGGTCCAGGGAGCCCAAGGTCGCCCGGGGTGGCTGGAGAGCCAGTGTCCGGGCAGTCCGCCTCGGCTTCCTGTGACGCCCCAGGCCCGGGCTGGCTCTTGGCGGGTGGGACGGGCTCACGGCTCTTGTCTTTGATGCTCAGTGGGTGGTTGGGAACCCGGCACTTGTGGGATTGTCTCACCCACAGACTGGTTCTGGGCAAGCTGTGTGCTGGGTGCCACCTGGCACCTGGGCAGGCCTCCTCTGGCCGCAGCGCCTGTCCCTGCACTGCCCTGGTTTATGGCCCAAGGCTTAGCAGCAGCCTGGTCCTGTAGCCTACAGGCCTGGCCTCTGGCTTGCATTCAGCCTTCGGTCGCCTGGGGTGGGTGGCCTTCTGCTGGAAGGGCTCCTGTGCAGGAGACCTGTCCTCTCTAGAGGTGCTCACTGCCCCCCTTCCAGCCCCTCTGCACCCCACCTGCTTCTCCTTTGGAGACCTTAATGCGCAGAGCTTTGAAGAACAAAGTGCCTGTTTCTGGGTGACAGACACCTAATCTGGGCTCTTGGGAGGCCTTCTTACTCAGTGCTGACCACCACTGCACGCCAAGCGACCCGCCTGAGGCCCCTTCTGATCTTCAGGGGGTCTTCTTGTCATTCTGAAGTAGGTACCCTCCATGGGCGATGGGCGGGGGCTTTGCCTGGGGCAGGAGGAGGTTCGCTTTGGGTGCACTCCTGCATTGGTAAGCTCAGAGCTGAGACTGGCTCCCAATCCCCTGCCGGCTCTAATCATTGCGATGCAAATTCTGTAGAAAAGAACCGCGGGAGTCCCCAGATGCGGGAAGTCAGCAGCTGCATTGAAATGGGAATGGATGCCCGTCCTGGTTCCAGAAAGCCAGGCTCCTGGCTGCCCTGAGCACGCCCTGCCCTCCTTCATCCGTCTGTGCTCCTCCCCAGAGGGGGAGGCCGCTGGCACCTCCTCTCCCTCCCGGGATCAGGGGGGCAGGCAGCTGGATGTTCTGGCTCCTGCACCTTCTGCTGCTCACGGGGCCGACCCTGCCAGGGACAGACTGGAGGCCACTGTGACCCGCCGGCAGCAGGGGGTGAAGGGGCAGTTCTGCTCTGAGCCTTGAAGCCTCCCGCGCCCGGCCCTCCTGCCCACAGGGAGAGGAGGTCTCCTCGGTGGCGGAGCCGTGAATAAACATGAGCCGGAGCTGCAGATGACTTCACTCTGTCTGCCTCGGCTTCCGCAGCTTCCTGGCAAATGCAGCTCTGATTTTGACAGGAGGGATTCTGCTTCGTTTTTGAATTTTGCATCGTTAATAGTTTCCCCTTCTAGAGTTGGTGTCTTGCGGCGTCCGGGCACTCAGAGATTTGTCTGTGAGTCAGTTTCTAACCTCCAGCTACCATCAGAGACAGCTGGGAGAGACGTCTACACGGTCGGCTGGGGAAACTGAGGCCCAGGGAGAGGGTGTGGGCTGCCCAAGCTCACCTGGGGACTTGGAGTTAAGTCGCAGCTTTGCAGAACTGGACAGATAAGGGCCACGCCAGTCCTGATGTCCTGACGTCCCAGGACCGCACTCCCTCGTCACCAGACAGCCCGGAGAGGTGCTGTCCCCGTGATGGCTCTGGGTGGGGAGGGGTGTGCACAAGTTCAGGAGGGAGGGGGGTGAAGGTCGCACAACTGGACGCTTGTGTGACAGGGCAGTGCACGGCCATGCGCACACATCTGTGCAGAGGGACTCGTGGGGGGACAGCGGGAGCTGTAGGCTGGGCGAGAGCAGGAGGAGGAGTTGAGGACTCACACACGGAGCCCTCGCCGAGGACACATCACCTCACCGAGCAGCAGCCCGCAGGCGGGAAAGCAGCGCACAGGGGTCTGAGGGTCGGGCGTATGTGGCGAGCCAGGCCCCGCAAGGCCGCAAAACGGCCGCAGAATTCAAGCCAGAAGGGTTGTGTCCCCAGGCGTGGAGTCTCCCCCGCGTTATCCTCCCACCCCAGGGAAGGTCCTGGCCTCTCTGCTGGGGAACGGCTGCAAGTTAGCAGGTGATCTGAGTCTGGCCCAGGCAACAGTGGAGAGCCAGCCCAGCGAGGTCTGTCCCAAAGAGCTGACTCCTGCCTGTGTGGCTCTTGGAGGCCCTGTGGCCTCGAGGGCCCTTTCAGCTGGACCCAGGTTTGGGAGCGTGTGCTCCTTTACTTCACTTTAGTCTGTTTTCTAGCAGAGGATGACCCCCGAGCCGGCGTGCGCTGGTCCTGTTCCAGCCCTTCCTCTGCCCCTGGCATTGTGGCCATGGAAGGTCCCTCCTCCCTGCCTGGTCTCTGCCTCCTGCTGAGGGGCTGGAGTCGGCACTGCACAGGACACACAGATTTGTCCTGCAGACAAATGGAGCACACGTCCAACGCAGCCGCGCCGTCAATGATGACCGCAGCACCCGAATGTTAATGCAGGAAAGTCCGGCATCACAGAGACCTTAAATAGCTGCTGGGTTGGCACGGAAACAAAGGTCGGGATGGGAGAGGGGACCTAAAGGCATCATCGGTGTTTACAAAACAAATGGGAGAACTGGAGGCCGGTGGGGAGGCAGCCCGAAGGTCCTGAGGCTTGTTCTTCGGCCAGGTCTGTACGGCCAGGCTGGTCTGCAGGGAGTCCAGCATCTGAGGTGAGGAGGAGCTGGCCCTGAGGCTGGCAGGGGACAGGCAGCCGAGGACCCGGCAGACAGACCAAAGGAGCACATGGGCCTGGCGACCTCCACGACCTCTACGCTACCACTGTCCTGGGGGCCTCTGCTGGGAGGACTTCTTTGTCCTGGGACAATGGCTCCTCCTGCCTCCAGGGCAGCTGCCGGGCACTGGGGACTCAGGATGCAGCCGACTCCTGTGTGTCACTCACCCACAGCCGTCCATCTCCGTCCATCTCCATTCTGCCTCCAGTTCTGCCCTCAGCTCGCGCCTCCTGGCACAGAGCCCAGCAGTGCTGTCCAGTCAGCCCTCGGGAGCTAAAGGCAACCCAGCGTCTGGCTGGGTCCTTCCCGCAGCTCTGAGCTGGACCGGCCTGAGCCCTTGGATGCAGGGACGCTGGGCCAGGAGTCCAGTGCTGCCCTTGCCAGCTGCCCAGCGCTCTGCCTCACACGCCTGAGGAGCCAGGCCTGACCCCTGCCTGGACGCAGGGTCACAGGGACACAGGGAGGGCAGAGCTGCCGAATGCTCCTCCGTCAGCCCTGAGGGTGGGCACGGAGGGTGATGCAGACCCACGGGTGGCCTGAGAGGAGCCCGGGACCACCGAGCTCTGAACTACTGCTCAGGAACACGCACCCCAGCAGCTCTCCCTGTCCTGTAGACCGAGGTGCTTGCAGCTAGGCAAGAGGACCCTGACCGTCCTAGTCCACCCGGGACTCTGAAACCCAACTGAAAACTTCCACGTTCTGGAGGCTGAAGTCCAAGGTCGAGCCTCTAGCGGTGTCTGGCGAAGGGCTGCCTCCTGGTGCGCACACGGCCTTCTCTCTGTCCTCACTTGGTGGAAGGGGCCCGGGTCCCTCCGGGTTCGCTGACAGACAGGCCAGGCAGGCAGCCAGGGCCTGGGAGGCGCTGTCCTGGGTTGGGTCCAGAAGGGAGCCCTGAGGCCACCCAGGTGGTCCTCATACGGCAGCTGCGGACACTCAGGAAGGTTGGGAACTCAGCTGGGTCCCCACAGGAGGTGGCTCCCCCGCACGCCTGGACATCACAGCCCGGCTCCTGGATTTCACCAGTTGTGGGCAAGGGGGTCAGGGACTGCTGGTCCGGTTTCGGGCCCCTGCCAAGCATCAAACAGCCCTCTGGAAGGAGCTGATGGAGTCCGGTGCCCACCCCCATGTCCAGGCAAGTCCCTCCTGCCGGCAGTTGTGGCCCCCTTGCCGGGACGGCCTCCTTCCCCCCTGCGTTCTCGCATTCCTCAGTGGCTGACCCTTCCCACGTGGCAGACGCCCTCTCGCAGGCAGATACCATGCAGGTGGACGCCTGGTCCCTGCTCCTTCAGGCCCGTGTGCTTGAGACGTAAGCAGCACACACCGAGTCTCGGGTCTGGGAGGAAGTGCAGGGGCCCAGGTCACAGGCAGGAAAGGCAGGACTGGAGGGTCCCTAGCCCCCGTGGCGAGGTCCCTTCCTGGCTCTGGTTCCTCTCCTGTGGCTCATGCTGGTCTGTGGCCAGCACTCTCTGAGGGCTCCCTCACCCTGGTCACCCTGTGCCCTGGACAGGCACGCACCACGATGGCAGAACCAGAGCCGGCTGTGAAATGAAATCACAAAGACGTCGTGGTACGAGACCGCGTCCTGGGGAGGGTCAGTGCCCTCCCTCTCTCTGCCTTTCTCCAGGACGCCTCACTAACCGGGGTCCCCACCTTTGCACTGTCAGTAACTAACTGCCCCAGGAGTCTGACTCCTCCCTCCACAATGTAGCCGATGCCTGTGAACCGAGCCGGTTCTTCTCTGTTCTGTGAGCAGCTCTGTGTTAGGGACCCTGCCCAGGCCTTCAGCCGCAGAGACTAGGAATCTTAAAAAGAGGGAAAAGCCCAGTGACAGGAAGGGTCCAGGATGACGTCAAATAACCTGTAAATGTCTTGAGAAACTGTGGCTCGGGGCTCAGAATGTGGAGTGTCGTTTCCTCTGGGCCCCGGGCGTGACATAAAGCGTGGCGTTCTCCCCTCCGGGTGCTGCTTGCTGCCTCTCCGCCAGTCTGCTTCCCGCGACATGACAGGGTGGCCAGGAGGCCCAGAGACCATCTCCAGTTCCCCGAAGATCCAAGGCCCAGGTGCCCCAGCCAAAGGTCTCAGACTCTCCCTGCAACAGTCCCCGGTCCTGAGCCCAGGCTTCGGGAAGGAGCTGGGACACAACCCTGGGTGTCCCCTGCAGCCTCCTGCTGACCAGAGGGCGGGAGGCAGCTCTTTCTCCCGTGTCCCATTCAAGTGGAAGGTCACCTGAGAATTGGGGGTCAGGCAGAACAGAGCTTAATTCTGAGTCAGCTCCATGTCCTTCTGTGACTTTGCACTGGTCACTACCTGGCGGAAGCCTGCATCCTCCTGCCCGTGACTCATCTGAAGATTCCCGTGGACCAGGAAACACTGTGGGAGAAGCGTCCAATCACAGGGCTGCGCCTCTGCCTCCTGGCCTGGCCTCCCCCGCCCTCCATCCTTCCCCGAACCAGGCGTGGGTGTGGGGCACCCCTGCAGGCAGAGTCTGGGCAGTCCGTTCACAGGTGTGCCCAGGAGGGAGGCTTGGGCAGAGAGCATCCTCTCACCTTCCCTCCTGACCTTAGCCTGAGGGGCCTTCAGCCAAAGGCTGAAAGGCTGAGAGGCTGAGGCTCAAATATGGGCCCAAAAGAACCATGGAGACCGAGGACGGCGCAGCCGCTGGGGAGGCTTTCAGCAGACCAGTGGTCAGGTGGCATCCAGGCCTCTCCTCAGCAGGAAGCCCGTGCCCAGCCGGTGGAGGCGGCCCAGGAGGAGCTCTGCCTTGTGCGGGCTGCTGCATGGGTGCTGTGGGCCTCCCAGGAGGCAAGACAGCGCGCAGCAGGAGGCCCCTGCGGCCTGGCTGGTTTGGTGACCGTGAGCCCAGTTCTTCCAGCAGCCGCGGGGCTGGCCCAGGTGTCTGCTGCCTGGTGAGGCTGCTGCCCAGTGGCCCGCGGGCTTGACGGGCGGGAGGTGTGAGCCTCGGCAGGTGAATGGCCGGTGCTGGGGGGACGCTGGCAGTGGTGCTGCCCCTCTGGAGGGTCTTGCAAGGACTCTGATTCCAGATGGCCAGCCAGACACGGAGGGTGCCGCTCACGCAGGAGCTTCCTGAGGCAGGAGACCTCCGTGTGCATCCTGTCCCCGAGGCCGCCCAGCTCTTGATACGCTGCTAGTGTCCCTCTGCCGGGCACGGATGCCTCTGTCCCCGTGCTCTGCCTCCGCTGGAGGTGAGGCTTTATGCATCATCTTCATCTCGGAAGAGGAGGCAGGCACAACTGTCCCATCCTTCTGGGTGTGGCCAGTCACGTGTGGGGCCCTCGAGCAGCGCACACCTGCACTTGGTTGCTATGGTGACGGCTGTGCCTCGTTTGGCCATCTGGATGCCACGAAGCCAGGCGTCTGAGAAGGGAAGCTGGGCCGCAGGCGAATCCGGGCGATGCCACGTCGGCTTTGCTCTGCCTCTGGGCAGAGTGCTTGTTCCCCATTGCGAGCAGGGACAGTCATGGTACCAAGCTGGGACAGCGTCCCTTCCTATCCACGGGACAGGTTCCAAGACCCCCTGGATTCCCGAAAGTGCAGGGAGGACTGAACCCCGTAGGCGCTGCTCTCCCAAAGCAGCCCTTCCCGTGATGAGGCTTGGCTCACGTTGGGGGCAGAGAGGGAGGGGTCACAGTAACCGTCTACGTCAGGACGCCTGCGAGGACAGGCACAGCTGTGTCTCCGCTCTCCTCGGGCAGCTGGCAGGGCGGGCCAGGCCGAGGGCTGAGGGTGGAGGGGTGCACACGAGCTGAAGTTTCCCGGGATGGCGTCCCGTGGCCAAGGGTCCCGCCATCCCAGCCGCTGCTTGTGCCGCCCCCCTTCGGGGCTGTTGCTCCGCGGCAGGCTGGCTGGAGCCGAGCGCTCCAGGTGCGAGCTGCTCTCTGCAGGACACGTCCCGTCCTCTCTGATCGGCGTGTCCTCCCTCTGGATGACTCTAGGACTGGCCAAGAGAGCTTGGCGCGCGTCCTCCCCTCAGCCTGAGGTGGATCCTCCTGGCCTCCCTTTCTCGAGTGCTCACTTCAGAAGACTTGCAGGTGCACATCTGCTCCTGCCCCTGGATGCAGGTCTTCTGCCGCCTGGGTGTCTCCTCGGGACCTGGGAGCCTGCCCCGTGGAGCACAGTCGGAGTGGTGAGGGCCCCGTCCCTGAGGGAGGCCAGGAGCCTGGCATTCGTGGGGATAGCAGACTCCTGGACATGCTGTCCAGGGGCACTGAGACAGAAGGCAGGAGGGCATTGGAGTGCGGGTGCCTGGGCAGAAATCCTGAACTGCTTTATTTTTAGGGCCGCGTGTGGCACGGGAAGGGGCTCCAGCTCCCCCGAGGTCCACACCACTGCACCGCACTCCCCCACACTCCCCCAGAGAGCCCCGCCTGCCCCTTCCGTGCTGCTTGGCAAGATGTGGGCCCAGGAGCTGCTCGGCCCCTGGGAGCAGGGCCATGCCTGCCAACTCCTCACCCCCAGCCCCCTCGAGAGGCTCTCTCCTGGTGCCCAGGTCAGGAGCCGGGGGGCCGGAGCCCTGCACAGGGCGGGCAGCCGTGTGCTTCCGGAAGCCCTCCCTCCCCAAAAGCACAGGTTCTCCTCTGAGACCACGCAGAGGAGACTGGACCCTCTGAGGCCACGGTTCTAGCCGCTCTCACTTTACGGGCAGAGTGCCTGGTCTCAGTGGCGGCAGGGGCCACGGCGGTGCGTGTGTGTTCTGGTGGGGACAGGGGCACAGGGTCGCCCAGGAGGGTGTGCGGGGCATGGGCGGGCCCTGGGCACACTCGCACCCTGCATCCCTCCTGAGTCCAGCAGCGCTCCTTCCTGCTGCGCCTCGCCATCTCCTCCTGCCCTCCCAGGGCTGCCCGGGAGCCGGGCCCCTCCCCCATTCCCTCCGACCCCCACTGTGACATGAGGAGCGGGCACCAGGCGGGCCTCGTGGGGCTGCCCGGCTGTGTCAAGCCCAGCACCAGCTTCCGAGGAGCGATCGGCGCCCGCAGCTCCTTCTCCGACAGGACCCGGAAGCCCAGGGCAGCCTCTGCCCCTCTGCTTTGCACCCCACGCGGCGTCCGTCCCCGGATCCACCTCCTCCTGAGTGGCGCTCTCTGGGGTCCTGTGGACCCAGCTCCTGCCAGATACCATCATGAGGTCTTCTGATTGTTTTCCTTCCTCCCTGATGAGGGTTAGAAAGTAATAAAGGAAAGGCCCGAGGAGACCCGATAACGGGATCAGTGGGGAAGGGCAGGAGCAGCCAGGCAACGTTTCTGGGATGCTCTTCCCCGACCTGCCGGGAAGTCCTTCCTTTTCATTGTCACCGAGGGGATTAGACAATTTCCTCCTTGGATGTGGAGTGTCCCAAAGAGCAGAGAGTCATCACAGTGCACTCCAAAGGGAGGGAGCCGCTCCGCAGGTCCTGGAGCACCCGTCTGGGGACAAGCCCTACTTGCACATCTCCCAGTGTCCTTATCGGAAGGCGGAGGACCAGCGGGCAGAGGGAGCAGGACTAATTAAAGTTCCTTTTATTGGAAGATTCCACAGAGCCTCCTGCAGTGGTGGAGGGTCAGTGACAGCAAGTTCCCTGGTCCGGCTGCTGGGAGCCCTTGGGGCACCAGGAGCTGGGAGGGCGTTCCAATGGAACTGCCCGCGGCTGTTGTGTTCCCCAAGGGCGCGGGGAGGAAAGGTGTCCTGGGAATTTCTCAGACAGGACGCTGAAGGCAGCAGCCAGTCCTTGAGGGAAGGAGGGATGCAGGGAAGGCGGAGGCTGTGCCAGAGTCCTGGGGCAGTGACCAGGGTGTGCGGAAGGCTGAGTTCAAATGCTGCTGCTGTGGCAAGAAATCGCTAAACACCTAGGGCTTAAAACAAAATGGATTGATTAACTTAGTTCTGCAGTTAAAAGTCCAAAGAGCGACGTGGTCCTTCTAGAGACTCAGGACATCTGTTCCCACACTTTCAGCTTCCAGGCCACCTGTTGGGTGGCTTGGGACTCCTCCATCTACAACGCTGGGCATATGGCACCTCAGGACTCTCTCTGTCCCACTGCCTCCATCGTCCTGGCTCCCTGTCTGACCCTCTGCCTCCATCGTCCTGGCTCCCTCTCTGACCCTCTGGCTCCTTCTCAGTAGGACCTGGGATCATATTAGGCCCATCCAGATGACCAGAATCATCTCCCCTCAAATTCCTTAATCACACACGCAAAGTCCTTTTTTGCTATGTAAGGTGCCATGTCCGTCTCCAAGGATCAGGAGCACACTGGGCAGGGCCCTCATTCTGCCCACACAAGGACCAGGGAGCAGTCGGTTCTTGGATACTGTGGAGTCTGAACCTGAGTGTGTGCAGGAGCATCTGGAAGCGGGGAGGGGACCATCACCAGAGCTGTGGCCTTCCCAACTGTGGCGAAATACAGGTAAAAAGATTAATGCGGGTTTGTTACCTGTTTGAGCAGATAGCTATTTGTGGGCCCGCAGCTCCGGATCTCCAGCCGCCCCAGGTTCCGCTGGGGCGGTTGGAGGGAAAGCCTTCACAGCCGGTGGTCACACGGCAGGGCTCTGTTTGGAGCGTCTGGGTGGAAGCTCCAAGGTGTGGGAGGCCATCCCATGTGACCAACTGACCCAAGTTTCCTTCCACTTCCTACGTGACATCTCAGGGCAGTTAGCGGCATTAGTCTCATGGCCTCTTGTTCTCTTATTTAGACAAGCCACATGATACTTACGACACCAATGCTTAGTCGACAGGCATCGCGTACACTTGGAATGTCGTGAGGATGTCAGTGGCATCTGATTCCATCTCAACAAACTCTGGACCGTGAGCAGCCGCGCCGCCTCCCAGGCCCTGACGCCTGGAAGCTCATCCCTAAGACTCACCTGTCGTGCACATTTCCGTGTGGGTGAATCAGCTCGCGGCCTGTGCGTATGGTTTCTGAGGCCCACCTGCCCCGGCACAGTGGCAGGTGTCAGTGCCCTCCCGGTCCACAGCCGAGTCTCTTTCCCGTGTGGATCTGCGCACCTCCTGGCTGATGGGGGTGGGTAGTTTCCATTCTGGCGAACGCTGCTCTGCAGGGGCCTGTGTGACACCTGTCTTCTGCTCTCCTGGGGACACACCGAGGTGTGGGTTGCTGGCCACAGGTAACTGCATCATCCTATGGAGACTGAGTTGCTTGGAGCGAGAGCACTTTGTAGCCTCAGAATGACCCTGAGGCAAGGATAGGTGTCCCTGGTGTTCAGAAATGAAGCCCAGGGACTGTGGGAGGCCACCAAGCATAGCCCAAGGCGTGCTTCTGGAACATGGCCAACCTCTTTGTGAAACACATGGAGCTGTTTTCCCAGGGTTCTGGGTGGTGGAGACCCTGATCCACAAGGAAAACCCGGTGTTGGGGGAGCTGACTCCAGGGTCTTGGTCTCTTTACGCACATAGAAGTCAGGCCCTGCCTATGCAGATTCGGGGCCAGGCTGAGGGCTCCGGGCAGGAGGTGGGAAGAGCCCACCTGGGAGATGACCAGGAGTTGGCGCTGGCCGGTGGACCCAAGGAGCCACCATCCGGAGTTGCCAGGGTTGTTGACTGGCGCACAGGGCAGCAGGCACCTGCTTGGGACTTTCTCCAGCACCGAGAACAGTGCCGCCCTCAGAGCTGGGTGCTGCTGGCCTTTCTCAGGTACTTCCCTTCTGCCTGCCCTGCGCTGCTGGTCCTTGCCTGGTCTTTCCGCTCTGAGTGTGCTCCTCCTCGGCTCTGTCTGGCCTCCACCCACCCATGTCCCTTTGTCTGCAAGCAAGGAGCTGCGGAGGAGATGAGCCCAGGGCCTGTGGCCGAGTTCGCTGCCCTGACATGCTGAGGGTGGGGTCCAGCTGGAGGTGGACCATCCCCATGGAGCCCTTCCTCCTTCCCTGGCTACCAGGACTTGAGGACATAGGCCACTGACCTTCTTGAGAGGTGACCCGTGAGCTGAGCATGAGGCTCACACTGGAGTGGACACGGCTGCACCCCCGGGTGTGCAGGTCTGGAGGAGAGGCCTCCTCCACTGATGCCGCTGGACTCAGGAGCAGGGCCCTGGCCGAGCAGCCCAGTCCCGGCAGCAGCCCGCTCCCTGGGCAGAGCTGGGGCCATCAGCCAGGAGCCCCTGGCCATGGGACCCAGGCCTCCCCTGACGGGGCTCTGCAGAGGCCCACCCTTGTTTTCTGCACAATGACACCATGGCAAAGTGAGTCTGGTCCTTTTTGGAAAAAAAACAAATAAAAACAAAGCTACAGCCACTTCAGAACTTCCGTCCCACCGGGTCAGCTCTTTTTCGCCTCATCTACCCGCTCTGAACACCCATTACAACTCCGCTCTTCAGATTAGCCAGAGCAGCAGGCCTCCCTGTGCGGACCTCCCGTCTCAGGGCACCAGCTGATGCCCAGCAGAGTCAGACGGACACTCGGCTCTGTGACCCGGAGGGGAGTGCGTGACTGAGAGGCAGGACCCCAGAAGAGGCCGCCACGCCCAGGAGGCGGGCATGCAGCTGGAGTTTCAGGAAGAGGCCTGGTGCTTTCTGAAGCCAGGTGGTGCTGGCCATGGTGCCCGGTGTCGCCAGGACGTGGAAAGCGTCCTGCAGAACTGCCCCCATCCACCCGCCCACCTCCAGGCAAGTCACACAGGGACTCGCTCTTTAAGACCATTATTTGATTTGTTAAAATCACACTGAAAACAGCTCCTTTAACCCTCTAGATTCAGTTTTGATTGATATCTGCTCCTTTTTATTAACATAGGCAATCAGATTCTCTTAGGCATCGTAGTGGCATTGGTGTAAGTAATGTGCTTAGCTCTGTTTCCGTACTTCAGTTGTCCGACTAGCAAACAGGCCTGGGCGTTTCAGGAGTGCCTGTCCCTCCAACAGACGAGCTGATACACAAGCATTCACGGCTCTCCGTGCTTGGGGGTGCTGTGAACTTAGTCCCTTGTCTCGTGAGCTGGGTTCCTTTCAACAGCCGGAGAGCCGTCTGCCGCGTAGGGTCCCAGGAGTGAAAGGAGGAGGACGTGGATGGCAGCAGCCCAGGAGCTGCCCACACGGCCTCCCGCCATCGCCCCAGCGTCACCTGGTCCTCTGGCGCATCCCCACAGGCACCACGCAGCCGGTTCTGCGGTCTGGCTTCTTTCACGTCGCGGCGTGCCAGGAGAGCCATGAAGAGTGGCGCAGCCACAAGGCCCACTCGAGCACCCGTGGGTGACCGCGTCCCACCCACGCCATGGCGTGACCTGCCTGGGGGCTTCCGGCTCTGGCCAGGGCCTGCCTGGTCTACGGCAGGGAGACGAGCTCCCTCCAGCGAGGATGCCGCTTCAGGAACCTTCCAGCAAAGCTCCCCTTGCAAGAACCGAATCTCTGTGAAAGGCACACCCGGGGCCGGATGGGGGTGAGGACAGGTGAGGGAAGGGGACCGTGCCCGGACCCTGAGCGTGGTCTCTGCGGGGACAGGCTCCTGGTCAGGAGCTGCACCTGGCCTGTGCCAGCAGCCTGCCCTCTGCCCACAGCGAGCGCGGCGTCAGTCTGAGGATGGACTGGCGTCGGGTGGAGTCTGAGTCAGACCCAAGGGAGAGGCTGAGCCCTTCCTTTGTTCCACTTCTGGACCGTGTTCCACCATGAGAAGCTGCCGCAGGGCCTTCGTCTGCTCTTCCCAACAGCTCTGGGCTGTTCTCAGCTTCGCCCGTAGAACCCTGCTTCCAGGACGTCCGTGTCCTGGTTCACGTCTGTGCGCGGTTCTCTCGGGTGAGTCCCGAGGACGAGGCCTCAGGCGGGGTGAGAGGACGTTCCCGGCTTGGGGGACGATGTCAGCAGAACCGCAGAGCCAGGAGCACCGCCGTCCCAGAGGCTCTGTGAGCGCGCGGCTGCTTCTGGTCCTCCCAACCCCGCGGCTGTCGGCCTCCCAGATTTTGGCCACGGACGGGAGAACAGCACCATAGCTCCTTGCGACCTGGAGGTGCACCTGCCTGATGACTCGCAAGCTGGACTCTGTTCACACCTGCCAGCTGCGTGGGTCCCTGCGTCAGGGGCCTCTTCTGCCTGCGTTTCCTTGCCCGTTTGTCTCCTGCTGCTAAGAAAGGGCAGTCGCTGTCACATATTGGCCGTCCACTCTGCAGGGATGTCCTCTGGTCACGGCGGCCGCCTCACTCTCACAGTCACGCTCTGCCCAGAGGAGCTCTCGCTGCGATGCTCGCAAGCCCTTCACTTCCACGGCCCCACGTGCTGACCCCGCCTCCCTGGCGCGCTCTGTCCTGTCCTGTTTGAGGGACACGGGGTGGCGTGGTCTTCTTCCGTCACCCAGTTTCTGTGTTTTCTGTGACGCTGAGGTCGCGGCTCCACCTGGAATGGGTGTCCCTGCCCGGGAGAATCCATGTCAGGTCTCTGTCGTGATCCTCGCGTCCCCCAGGGGTGGCCACTGAAAGGCAGCTCCTGCCTCCTGTCGCCCCCAGGGCACCCTTGTCAGCAGGCGGCCAGCCACGGGCCTCAGCCTCTGGATGGTCTCTCCTGCCCCAGCGATCTGCTCCCTCCAGGGGCCGCACTGCTGTCCTTTGGAATTCCTCTTTCTTTGACGCATTATCATGATCCGAAGCCCACAGTTCCTGGGGGCTCGGCCTTTGTGTTCCGTGGTCTGTTTCCAGCAAGACGACCTGTCCTGTGTGCCTGCACCACAGAAGGCTGCACTGCCCGGACGTCCCCACTCCCTGGCCCACGCCCAGCCCGTCACCCGCTCTCACCCGGCCTCTGCCGGCCGCTCATCTTCTAAAGAATAATTTTGTTTTCTTTTAAAGTGGCAAGATATATAAGGCGCCTGCTCCAGCCACTTTTCCTTGCACAGTCCGCAACGGTGCCCACGTTCCTGCGGTCCTGCAGACACGGGCACGCCCTGCCAGGATGTCAATCACCAGCTCCCAGTCCCCCTCCTCCGGCAGGCAGCCCCTGACTTCCTGCTCCAGGAGTCTGATGCTCCAAGGGTGTCACGGCCCTGAGTCACGTCCTCTTCCTCTGTGACCGGCTGGCTTGGCTTCGAGCGCTCTCTTCAGACCTCAGTTCACGTCACAGCAGGTGCCGGCACGTCCACTGGTGTGCTTGGACAGTCGGCAACAAGGTGTGTAGTTCTAAGATTCTTACGCCTCCCTGGTGCTTTGAGAGCTTCACAGGTATGGTGCTCCTTGCCTCCTGTGGCACTCTGTGACTGACGTCCACCGCGTTCATGGTAGCTCAGCCACCCCTCTTCTCTTTGGTTACTATTTGCCTAGAATCTCTCTCTGCTTTCACTTTCTGCCTATTTGTGTTTTGGATCTAAAGTCAGTCTCTTGTGCACAGGATGCAGTTGGGCATTCTTTTGTATTTGAATCCATTCTCACCATCTCTGTCTTTCGCGTAGAGAGTTTAATACGTTCTCATGTAGAGTGATTGCTGATGAGGAGGGACTTTTGTGTCTCTGCTTCTTGTTTTCTATATGCCTTATACCCTTTAACCCCCCATTTCCTGTATTACGGTCTCTTGTTTCCTTGAATTTTTGTAGTTAAACATGTGAATCGCTGTCTCCCTTCTTTCGGGTGTGTGTATTCTATAGCTATCTTTTGTGGTTATGATAGTGATTATGTTTAATATCCTAAACTTTCAATCCGCTAATGAATTTATATAACTTGACATTATTAATATAGAAAACTCTGGAGGTGTATAGCTCTGCCCCTAGACCTCCCAATTACTGATGTGACGAAACTACATGTTTATATCTAGGGGGAACAAAGACATCCACTAAGAATTTTAAGGCATTAGTTTCTTAAACCACTCAGAAAACAAAAAAGTGCTGTTGTAAGCCAAAGTTACAATAATACTCGCATTTGTAATTGTGCATTTACCTCTGCCACGGTCTTCATCACATAGCCTTAAACTGCTGTCTACGTTCCTCTCTTGTCGCCTCACAGGACTCCCTTGAGCTTTGCTTACAGGGCGGGTCTAGAGGTGATGAATGTCTTCCATGTTTAGCGACCTGAGAATGTCTTCATTCCACCCCATTTTGAAGCGCGGCTTTGCCAGATGTGTCTTCTTCGTTGATAGTTTTCTTTCCTTCGGTGCGTGGAACCTGTCAGCCCCCGCCTCTGTCCTCCAAGACACCCGGGAGGAGTCTGGGATGATCTTGAGAATCTCTGCTCTCCCCAGCTGCTCTTCTCTTGGAAAAGTCTGGGACAGTTTGATGACAATGTGCTCCGTGCGGGTCCCCTTGGGTTTGTCCTCCCGGGACTTCGCTGAGCTTCTTGGCTGCCTACACACGGGCCTCTCCTCAGGGCTGGGAAGTTTGGGGCCTCCTCTCCTCAGCACAGCCCCTACCCTTCCAGGCCTCTCCTCTGGCGCTGCCCAAGGCGAGGGGCGCGCTCCTCCTCGCTTGGTGGCGTCCCTGGCTGCCTGAGGCTCTGCCCGCCTGCTTCCTCGTTTTCCTTTCTGTCCCTCAGACTTGGTTCGAGCTGTCTATTTCCTAGTCCCTGCCATTTTCTTCTGTCCGTTCTCCGCTGTTCTGTGAATGTGCCTCTTCTGTTACTGCACTTCTCCACCGTGGAAGCCTCAGCACTCCGTCCTGTCTCCTGTGAGCATCATTAAGGTCACCTCGTCTGTCCAGTGGGTTGTGGCCGGTCCTTCTCAGGGGCAGTGTCTATTTATCTATTTTTCCCCTTTGAATGGGCTGTTCCTTCTGCTTTCTTTCTAAGCCTTGTGATTTTTTGTTGAACACTAGGCACTTGAGTCATGTAATATGGTGACTCTAGAGATCTGAGCCTCCCTGTATTCAAGGTTTGCTTTAGAACAAGGTTCTGGGTGGTCTGCGTTTCGGGGTCGGCCTGAGATGTAAGCAAAGTCTTCCTGGGTCCTTCCCGAGCTGTGCCTTTCCCTGGGCAAGCACAATCATTTTCCAAGTTCCCCTGCATAGGTGGTGGCTCCCAGCGTCCTCGTCCGTGAGTCCCAAGCTCTCAGAAGAGCAGAAGAGAGAAAGGAGGACCGTAAAACCGAAGGCATCCTTTGGATCCCTGGAGCAGCTTCAGCTGGGCGGGGTCTCCCAACAATGGCAAGCCCTCTGCTCCTGCACCTCGGTGGTGAGACCAGCAGCCAGCAGTCGGGCATGGGGCTCTCACTGCCCACCCCGCCCCCGCGAGCTCTGTGCCATCTTCTCTGGGAACACAGGCACATGCCTGGCACCAGGTGGGGGTGGAAGACAGAGAGCTGCTCTCAAGCCTGGAGGTGAAATTGAGCAAAATCGACTGCAATTTACTGTCAAGTCTTACTCTGCGGGTTGCAAGCCCCAGATAGACTTTGGAGCTTCAAAATAGCTATGCCAGGCAGGCGCTGTCAGTCTAGTGGGGCGGATGGCGGGTGGATCCCAGGCTCCCTGCCCAGCGCCTTCTGGAAACCCTGCTCCTGACTCCTCCGTTAAGCACTGCTCTGTCACCAGGCTGCCCACACCTGGGGACTAGGACTGTCCCTGCCACCTACCCTTCACGGCTGTGGCTCCTCTGGGTCCTTTGCATTTCTGAGGGAATTGTTTCCCCACCTTCACCTTTCATACACACACACTCACACACTCACACACACATTCTCACACTCACACACACTTTCACACTCACACTCACACATGCACACACATACACACTCACATACATATACGCTCACACACACTCACACATATACTCACACACACACTCACACACACACACTCTCACACACACTTATACACTTACACTTACACACACGCACTCACACACACACACTCTCACACACACTCATACACTCACACTCACATATACACACACACTCACATACTCACCCCCCCACACACACTCTCACACACAGCACACCCACACACACACTCACATACTCACACACACTTTCACACACTCACACACCCTCACAGCTGACCATTTGGTCGGGACTATATGAACTCTACAGATAAACGGGGAAAACTGATGTTTTCACAGTACTGTGTCTCTAAGTCTATGAACAGGTATATTTATTTAGACCTGTCATTCCTCAATATGATCAGTGGTTTTTAATGTAGAGTTCTTTGATGTCTTTTATTATTTCCCCCTAAGCATGGTACTTTATTTTTTGATACTACTATAAATGGTAACCTAAAACATTTTATTTTCTAATTATTGTTGCTGGGATGAAGATATAATTTATTTGGTATTTTGAACTAAATCAAGGAATTTTGCTAAGGTCCCTTATTTATTCTAGTAATACTCATAATTTTCTGTTGATAATTTTAGATTTTCTTTCATACATAATTACGATGTTTTTAATTTTCCTTCCCATTAATAAGCTTTAATCACCTCTTCTTTCTTTATTACAGAAAATATCAGACATTATTTTCTCTTTCCTTATCTTAAGGGGAAAGTTCTAGTATTTGCTCAGGAAACATAATGCCGACTATAAGTTTTTTTTTCTTTTTTAAAAATATCCTTTCTCATAATACGTTTCCTTCTGTTCTTGGTTGGGTGCTAGTTATATTGTGAACAGGCTTTAGGACATAATCTCTGAACTTTCTGTCCCTGCTAGTGTTTCATCATTTTTAGGCATTTTGAAGCACAAACCATAAAGTCACTGAGATTTTTAAATGTGTATGAAACATTTAAAATGCAAGAATAAAGCTGTTTAACAAGTCAATGGTCAGATTTTGTGTTTATTCTTGAGTAACTTTTGGAAAGTTGTGTTTTGCAAGAAATTTGTATATTTAAAATTTTAAATCTGGGGGCTGGGGATATAGCTCAATTGGTAGAGTGCTTGCCTCGTAAGCACAAAGCCCTGGGTTCAATCCCCAGTACTGCAAAAACAAAAACAAATAAATAAAATAAAACAAAATTTTAAATCTGGGCAGTGGCTCAGCGGTGGAGCGCTTGCCTAGCATGTGTGAGCACTGGGTTCCATTCTGGACACCACAGATAGAAATAAATAAAATAAAGGTCCATCGACCACTGAAAAATATTTAAAAAACAGTCTCAGGTCTCCGGGCACAGCCACGGGGAATGGCCCGGTTCTTCCTTGGCCTGCGGAGGCCGCAGCTGCTGTCTTCCACGTGGACACGGGCACCTGGCCTGCTGCGCTTACCTCCCACCTTCCTATCCACTCGGCTCTACTCCTGCACGGGACGCCCTCCTTGTTGCTCGTTAGCAGTTAAGTTCTACTCTGAGGACAGCGGCTTCCGGTTAGCTCACACGGCTTAGTCTGTCTCGTCCTACGTGCTGTGCGCCACCTCTGCGTGGCCTTGTCTTTAACACCTGTCCTCCTGACGCAGCTGTACTTGAGTCTGGTTTCTTCATTCGGCCTGACCTCCCATAAGTTTAGGGATCAGAGTTATTAGCGCACGCTAGTCCTGCAGACTGGGGGCTCCCGAGGCGTCCCGCAGGCCCGCCTGTGCTAACCGTGCCCGCCTGCGCCTCTCCTCCTGCCCAGCACCCTTCCCGGTCTCCCCAAGCCCCTCCTGGCTCCCGCCCATCCTCCTCCTGTGCCCTCCCGTCTCTGCTGACCACGTCCTGTTCTGCACAAGCCTGACTCAACACGCTCCTTAAAGGGGAAGGTGTTTGTCTCGGCGTCTAGCTCGCTTCACTCAGCCACTGTCGCTGGCTGCATCGCGTGGCTGCGGATGACAGGGCCTCATTGATTTTGTGTCAGCCTGACCACTTGGTCGTTTGCTTGAAGGATACTCTCCCCCTACATTTAATATGACTGCTAACTTCCTTTACACTTAATTATGCCCTGACGTGTGGTTCAGTCACGAGGGCCTCCTGGGAGCTCCTTTGTGATGCAGAGCCAGAAGGTCCGGAGGTGAAGAGATGAGTCAGGAGAGCCATCACCTGCGAAGTGGATCAACACCCTGAAGCAGATTAACTGGGTCCCTGGGGTGTGCCTTTGGTCTACACCCTGCCCCTGGTGAGTGGAGCTCCCTCTGTGTCCCGGTGCCGTGTCCAGCTGCCCTCCTCTTCACCCGCTTCTGCCATGATGTTCTGCCTGGCCTCAGGTCCAGCGCTGTCCAGTCGGCCATCCATGGGCTGAACCTCTGAAACCGTGAGCCAAAATATTTTCCTCCTCTGCACTGCTCTTGTCTGGCCTTGAGGTTAAAGTGGTAAAGTAACTGAATAGAAGTAGCGGTTGCTTTCCTCTGTGTTCCCCGTGGCCTCCGTGTCTCACTTCTACTTTTGCACTCTTTAATCTAAGGGTGGTGAGGAGGTCTCATCCTCTTACTCCTCCCTCTACTTACGTTTGGCTCCACACCCCGTGTTCTTCCAGTGACCCCTGGGGCTCGCTGCCCTGGAGGTCGAAGAGCAGCCCTCCCGCCACCTCATGGCCACCTGGTCCCCTGGATGACCTGGCCTACTAACAGAGGCCCTCACACTGCGGAGAGCTGACTACACCACCGAGGGCTCCCTCACCTCCGCTCTTGGCTTCCCACGAGGCTGCTGCTTGGCGGCGCCCTGCCCTCCTGCTACTGTGGGCCGTGCTCACCAGCTGCCCGTGACCGCACCACTCGACCTTCACAGTCTCTCCAGAAGACTCGCTTCCTGGTCCTTGTCCAGACGAGAAAGCATCACGTGACCCAAACACTGAAACCCCAGAGGCCGAACGTGCTTCCTGCTGCACAAGGGAGTCTGTGCTTGCAGGACATGGTCACCTGCTCAAGGGAGTCTGTGCTTGAGGGACATGGTCACCTGCTCAAGGGAGACTGTGTTTGCAGGACATGGTCACCTGCTCAAGGGAGTCTGTGCTTGCGGGACACGGTCACCTGCTTGTCAAGGGTCCACACCCTCCTGTCCAGGACTGGAGAGGCGTGGGGTTCACTGCCAGGCTTTTGAAAGTGGAGCATTTGGGGTGTGAAGGACCTTGGCCTGGGGCACTGGTTGGTGGGCGTGGCTGCCAATTGGAAAGGTAGTGAGAGAGAAGGTGGTGGATGGAGGAGGAGACCGACCTGTTGGTTCCTCAGCACTAGACCTAAGAAGCACAGAGACTGGTCCTCAGTGAAGTGGGCGGCTAAGGGACTCGCTGAAGCCTAACACTGGACTGCAAAGGAAGCCATAGAGGTAGAGAAAGTCAGAGACTTGGAGCCCGCCACAGAAATGGTGAGTTAAAGACCAGCCAGCACGGCTACCGGGTGAGGGGGGCGCAGGCGGAGAGGAAAGCAGGCGGACCCCATTGGCTCAGGGGAACCTGCCCAGCAGAGAGGGACTCTGATCAGAATGGACTCAGTTGGGGCCGGGGAGTGGTGGACTGAAAGTGATCAAAGTCCGTGGGCCACAGGAGCCAGCCACTGAGGTGGGAACGGTTTATCAGAAGAGTCTCAAGGCAGCAAGCAGAGACAGGGTGAGAACTCGTAAAAGAAGCTGCCGCCGACACAGCAGCAAGCTCTGTGGTGCCCAGAGTGTGCCCGAGCCAGAGTGGCCGAAACAGGTGCCACGGTCTCCTGGTCTCAAGGAAAGGCAGCTCCCTCTGTTGCTGGTGCCCCGCGAGAGCTATTGGGAAGACACCGGGTGTCCACCCAGGAGAACCTGCACTCAGGGAAGAGGAGGCACCTGTGGAAGTCTAGTCTCTACCTCTTAGAAGCGGATTTTACCAGAGGCCCCAGGGTCCAGTCATTGAGTAGAGCTTGGCTTCTCTCCAGGAACAGGGTGTGGAACAAATCTCAAATACCTGCCATCAGAGTCCCCCAGGTCAGCCATGATTGAAGCTCAGTCACCGTAACTTCCAGTTCTGAGCTTGGCAGCACCCAGCGACAGGAGCGCACAGTGTGTCAGCGCTGGCCCTCTACCCCACCCTGTGCTGCGAGCGACTGCAGCCAGCTGTGGCTCCTCGTCACCGAGCTGTGGCTGGCAGCTAGGTGGGGACCACAGACATGCTGGATCTAACAGCCCCCAGCCCTTGACCCCAGGATTGCAGAGCTGAAAAATGAAAATCTATCCCTCCCAACAGTTTCAATCACCACAGCAAAACAAGCTCTGCGTTTCTAATTAAGACGTTTCTTTTAAAAAAATTTTCCGACTTATTTTGCTTATTTTTTACTCTCAAAAAATTTTAAAATTAAATATCATTTTATTTTTTAAAATATTTTTTCATTTTGCAAGGTTTTATTATGTGTGTGTGTGAGTGTATATATGTATATATATACATATATCCATATAGTTTTACTTTTATTTTAATTGCTCTGTTTAACTCATATTTTTTATTCCACCTTTGTTCGACCTAGGCAGGATGTAACTGTGCTTGGGTTTGGGTTGTTTCAGTCTTGCACTTGCTCGTCCACGTCTTGATGTTTTTCCCATTTTTTGCCCTTTCTTCACTCTCTTCCCCCACTCATAGTCACATTTTCCTGCTCCCTCGTCCTCTCTTCCATTTTTAAAAATTACTAAATAGTTACATTTTTATTCCTCCTTCCCTACATCCAACATTTGCCGCCTGTCTCCTGCCTCTGTTCTGTTAAAGTATTAACTATCTCAAGCTTTTTCTTACCTTCCTATTTTCTCCTTTGTGAAATTGTAATCCTACTATCTGAATTATAGTTTATGTAATTCCTACCCCATTCATGTTGTTGCAATTATTAATACAGTGGGAAATGTGGTAGAAGCCTTCTATTTAATACCTGATCTAGTTCACAGTCTTTTATTTTTGGTATTAGTTGTTTAATGCTGACCCTATAATTCCTATAAAGGTACAAATTACTGTTACACATGTCAAAGTAGACACAAAACATTTGTCTTAATGCTGTACATCTGCTGTTAACATTAGTTCTATGCTTGGCTTTCCCTTTCCTCTAAGAGACTCTGAAAAGTGACTGGGACACATCAAGTTTACAGAATAGAGATTCTGCTGCTGAGCAACACTCACAACTCAGTCAGGTGACAGCAACTCTTGCCCTACAATGATATGGACTAACCAGAGCCTCAATAATAGTTTATTAATACATAGACTTGGGGAGACAAAACCCCAACCAACAACTAGGCCTCCAGAAGAACAACCAAGAGAGAACTCAGATTTCACTCCTGGACACCTACTCTTACAACAGAAACAGAGAGAAGTACCAGAACAAATACGGTGACTACTTACAAAAGAACACATGTATAAAAAAAGGAAGGGAAGACAAAATTAATTGATGCACAAGTCCAAGACCACTGAAAAGATGAGGAAACAGGCAAACAAATCTTCCCCTCAAATTCACAATTACCCAACAAAAGATCCCATAGATATGGAAATAAAATACTGATTATCGAAATGTTCAATGAACTAAAAGAAGATATAAATAACAAATTCCGACAGCAAAGACAGGAGATGGAAGAACATTTCAATAAAGAAATATAGATATTGAAAAGAAAACTATCAGAATTCCTGGAAATAAAAGACACAATGAATCAATTAAAACAATTCACTTGAAAGTATCATCAATAGATTAGATTGAAAGAAAATAGAATTTCATACTTTGAAGACATAAATTCAGGTCTTGAAAGCAGGGTATATAAACTTAAATATTTAGTATTCAATAAAGGGGAAAAAGTTCATGGTCAGAATGTATAAGAATCCCGGGACAGCATCAGGAGAACAAAGCTGAGAGTCACTGGGATAGAGAACATGCAATGGAGGCTAACGGCATCAAAAACATTTTCAATGAGATAGAAGGGAAAACTTTTTCCACTCAAAAATGAAATAGACGTCGACATACAAGAAGCACATAGAACCCCACATAGACAAGATAGAAAGAGAATCTCTCTAAGACAAATCATAATAAAAATGCCTAACCTATAAAACAAGGAAGGAATACCTAAAAACTGTGAGAGAAAAACACCATGACATATATAGAGAAAAATCAATAAGGCTCACTTCTGACTCCTCAACTCAGACCCTAAAATCAAGGAAGGTCTGGAATCAGATATTTCAAGCTCTAAAAGAAAACAATTTCCAGCCAAACTTGCTACATTGAGAAAAATTCTCTTTTTCAATATAAATGCAGAAAAACTTTTCTGTGAGAAGAATAAACTAAAGAATGCATGACCACAAAACCAGGACTGAAAAGAATACTAAAAGGGAAAATGCACACACATGTACCTCAAAACAAACCCCAAATTTCCCAAATAGATTAAGATCACTAGAAGAGCAACCAACTAAATGAAATTAAAGACTGAATTAAATATCTCAAACAAACCAAAATGGCAAAATGGCAGGAGATCACACAAAAACATGTCCACAATAACACTGGATGTAAATGGTCTCAACTTCCCAATTGATAAACATAGATTAGCAGAATGGATCAAAAAACAAGCTTCAACTCTATACTGTTTTCAAGAGACTCATCTTGTCGGCAAAGACACCCACAGGCTAAAGGTAAAATGATGAAAAAATATTCCACACAAATGGAGTATGAAAATAAGTAGGAGTAGCTACTCTCATATCTGACAAATAAAATTTCGGGAAAAATTAACCAGAAGAGACAAAGAAGGCCATTACCTCCTGCTAAATGGAATAATCCAACAGGATATGACAATAGTAAATATGTATGCCCCAAATGTCAGTACACCTATTGATATAATTTTTTTTTTACATTAAATCCCAGATAACTCCCAATACAACAATCCTGGGTGATTTAACACCCTTATCACCAACAGACAGTTCATCCAAACAAACAATCAATAAATACATTATTGACTTCAATAATACTATAAATGAAATGGACCAAATAGACATTTTCAGAATATTTCACCCCCAAACAGCTGCATTTACCTTTTTATCAGGAGTTCATGGAAACTTTTCAAAAATACAGCATATTCTAGAATATAATGTAAGTCTTAGCAAAACAAAAATGTTGATGACATTTTGTGGATCCTATCAGATCATAATGAAATAAAACTAGTAAAAAAACAGCCAGAAAAATAATGAAACCAATATTTTTGAACAATACTTTTTTAAATTAAGAATTGTTCATAGATAAAAATCAGAGAAGAAATTCTTAGAAATAAATTACAACAGATATACAACATATCAAAATGTCTTGGACAGTATGAGCATTTGTTAGAAGAAAATTTACAGCATTGAATGCTTGCATTAGGAAAATAGAGAGATCCCAAATGAATAAGCTTATGATAAACTTTAAGACCTTAGAAAAGAAGGAAGAACAAACTGATTCCAAAATCAGTAGAAGATGAATATAATAAAGATTGTAGATAAAATTGAGAATAAAAAATAATATATATGATCGATGTAACAAAGAGTTGGATCTATGAAAAGATAATATTTATTTATTCTTAGCCAAACTAACCACAATGAGAGCGAAGAACCAAATAAACAAAAATAGAGATGAAAAAGCACATAATAATGCAAACACTTCTGAACTCCAGAGAATCATTAGAAACTATTTTGAAAATTTACACACCAACAAAATGGAAAATCTTCAAGAAATTAACAAATTTCTAGACACATATGACCTGCCAAAATTGAAGTAGGAAAATACAGAAAGTCTAAATAGACCAATATCAAGTAATGAAACAGAAACAGGAATGACAAATCTTTCAACAGCAAAGTCCAGGACCAGATGAATTCTCAGCTGAGTTCTACCAGAACTTTAAAGAAGAAATAACACCAATCTTCCTCAAATTATTCCATGAAATTGAAAGAGAGGTAACAGTGTCAAATACATTCTATGAAGTCAGAATAACCCTGATACCAGACAAAGATACATTGAAAAATAAAACTATTCCTGACAAACACAGATGCAAAAAATCCTTAATAAAATATTAGAAAACCTTATTCAAACCACATCAAGAAGATAATACACCATGATCAAGTAGGTTTTATTACAGGAATACAAGCTTGTATTAATGTTTGCAAATAATAAATATAGTTCATCACATAAATGGCATTACAGACAAAAATTATACAGTCATATCTGCATGTGCAGAAAATACCATTGTTAAAATGCAGCATGCATTCATGTTAAAAACAGAAACTATGGATAGAAGGAACTTACCTCAATATTATTAAGGATATATATAACAAACCCAAAGCCAATATCACACTGGGTGGGGAAAAATGGAAACATTTCCTCTAAAATCAGGAACAAGAAAAGCATGTCCACTCTTGCCACTCTATTAAATATACTCCTTGAGATGCTAGTCAGAGTAATAAGGCAAGAGAAATTAATTAAAACATACAAATAGGAAAAGAAGTCCAACTGCTCTGTTTACTGATGACATGATCCTATATTTAGAATACCCAATGTAGTCCATCAGTAGATTTCTAGAATGAAAAAAAAGGATTCAACAAAGTAGCAGGATACAGATCAACATTCAGAAATCAAAAGATTTTCTATACTCTAATAGTGATTGTGCTGAGAAATTAGGAAAACCATCCCATTCACAATAAACTCAAAACAAAATACTTGAGAATTAGTCTAAGCAAGGATATGAAAGACCTCTACAATGAATATTATAGAATGCTGATAAAAGAAATTGAAAAAAGACCTTAGAAGATGAAAAGAACTTCCAAATCAAAAAATAAAATAAAATTAATAATTTCAAATAAAAAAAGATGGAAAGACCTCCCATGCTCTTGGATATGCAGAATTAATATTGTCAAAATGGCCATATTACCATACTATACAAATTCAATGCAATCCCTGTAAAAGTACTAATGACGTTTTTCACAAAATTACATAAGAACATTCCTAAAATCCATTTGAAAGAATAAGGGCTCCAGAATAACCAAAGCAATCCTGAGCAAAAAGAATGATCACTATACATTATCTCATATTATACTACAGAGTTATAGTAATAAAACCAGCATTTTATTGATAACAAACTAGACCTGAAGACTAATGGAACAGAATAGAAGAAACAGAGACAAACCCATATACTTACAGCCATCTGATACTTGACAAAGATGACAAAAATACATATTGGAGGAAAGTCAGTCTTTTAAAAAATTGTGCAGGAAAAACTGGATATCCATATGTAGAGGAAAACTAAATCCATATTTCTCATTCTGCACAAAAGTTAAATCAAAATGGATCAAAGACTTAGGAATTAATCCCAAAACTTTGGAAATGAAAGAAGAAAACACAGGCTGAACACTCCATCATAACATCAGGCACTGACTTCCTTACTAAGACCCCAAAGGTCAAGAAATAAAACCAAGAATCAGTAAGTGTGATGCCATTAATTAAAAAGCTTCTGCACAATGATGATGAAGAGCATAAGAGAGCTTACAGAATGGGAGAAAACCTTTACCAGCTGCTCCTCTGATAGATGTTGTGGCTCAGATATGAGATGTTTCCCAAAAGCCTATGTGTAAGACAATGCAAGAGAATTTAAGTAATTGTGTAAAGAGAGCCTTAACGTAGACAATGCATTAATTCACAGGTATCAATTAACTGGGGGGGGGGTAATTTTAGGCAGGTATTGCATGACTGGATGAGGTAGGCCACTGTGGTCATGGCCCTGGGTTTTATACTTTGTTCCTGATAAGCAGAGTTCTCTATTTCTCGATTGCCATATCCTGAACTGCTATGCTCCACCATACTTTTCTATTAAGATGTTCTCCCTTACCTCAGGTCGAGAGCAATGAGTCCATCTATGGACTGGGACCTCTGAAACCATGAGTTCTAAATAAACTTTCTCCTCTAAAATTGTTCTTCTCAGGTCTCTTGGTGACAGTGATGAAAAATCCAACTAAAATAGGGGATTAATATTCAGAATATATAAAGAACTCAAAACAGTAACAAATTAACACCAACCCCACCCCAAATAACCCAACTGATAAATAGGAAAAAGAATTAAACAGACATTTCACAAAATAAAAAATGCAGGGGCCAAAAAAATATGAAAAAAAGTTCAACATCTCTAGCAATCAGAGACATGCAAATCAAAACTACACTAAGATTTCTTCTCATTCCAAACAGAATGGCAATTTTCAAGAATACAGAAAATAAAGAATGCTGGTGAGGATATGAGGAAAAATGTCCACTCATACATTGTTTGTGGGACTACGATTAAAACAACCAATCTGGAAAGTAGAATGGAGATTCCTCAAAAATCTAAGAATGGGACCACCATACTACCCAACTATCCAACCCCTTGGTATTTATCCAAAAGAACTAAAGTCAGCATACTGTAGTGATATAGAAATTTCAATGTTTATAACAGCACAATTTATAATACCACAATTATGGAATCATCCCTGATGCCCACCAGTGCATGAATTAATTAAGAAAATGTGGTATGTATACATATTGGAGTTCTGTTAGGCATAAAGAAGAATGGTACTATGGCATTTGCCATATATATAACATATATATATTATATATGATTATGAGATACAAACATCCCACCACACACACACACCACAGGGAATTTCACCATAGGTATGTGTGTAAAGCACCAATCAAGGATGAATAAATGAAGGAGGAACAAGAAGAGCATCAGTGGAGTAGAAGGGGTTGGGAAGAGGGAGGGGGAAGGGTGAAAAACAGGAACTGAAATGGAGCAGATCAGATTCTATGCATGTATGATTTTGTTTGGATAAACCCAGCTGCTATGCATAGCTATAATGCTCTAATAAAAGGAAAAAAAGAAACTATAATGTGAGCACTCTGTTCCTAAGTACCCTAATCCTTAGGAAGTTCCTTAGGAAGGAACATTGAATGAATAAACAGAATCAATATTCAAGTTCAGGTAATATAATTACAAATTTGGCTAATATATCATAAGAAAATATAACTATATATATGCATATGTGCATATATATGTTTATGTGATGCATATATACACATAATTAATTTAAAGGCTCTATCCCGACCTTTAAACATTATGTAAAAACTTTAATATTATTCCTTTAGAGATGTTAAAAAAAAAAAACACAGAGTAAAAACAAGATTAACAAAGAAATACCAGAATATTTTAAGCCTGAAAAAAAATTGTAAAGAGATAGACAACTGTTTTCTTAATCACACATAAAACAGCATACTGCAGTCATAATAAAACTTGTAACAAATCAATTTAATAATTTAAATAACCTAGTCTCTTGATGAATAATACTGGTATCATTTTGATCTACTATTTTGTTCAGCTATATGAGGAAGGATATTTATGAGTTTTTCTTTGGGAAAGATTTATTTTTTTTGCATATCCTATCACTTAGATAATTCAATTTAAAAATTTGTTAGGTTATTGTTGGTTTACTGCTTGGTGAGAAATATAAATGTTTGGATTTTCATATATATATCTATATATAAAATATATGCACACACACACATGCACAAAATCCTAATTTTGGAATTTGAATTATCCTGCACAAAACAATAAAATGTGTTTTTATTAAAACGTGTAGTTACCAAACTCCATGTTTATGTAGTTTCTATATTTTTTCTTGCTGTTGATTTATAATTTTTTTCCAATATGATCTGATAAGATGCAAGGGATTACACTGATTTTTTGATTTTGAATGATTTGGCAAGACTTACTTGACCTAATGTAATACATTTTGGAGGACATTGAATAGCAGCTGAGAAGAAAGTTCTTGTAGCTGTTGCTGGATAATGTGTTCTACAGTTATCTGTTAGGTCTGTTTGACTTCTAAGTTTTTAGGTCTGTGGTGTCCACTAACTTTACGCCTGGATGAACTGCCTATTGGTGACAGAGGTGTTTTGAGATCACCTACTATTACTGTCTCAGAGTATTTCCAGCCTTTATGTTGAGTAGTATTTGTTTTTGTACCAATATAGGAGCAAAAATAGTTACTATTGTTTTATCTTCCCGGGAGTTTGCTTCTTTTACCAGTATGAAGTGGCCTTTGCTTCTTCTGATACATCTTGGCTTGGATTCTGCTTTGTTAGATATGAGAGTCAGTATTCCTGCTGGCTTTTGTTCACCATTTGCATAAACTCATCTTCCTTTATTTCACTTTTAGTCTGTGGATGACTTTGCCTAAGAGGTGACTTTGTTGAGGACAATATAGAGTTGGGTCTTGTTTTTTAATCCACTCTGCCAGTCTATGAATTTCATTTGGGGTCTTGAGACCATTTACAGTAAATGCTAATGTGGAGAGACATTTATTATTTCCTACCATTTTGATTTGTTTCTAATGTTTAATTTGGTTCTGATTTTCATTGCTTAACTACCCTTCTAATGAGTTTCATCTCTTCCCAAGCTCTGTAGTTTATTTTTAATTTCCTCTTTGTGGAGAATTTTTAAAGTATTTTTCTGAAATTCTGGCTTAGTCATCATGAATTCTTTTAGTTCATACTTATCTTGGAAGGTTTTATTTCTTTTAAGATTTTGAAGGATAGCTTTGCTGGATATAGCAATATTGGTTTGAAGTTATTTTCTTTAAGGGCTTGAAACATGTCTTGCAAGCCCTAATGGATTTTAGTTTTGTTGAGAATCATATGCTATTTTGACAGGTTTACCTGTAAATATTACCTGCCATTTTTCCCTATTGGTTTTTTTTTTAATTTTTAAATTTTATTTGTGCTAATTAGTTGTACGTGACAGTAGAATGCATTTATACATTTTGATAGATCATACATAAATGGAGTGTAATTCCTGGAGGCTTTTAAAATTCAATCACCGTCCCATTTGTTAGGCATTTTAATTATAATGTGGCATGGAGAGATTCTTTTTTGATCACATTTGTTTTGGATTCTAAATTCTTCTTCTATCTGAAAGTCCATCTCATTCCCAAACCTTGGGAACCATCTCATTTCCAAATTTATTTTTTTATTATTATTTCACTGAAAATTTTATTGAATCCATTAGCCTATGTCTTGGTTCCTTACTAGATTCCAACAATTTCTAAGTTTGATTTCTTAATGTTGTCCCAGAGTTCTTGAATATGATCATGATTTTTAGCATTTTTCTTTATTACTGAATGAGTGTTAATGTTCACATACCTTGTCTTCAAAGCCTGAAATTCTGTCTTCCACACTCTGTCATCTCTTGGTGAGACTTTCAACTAGAAGTTTTATTTGATTCATTGGGCCTTTCACTTCCAGAATTTCTGTTTGATTCTTTTTCTGATTCTTTCTCTTTATTGATGTGCTCTTTCACATACTGTGTTTTATTTCTACGTTTATTCCCTAGATCTTCTTTTAGTTCATTCATTATTTTAACAATCAACTTTTTGAATTGCTTTTCTGGGATTTCATCTATTTCAACATCTATGGGTTTAGGTATTTGAGGAGGAGGGTAAAGCTTTGGGGACATCTTATTGACCCCTTTCCGCATATTTTCTGAGGTCCATGTTTGTGCATAGTTGGATGCATTTCTCTTCCTCTTTTATGTGGGCAGCCTTTAGGGAGATGTTATCTCTTTATAATAATACAAACTTCCCTAATAATACCCAATAATAATACCTAACGCCCCTGGGCTAGGTGCATGTGTTAGATCCAATTAAAGTGTTAACTTCAACCACCAATACCAATTTGATCAGAGATTAACTGCCAGTAATAATGGAATTCAAGAGCAAACCATATATCAACATATGCTATTAAAATTATTACTTATAATCTCTTCAATGCTATTAACTAGAGAAACATTGGTAATAAATTACATGGAGTCGGCTAAAAGATTAAGCTTTAATGATAGTACACTGAATTAAAATAGAAGGGATAAAAATAGGAAAAAATGGAGAGAAAAAGGAGAGGAAGTAAAGTAGGGGTGGGGGAGGGAGGAGGGAGAGCCCGGGAGACAGGATGGAGGAGAGGGAAGGGGATGGGGAGCTGTTGACAGCCAGCAAGTAACACGTGGCTGCCGACACACCCCGTTTCCTTCCGGCCGAGGCCTTGAAATGGCGACATTTCTTTCTGGAGTTTCAGCTTGAGCAGCAGCGACCACGTTGACGTTTGTGAGACTCAGGTGCTGTGCCGCTGTCCTCGGCTCGTGCCCCAGCCAGCCAAGCCTGCTGGGGCAGTCTGCCCGCTGAGCTCCGCGCCCCTGGCCCACGGCTGGGGAGGTGTGTCTGACGCAGTGTAGACGGCCCCCTCCACATGGCTTTGTCCTGAGTCAGGCCTCAGTGTGTGGTGGGCAGCCTGCGGCCAGGCCCCTCACCTGCTCCACAGGAGACTCCCTGAGCCCGCTCATTCTGAGGGCCTGGTCTGCGTGGTGCAGGGAGGCGTGTGGAAGTGTCCGTCTGTGCTCCAGGCCTGCCGGGCCTGGGGAGGTGGCATGGGGCCTGCAGTAGGGTGCTGTGCGTTGGCCACCTTCCTACTGACCCTGTCATTCCCAGTTCCACCCTGCAGCTCAGACTGCCCATTCCAAACCGCAGAGCACTTAGCTCTTCCTGCCCTGCAGATGGACAGACCTACTGAGTGCCCTGGGCTTCCCCTCAGCGTGCCAGCCTCCGCGTGTGCCAGGCTGACTCGGCTGAGGGCCACGCAAGCCCATGGAAGCCACTTTTCCCCGTGGCTGTTAAACACAGGCACACCAGGAACGAGACGAAAAGGAAATAAAATAGGAAGCAAGGACGAAAAGGCAAGCTGCGGGGTCTCTGGCTCCCGCTTGGGAAACCCACAGTTTCATAAAGCTTTGGCCGCTTCCCTCTCCTGCTCTCTGCCAGAATCCTGGGACTTGCTCTGGTGCGGCTTGGTCTGAGCTTGTCCTCCGCTCAGATTGGGTATGGCCGGCCAGTGAGGCCTGCTGATCTCAAACTCAGCGCCAGGGCCAGACCTGGTGCCCCGCACTGGGCTGCCAGCCTCCCGGGAGGCCAGGGCAGGAGGATCCCAAATTCCAGCCCAGCCTCAGCAACTTAGGGAGACCCTGTCTCAAAGAAAGAAATAGGAAGGGCTGGGATGTAACTCAGTGACAGAACGCCCAGGGTCCAATCCCAGTGCTGGAAAAGATGGCTGAGCTGGGCAGGAGGGATCTTCCGGCTTGTCAGAGGGGCCTCCCCTCCCCATGACCCACGGGGCCCTGGTGCTGCCGCTGTCTGTTCTTCTAACTCCCTTTCTATTCTAGATACTGATATTTCCTTACTGGCCAGGCTGCTGGCTCTCTGGGCGGCCGCCGGCCTTCTCCCGGGGTCCTCCTGTCACCTGCGGAGGCAGGGCTGTTGTTTTAATTCGGTCTCGGGGACCTGCTGCGATAGCGAGGGCTCCTCTGACCCTACCCCTCTCCTCCTCTCTCTCCTCGAATGGGAACTTTTATGTCAACTTCAGTTTGGAATAAGTAGAGGAGTTTTTGTTCTCATTTTCATTACATGCTTGGCGGAACGGAGGGTCAGACAGGTGAGTGGCTCTCCTGGCCGTAGCACATGGCGCTCTGAGCTCCCTCCCTGAGGTCCGGGTCTCCCTTTGCACTTGCTCGTTGCTCTTCCTGTGGTGCTTCCGCTGCAGGGTCATGAAGAGGCCCGGCCGCTCATCCTGGGCGACGTCACCTCCCCCCTGCAAGCTGGCTCCTGCTGGTCCTGTGCTCCCCTCACCTGATCCCACCAGCCCTGCCTGGCGTCTGACGGGGCCGCTGTCCTAATCTAAGTGCGTCCGTCAGATGTCTGTGGGACTTGGCTCTGGTTTCCGGGGGCCCCGGGCTCCTCTTGCGATCCTGCACGTCACTGTGCTGTGGACCTCCTTTGTCCTCGACTTTCCACTGACCACTCTGCCTTGGAAAAGCACTCGCGCCTCTGTGTGAGTGGACGCTTGTGCTCGGCGAGGGCACCTGTCTTGTCTCACCCACCATTGGCGTTCCTCTTGCCAGGCACGCCCAGGTCCCTTCTGCACTCCCCATGCCAGCCTCACATGCCACTGGTCCTTGTGGATTTTCCTGGGGTCTCAGGAATTTCAGGGGGATTTCAGGGTTTTGAGGGACCCACAGTTAATTCCGCGCAGTGCAGCTGATTTCCTCTGCAAACCAGCGTGGCTCCGATATTCCCCTCGGCCTCCCGTGAGGGTGGCGGTTTGCCACCTCCTCACCGACACGGATGCTCCTGGAAAGCGTTCCCACCAGGTGGGTGGGCTCAGGGTGAGCTGGTTACTGTCTTCTCGCCCCCGTGGGGAGCCAGCGTGGCCGCCCCCACCACTTGGTGGCTCTCAGTCCCCTTCTGGGAAGTCCTATCAATGCACCTTGCCATACTGGCCTTCGAGAATTCCTTGTGAGACCTGCAACTCAATTTCTGGTGGGTCTTTAAGGTGCACGGGTCCCCCGCCCTCACCTGTCGCTCCTGTGTTTAACGATGCCATCTTCCTTAACCCAAATTCCAAAGACTGTAGTCGTGAAATCCATTTGCTTCACCTCAAATTTGCTTTCCAGGTCTTATATAAGAAGAGCGTAACTGGATCGAGATACAAGCTTTCTCCAGGAACTTATCCTATTAGTTTTGTTGGAAAAACTTTGCATTGAGGTTTCAATGGCCCTCTCTCTCTCTCTTCAGGTTCCAGTGAGGTTGTTCCCGTTCAGTTTTATCCATGAGGAGAGACAGCTGCACTCAATCAAAACCCTGTTCCATCCTCACAGTGTTACCTCTCCCATAAAATGGTCCCTAAACCTACATGGGTCTGATCTCGAGCTCTGTTTTCTTCCATATTTCTGTGCTCAGATCACACTTTTTTTTTTTAAACTAGCATTTTGCAGAATTTCTCCCTGTCTTCCACTTTCATTCTTCTTCCCTTTTCTGAGATTGTGTGTTTTATCCACAGACCTTTGGTTTTTCATATAAATGTCACAACAACACTTTTGAGATCTTCAAAAATGACTCCTGAATTCTTTCCATTGCAGTTTCAGTAGTACAGCATTTGGGGACACTGGCATCTCTGCCACAGTTGAGCCATTCTGTCCTTGGATGTGCTATGCTTTTGCTGGATTGTGGCCTTTCTTTGAATCCTTTAATGACTTTTCAAACTTTCTCTATAAAGGGCTCATGAATCCTCTTTTGGATTTATCCTCGTATACACTGCAGATTTTCTTCATACTGTAAAGATGCTGGAAATGTTGCATTATTATTTTTTAGGCAGCATTTCCAGTGTGGAAAGCGACACTGTGTGCTTGACGCTGTGCCCACTGACTCTGGTGGAGGCCCTGGTAATTCCAGTGTTCTGCCTCTCGATCGGGAGGCACCTTCTGTTCACATGGTCACATCACTTCTAAGCAGGGGCAGTGTCCACTGCTCGATGTATCCTTCCCCTCTTGTCCTGTTCTCTTGACCACAGTATGATACAGGCACCACCTGTGGAGGTGACCGGGCTGTGCTTCTACCTGGGCCTGACTTGAAGGAGCCGGGATTTGGGTGGAACCACTGACCCTGTGTGTGCACTCGGGAATTCATAGGTGCACCCTGACCCCAGGTGTGCTCTCTGACATGCAGAGGTGAACGCCTGACCCAATGTGTGCTCTCAGATATACAGAGGGGCACGCTAACCCTTTGTGTGCTCTCCGACATGCAGAGGAGCACCCTGACCCCGTGTGTGCTCTCAGACATGCCAGGCTGCACGCTGACCCTTTGTGTGTTCTCAGACATGCCAAAGTGCATGATGACCCTGTGTGCTCTCAGACATGCAGAGGTGCACCCTTACCGTGTGTGTGCTCTCAGACATGCAGAGTAGCACCCTGACCCTGTGTGTGCTCTTGGGCATTCATAGGTGCACACTTACCCTGTGTGCTCTCAGACATGCAGAGGTGCACCCTGTCCCTGTGCTTCTTCTCAGACATGCAGAGGTGCAAGCTGACCTTGTGTCTGCTCTCAGACATGCAGTGGTGCACGCTGACCTTGTGTCTGCTCTCAGACATGCAGTGGTGCACGCTGACCTTGTGTCTGCCCTCAGACATGCAGAGGTGCACCAGACACTGGATTAGTGGTGGCACTGAAGCCTACTCCAGGATCTTGCAAAGCCAACAGGGGTCACTCAGCCTTCAGACGCAACCTGGCCCTGGTGCCGAGGTGAGAGGCCTCCTCAGCATAGACGTGGTCTCATGACCCCAGAATGCAGTTCGTCCTTACGAGGCAGAATACACCCCTTCCTGGGAGAGCTCTGGAACTGACTTGGACAGACTCCAGGAGCTCCTCACTCTGTGCTGGACTTTCTGAGGATTTCTTACCAACGCTCAACCACGAGCTGAAATATTAAGGGGGATATTCAGAAAGGAACAATCACAAGGTGAAGTTGCACACCATTGTGGGTAGCCTGCTTTGGTCTCCTGTCATACTGCTTTGTCCTGCCTGTGAAGTGGCTCGTCTGTCCACTGCTGGTCACTCTGTAGCCGTGTCTCACGGCACACCAGTGCTCCGCTAACTCTCTCCAGACTTAACAGTGGCCCTAAAGCACAGGAGCAGTGACGCTGGAAGTCCAACTGTGGTAAAGTGACGCCCGCAGGTCTTCCCGAGTGACAAGGGAAGTTTCCCAAGGCAGGAAGCAGGGTGGCATCTGCCCAGGTTGCTGAGGTTGCCGGGTCCTCCGCGCCCCCGGGTGTTTTGAGGAGAGCAGAGTCACATGGCTCACGTGAGTGTGTCGCTGCAGACGTGACATTGTGCCGTTAGCTGTTGCTGCTCGCCTCTCACCGTGCCTGATTTATAAGTTGAACTTTGTCACGTGTGCTGTGGAGGGAAAAGCAGCCTACATAGAATCAGCAGTACCGTCTGTGGCTTCCGCATCCTCTGGGGTCTTGGAACGTGTCCGCCACTGATGAGAGGGACTGGGATGCAGGTGTGAGGAAGGCCCAGACTCGGATGGAGACCCCCGGGACCCCCAGGACAAGCAGCTTGAGCCTCAGCTGGTGTCTGAGACTCGTCTTGGAAGCAGATTAGACCACAGGGGAGAAGCCAGGGAGGCGCTGATTAACCAGGACCAGAGACCCCGGAGTGTGTAGTCCACCCTGCATTGTCCCTGATCATTGTTCCAGCTTTCTGGAAATGTCTGATTTTATTTGAAATCGTCTTGGTGTCTCCAAGTGTGTTGTTTTGCCTGTGCCAACGGAGGCAGCGTTTCTCTCTTTCTCCAGGTTGGTGCAGTGCCTTCGAGGTCACGTGTGAACCTCAGTAACATTCCCAGGCGTTCTGATTTCCATCCCTTTGACAACCTTGGTCCCTAATGATACATTGCTAGTTCTGATGCCAAGCTGAAGTCAATTAGCAAATACATAAGCAAGACGGCGCTCCGTGGAAGGGACCCCTGCTCTGCTTCCCCAAGGGTTCTCACCAGCTGTGTAGTAAACAAAGCACTAGAGACTTAAAACCAAGGGAACCACGCTCTCTGTTCCTCTTCCCCTCACTCTCTCTCCTCTCTTTCTGGAATAACTTGTAACTTGTTTAAGGCAGGAATTTTGTAATTTGCAGGTTTGCAGTAACTTTCTGGGGCGCTTTCTAGGCCTGATTTTGTTGTTATTGTGGTAGTTCGCCCCCCTCTGGGGGGAAGTTTAAATTACCATTGCAAATTTTAAATCGAAGCCTTCTTTTTTTTCTTGTTCCAATTTGGAATATTATCCTTTTCCAGAAATGTATGCATTTTGCATATGGTTTTCAATTTATGTCTTTATTTTTAAAATTTCTCTGTTGTTTGTGTCGTTACTTCCTCTTTCAGCTTCTGTGGTTTGTAAATTCGCACCTTCTGCTCATTTCCGTGATGAGATGTCTGGGAGCCTTGTGCATTTAGCTAATCTTTTCAGAAGCAGCTTTTGCTTCTGCTCATCCTCTGCTTTTCATTGATTTCCATCCTTATCTATTTAGTGTCCTTTGGATCGTCCCTTTGGTGGCACTGGCCCCACCTTTTACTTCCTGTTTGAGTGGAAGGCTGGGCTCTTTGTTTTCATTTTTTAACTTTCTGGTAAACCCTGAGTTGCATCTCCTCCCCATAGCGTGGTCCTGTTACTCTGCAGCTCTCTCGGGTGCTGCTTCTTCCCCCGAAGCCTCCTCATCAGGACCCTTGTCCAGTGCGTGGGCTGCGGCCATGTTTACCTTTGGTCCCCGCTGCTGCAGCTGTTTAATGCTCCTGCTGCAAGCCCAGGGACACGCTGGTCCTGGAGCATTTTCTAGGCTGCCGTGCGGCTCCCAACCTCATGCCTCCCTGGGCCAGTGGAAGTCCGTCCACAAACGTGCACAAGGCTCTGGGGTCTGTGCCAATCTCATCCTTCACATCCTACATGCATGGATGCTCCTGTGCTTTTAACTCCCCCACCCCCGGCCTCCCAGCTTCTAAGAGGCTTTGTGAAGACCATGGGCAAGTTGTCACCTGTCTTCCCTGTGGTTCTGCCTGTTGCCAGTTAGGTACTGCAAGGGGCGTTCGAAGGGCATGTGTGGTCATGCGCGCTCCTCTTATCCTCGAGGACTGTCCTGCCACATGCTGCTGCTCGCTGGCCTCGGGCAGCTACTCAACATGGAGAGACTGAGTTATAATGAGGTGTCACCACATGTTTGAAAATATTCCTCACTGGAAGAACTTTTGTGAGCTATCTACACACACCCACCTTTCAACAGTTCTGTTCTTCTGGTTATGAAAATTGCCACATTCATTTTGTTTGTCATTATAAATCAATAAGGCAGCATTCTGGACTGTACAGTTGGACTGGAGATTCCCCCTTAGTGTGCTGAGGGCTATCCCCTCCCCCCAAGACAGTCACTGTGCTGACCCTGTGCCAGGAGGCACTGCCTCCCTCCCTCCTTCCTCCTCCTGACCCCTCCCTCCTCCCTCCCTTCTCTCTCCCTCCTCCTCCCTCCTCCCTCCTTCCCTCCTCCCTCCCTTGGCTCTTTGGCTTCTACTTGCTTTTGTTCTCTGCAGCCAGCAGCAGGGCCTGGGCTGGGGCTGGGCTGGGAGAGCCCTTCACTCTGGGGCTGCAGCTGACCTTTGTTTTCTCCAACACTGTCTCCACTGGTAAAGCAAATCGTTAGCAGGTGGGGTTGGTTGTGCATTTACCTTTTCCCTTAAGTCTAAGTCGCTGCCAAAGAAGGTGTTTATGTCAGATCTAGATGGTGGCTGGCAGGGCTGCAGCCCATCACCCCAGACTCCGCTGTACCCTCTTCTTCAAACACCCGCTGAGCAGGTGCCTGGCACTGGGCCTGCTGCTCTGGACCCCGCTGCCAAACCACTGATTTTGAGTGATTAACAAAAAAATCCACCAACTGGAAAAAAGTAGAAGGGCCTTCCTTTCTTACTACCTGTGGGCATGGGTGACAGAGTGCCCGGGAGGAGCCCTCACCTGGTCACTGCCTGGTGCAGAGATGCCAGAGCCCTGGCTTGGAGCCCACCAGGGCTGAGCCTGCAGGGCAGATCCTCGCCTGCTCCCAGGACCAGGCAGGGCGGCAGTGGGAAGGGACGTGGGGGGCCAGGCAGGACCTGTGACCTTGGGGGCTGGTTCTTCCCGTGGCACTCTGCTGAGCAGCTGCTCAGGGGACCCAGGACTCTGGAAAAATGTCACCAACTCATCCTAAGCCCAGTGTCACTTCTCTGTCCAGCCCTGCTCCTTCCTCCCCCAAGATGGAACATTTGGGGACATCTCAAATCACCTGGGTGGAGGAATAGCATTTTGCTGTCCATCACAAGCAGTATTTTGAAAATTACAGCAGAAAGAAATTACTCCAAAATACGAAATCAAAAGGTGTTCAAAATACAGACTCCACTTTTTTGTTATTAATTTCAACAGACATAAAATTACTCTCTCCATTTTCTACAGACATTTTCAAATGATTACTCTCAATTTTCATTCTCATCTCATCAAGGGTTACAGTCAGCAGTTGGGGACAGGCATGGGTGCACAGGCCGCGTGGGGAGCGGTGGGCTGAGTTTCTTGGAGACCCTCATGCTACGCCCTCCTGGGAAGGCCCCCCACCTCCATCCACTGCAGCAGCCTTGACATCTCTGGTCCTGAACCCACATCAGAATCTCCCTGCTCCAGACAGTCTCCTCACCTGCGTCCACCCTTAGGGCCCTCTGTCTCTGCTCCTTCCCTTTGTTGGGCCCCTCCCAGTGCCTCACCCTGGTGCCTGCCAGGATGCCCCTCGGGTGTGTGGCCCTGTGAGGGTACGGAAGCGCTGTGACCTCCCCGGTGGGCCTCAGAGCCGGGGAGTTTTGGGGTCGAGCGTGCGCCGCAGGGAATGCCTCCATCTTGGGACCCAGGGAAGGACGCAGCTTTGGCTCCACAAGCCCTGTGGTGGCGCAAGGCCCCAGTGCACAGGCCAGGAATGCCGCCTTGCTCTCCGGGTCCCCTGTCAACTCTGACGAGAAACGCCAGTGTGAGGTGCCCTTGCATTTGGCAGCGTGGCGGTGACAGCTGCCAGTGACAGTGTGCGGACTCCAGCTGCTGCCAGGTGACAGTGTGCGGACTCCAGCTGCTGCCGGGTGACAGTGTGCAGACTCCAGCTGCAGGCGGGTGACAGTGTTCGGACTCCAGCTGCAGGCGGGTGACAGTGTGCGGACCCCAGCTGCAGCCGGGTGACAGTGTGCGGACTCCAGCTGCTGCCGGGTGACAGTGTGCGTGGGCCCCAGCTGCAGGCGGGTGACAGTGTGCGTGGGCCCCAGCTGCAGGCGGGTGACAGTGTGCGTGGGCCCCAGCTGCAGGCGGGTGACAGTGTGCGGACTCCAGCTGCTGCGGGTGACAGTGTGCGGACTCCAGCTGCAGGCGGGTGACAGTGTGTGGACTCCAGCTGCAGGCGGGTGACAGTGTGTGGACTCCAGCTGCAGGCGGGTGACAGTGTGCGGACTCCAGCTGCAGGCGGGTGACAGTGTGCGTGGGTCCCAGCTGCAGGCAGGTGACCATGTGTGGACTCCAGTTTGCTACCAGCCGTGGACACAGCCCACAGAGAAGCAGGGGAGAAGGCGCTGACCTCAGGGCTCCTTGTGCTCCCGGATGGTGGCTTCCTACAGAGACGGCACGTTCCTCGACCGCTGGAGGACGGGAGGGTGGTTTCCAGCTTGAGGCTTCGCGAACGAAGCAGCAGTGAACATTAAGCCCAAGTCTTTGTGCAGAAGTGCCTGGGTGGGCGCGGGGCTGGAAAGCTGGGTTGAGGGTAAGTGCGCCGTTTAAGGAACGTCTCCAGAATGGCTGGCCCTTCCTGCCCGCCTTCCAGACCCACCAGAGGTCCTGGCATCCTCCTCGCCAGCCCCGAGGGGGCTACTTTTGCTTGCAGCTGTTCTAGAGGCTGTAAAGCGGCACCCACGAGGGTTTTAATTTGCATTTAAAACTGCCTAATGAGGAGGAGCCGCTCTTCCAGTGCCGGATCCGTGTGCGCCTGTTTATTGGTGAGTTGTCTCTGCACTCTGCCATGTTGTGGGAATTGAGCTCGTTGCCTTCTTATTTTTGAGTTGGGAAAAATCTTTATATAGCCTGGTCAAGTCCATCACCATGGACAAAATTTGCACATATCTTTCCCGATCTCTGTTTTGTCTCTTCCTCTTTTTTTGATGTTTATTTTTGAAGGGCAGATGTTTTAAATTTTGATGCGGATGATTTATCAATTTCTTTGTCATGGATCATGCTCTTGATGTCATGCTTAGGAAATCTTGGCCCTTTTATAAAGATTTTCTTCTGTCCACAGACAAACCCACACATCTACAGTCATTTGATCCTTGACAAAGGTGCCAAAACCAAACACTGGAGAAAAGATGGCTTTTAATAAACAGTGCCAGGTGACCACTGTCCTCCAGGTGCAGGAGGATGAGACTAGACCTTCCCTCTCAGCCACACGGGAGTCAACTCGAACACGGACGAAAGGCCAGGATTTAGACCAGAAGCTATGCAACTCCTAGAAGAAATGTGACACTCCAACGTACAGAAGTGTCCAAGGACCTCCTCAGTGGAAGCACTAGAGCTCAGGAAGTAACGCCAAGACCTGATAAATGGTGTGTCGTCAAGCTGAAAAGCTTCTGCGCAGCACAAGAGACAATTCGGAATGTGAACAGAAAACCCTCAGAGTGGGTTTGCTCACTACTCTCCTGACAGAGGATCGATATCCAGAATATATAGAGAACTCAAAACACTGAACACCAAAACAAAAGACAAAAGCCCAACGGATAACCAAATTAATATATGGCAAATGAACTAAACAGACTCTTCTCTAAAGAAGAAATACAAATGAGCAACAAATACCTGAAAAAGTGTTCGACATCAGCATGTAGGGAAATGCAGGTCAAAACTACACGGAGATTTCGACTGATTCCCGCCAGAAAGGCTGTCATCAAGAATACAAATAATGGTGAATTTATTACAAAATGCAAGAATAAATGCCGGAGAGGATGTGGAGAAAAAGAAGCATGTTTGTACTGCTGGTGGGGCTGTAGATCAGTACCCCCACTATGGAAATCAGTGTGGAGTTCTTGTAAAAGACTGGGCATGAAACCACCGTGTGACCCGCTATGCGCTGCTGGGTGTTTATCATGAAGAATTAAAGTTAGCACACGGCAGCATATCCCTGTTCATGGCCACACAATTCACGATGGCCAAGCCAGAGAGCTAGCCCTGGGGTCCACCAGCAGATGAACGGACAGAAATGTGGTACACACTCAATGGAGTTTCCTTCAGCCATAGAGAAGATTGAAATCATGACATTTGCTGTGGAATGGAATCTAAAAACAGGTGGCTCTTAAAAACATCACGTTAAGTGAGGGAAGTCAAGGGTGGCATGTTCTCTCATATCGGGAACTAGAAAGAAAAAGGGAAATAAAGGTGTTGGGGGGATATCACGAGAATCAAAGGCAGATCAGAAGAGGAAGGGGACTGCGGGGTGGGGAGGAAGCAGAGGGAAAGGGGACATACTGCGGGACGGAACCGCTTTCCTGTCATACTCCCTGCACGTACCAGTGTGTGGCAACAAATCCCACCACCACGCGTAACTTCAAGGCACCAGTAAAAAATTTTGGAAGAAACAAAATGCTTTTCTCTGGCTTTCTTCTGGAGGGTCTAAAGTCACAGTTGCACTTAGGTCACGGACACTCTGAGCTGGATTTTCCTTCTGCCTGCTCCTCCTTCCTCCTACAGACACCCCACCGCCCCACCAGCATTTATTTTTATTTATTTTATTTTTTAAATATGTTTTTAGTTGTAGGTGGACACGGTACCTTTATTTTATTTTTATGTGGTGCTGAGGATGGAAGCCAGGGCCCCACGCATGCCAGGCGGGCGCTCTACCACTGAGCCGCAACCCCAGCCCCTTTTTTAAAAACATTTTTTTTTTTTTTTAGCATTTATTTTTAAAGCTGTTTTCTCCATCTAGTTGCCTCGGCATTGTTTTTGGAAGTCGGTTGACCATACGTGTCAGGGTTTATTTCTGGATTTTCCGTTCTGTCTCATGGATACCTATTCCGCTCCCCCAGCCGGTATCCCATGTTGTTGATGATTGTAGTTCCATGACAAACTGGAGACTGGAATGTGTCAGGCCACCAACTGCATTCTTTCTCAGAACTACTCTGGCTGTTCTAGGCTTTTGCATTTGTATTCACATATTCAAATGAATACATCGCAACACAGGGACAGCCCGCTGTGCACGGCGTTCAGCTGAGGGAGACCCACCCCGGTGACGGTGACAAGGCTGGGCTTCTGGTCCTTGAGCGTCTCTACACGTGTTTACATCTTTATCTCAGCAGAGGCTGGCAGCTCTCAGTGCATAAGCCTAGCACACGTTTGTTAAATGTATCCGTGAGTACCTTACCTTTTTGATGCTCTTCTGAATAGAATTATGTTCTTGATTTCATTTTTAGTCAGCTCATTACATGTAGAAACACAGTTGTACCTGGAAATTGCCTCTTGCAACCTTGCTGAATCTATTTATTTCCTCTGTGGGTTTTTGAGGGTTCTTAGGATTTTCTGTACATAGGATCATATCATCTATGAATTAAATAAATAAAGCAAAAAATGATAAAATCAAAGGGAGAAATGAATATATTCATAGTCATATATGGAGACATTAACCTCCATTGTTCAGTGTGATAAATACAGAAGATTTGAGAAAGACTCTGTCAACAAACATGATCTAAATGACAGTTATAAAATACTACACTCCATAATTGCAATAAAATGCTTTTCCTATACATACAGAAAATTCACCATGACAGAATAATTGTGTACTATAACATGAGATGAGTAAATTTTTTAGGATTAAAATGATAAATAATCTCTTCCCTATACATGATAAACTGCAATAGAGGGGAAGGGACATGTCACCAATCATTTCATTATGACCGCAAACCTGATAGGGACACTACAGTTAAATTAGATGTCAATAAGAAAATACCCAGATAGTTGGCAATCAAGGTACACACTTACAGATAATCTGTGAATCAAAGAAGAAATCACAATGAGAATTGGAATACCTCTCAAGCTAAGTGAAAACAAAAGCACAACGTATCAAAATCTCTGAGCTGAGGTTTAAACAATGTTCAGAAAGAAATTCAGATGTATAATTGGGGGGGAAGAAAGTCTTAAAGTTGATGATACATGTGAAGAAGCTAGAACAAGAAGTGCAAATTAATCCCAAAGAAAGTAGAATAATAAAAATAATAAAGGTTAGAGCAGAATTAAATGAAATAGAAAACCTGCAATTAAGAAATTAACAAAGTAGAGAAAGGTCTTTGAAGACCTTAGAAACCTTAGCAAAGCAGGTGATGAAGAACACACACACACTCACACACACACACACACACACACACACTCACGGTGGGGCTGAGAGGTGGGAATGCTGCCCATATCCAGTATACGGGTGCGTGAGAGGGTATTGCCAAGCAGCTCCAGATGCGAAATGGGTAGTGAGGGCGCATTACGTAGAACCTCATGCCAGGAGTCATGCTGAGGGATGATGGGAAAATTCCTTTAGAAACCATAACTTACCCAAACAAGAAGAAATAGAAAATACATCATTATATTTATACCTTGAGTTAATAATCAAATACACTTTTACATTGACAACTCTAGGCCCGGGTAACTTAAACTATGAATTTAACACAAAAGCAAGAAGCATTACCAATCTTAAACACTCTATTTCAAGAAACAGAGAAAAAGGGGATATTCATTTCCAAATTATTTCATGATGCCAGTGTAGCTCTGATACTGAAATGTAACAAAAATTAGAAAAGAATGAAATGATAAGAACCCTGATCTTTACCACTACAGACATAGCAAGATATCAGCGGTGGTATGGAAAAGGCTAACGTGCCTTGCTGAGTGCACCTTCCACAGGAACGCCTCATCTGGAGTCAGCTGGTGGGATCCAGGGCACTGTCACTAAGGGTGTGTGTGGAGATCCATCAGCCATCACCACGCAACGGTGAAACATGGGACCCTCTTACCCTAAGATCAGGAGCAAGGCAGAGAGAATGCTCTGAGCCCTTAAGGTAGCATTACTCAGGAAGTCCTAGCCTGGCTACAAAGCCAGAAAATCGTAAATGGCACAAACATTTGAAAAGAAAAAGTAAATTTAGCTAAGTGAACAGACTGCATGTTTGCCTACATGGAAAATTAAACAATCTAAAATAGCAAGGAAAACTAAAGGATTACTAAGAAAATTTAGCCATGCCACAGGAAACAAATCAAAATAAAACTCACTTTATTCCCTGCATAATAGCAGCAAACAATTGAAAATAAATTTAAAATTTAATTTGTGAAAATAAATTTCAACAAATACTCAGATGCTACATATGAACTTCTTATTTGAAAAATATAAATATGGCTTACAATGTTAAAGAAGAACTGGACAAAAGAAGAGATATACCATGTTCATATATTAGGAAGATCATTGTCATTAACATGTCACATTCTTCCCAAAATGATATGTAGATTAAATGCAGTTCCATTCAAAATTTGAACTGTTTTTAGTTAATAGTGATAAGATGAGTATAAAATTCACACGAACAGAGTAGGAGGAGCCATAACTGATAGCAACACTTACTATAAAGTTATAAGAAATTGGACAGTATTACTGGCATGCATTTAGGTACATGATCAATGGAAGACCATGGAATCCTGGTCAACTCAGACTTACAAAATCAGTTGATTTTTGACAAGGATGTCAAGGTAATTCAATAGAGAAATGAAAGTCTGTCTTTTTTTTTTTTTAACAGTGTTCCAACAATGGGGACTCCATTTAGGACAAAGAAACCCTATTTCACACTTTTCACAAAAAATAATTGAGATTATAATATTACATGCAAAATCTGTAACTATGACGTCTGTAACCAAATAAACGAATTTTAATTTTGGAGGGCAAAGGCTTCCTGCAGGATACAAAAAGCAATGATCGTAAAAGAAAATAAATTGACTACGCTCTTTTGCAAAATTGAAATCTTCTCATCAAAAGGCACCATTAAGAAAATGAAATGGTAAGACACAGACTGGGATAAAACGTCAGCAAAACACTATGGCAACACAACCCAAACCTTTATTCTACGACAAATGACTTGTTTTAGAGGATATGTG